>NC_083760.1:1779317-1794317 GCF_963514075.1 Conger conger | reverse complement strand
ATGCCAGGGGATGCAGAAGCTTGCTCTGCGTGTGATTTCTGTACTTTAAACGCGAATGACGCAATTTAGTTATTTATCGGATGAAAACAGGTGAATGGGCGCACTATCGCTTTATTCTTTCACCCGCGGCGATTTAAGCGCTGATTTCGTGTGATGTTGTATTTTTAGGTATTCTAATGAAAGACCTGCGGTTCGCTGTGCCATTTGTGAAACTGGAAACCGCGTGTTTTGAGCTTCAGCTACCTTTCCTTGATTGGTACATCAGAGGACTGTCACGTCAGCGCTTTCATTTAGGGACATAATTTCATCTCGATGAGATGAAAGAATTCCATGTTTCGTTCGGTACTTTTCTTCCTGCGATGGACTTTCTCGCGACATGCGTGTACAAAGCCTTCGTTCTCATCTGTATATTTTGCTGGAATAAGTGTTTGGTAGTCTGGAATTTAATAAGTTTGTGTCGCTTTTGTTCGGGTTAAGCCGATCCCATTGTCCTGTGTCCCAGTTGCTGACTATGGTGGGGCGTGAGGGGGGGTTGACCACTTTTGTGTTCAAACTTAGCCCACGGAACGAGCATCTCTCGTGTCTAACAAAGCAACCGCAAAGTTTTAGGATGCTAGAGGTTAATACAAACCCGCTAGAGCGTCTACGTCCGCGAGGAACACACTGGATAGCAGTCCAGTACGTCCGGGCAGTACGTTGTTTGCACTATTCCAGTGAAAACGACAATGTCTCTTTGTAACACTGGACTTTGTGGTGTTTTCATTTATGTGGTCAGGTGTATACGTGAATGTAGTAACTCTTAACTTAGTAACTCTTATCTAACGCCTTAATGTGTGCGCAGTAAGTTGAATTGGCACGTCAGATTTTTTTATATATATTTTTTTTTTTACCTCGGTTGCCAGACAATGCTCCTTTCAGATGATTTTTTTTGAAGGACTTCCTGGTTTGTGTCACATATTTACTTTGAAGGCCGGGTGTTGAGCAGAACGCGCACTCAGCATTTCCCCTCCACTTCGCTCCTGAGTGTGCTGTGGCTATAAAGCCCCCCCCCCCCCAGGTCCTGCACTAAGAGATTGTGCGTCTACACTCTGCAGTCGGTAGCTGTTAGCAGTTAGTCCGGTCTGCGCTCGTAAATGGGAGATCGCTGGATCAGTCCCAGATGGGCACAGCTGCTGGCTGTACCCCTGAGCTAAAGGAGCTGAACCCGCAGCCCTTCAGTAATAACCAGCTGTGTCGGTGGGCCTAGGGTTTAGAAATCAAAGGTCCTTCAAGCTTTCTGAATATTTGAATATTACACCATTAATTTCAATAGCACACCAATAGGGGAAAAAAAGAAATCATAAATAATAAAGTAACTCATTGTGCACACGCTCATTCTCTGATGTTGGTGGAAGTGATTTCCCTTCGGTGAGGATTTATTAGTGGCATGAATGCAGTTTAGTGTCCTTAATCATGTCGTTTAGAATTAGCATGGTGCTCTGGTTCTCTTTCTTTTTTCTTTCATGAAAGGTGATCAGAAAGTTCTCCCCTCCTTTGAATTATTATTATTTTTTGCTTTATTGAGACCGATAGAGCGTGGAATTTGGCCGAGAGTCGGTTACCCTGTGCGCCTCCTCGTGTCACACCGTGGCACTGAGTGTCTGAGGGATTCTGGGTAAATGACCGTTACAGAACTGGTTGATAAACGTCTGTTAATGTTCACCCGCTGGGGTTGGGTGCATTATCACCACTCACACATGTAGTTCACAGGACCTTCGGGTGTGATTAGCGCTCCGTTTCGTACACGGAGAGAACGTGGACTTTACTGTGTCACCCACGGACGGTGCTTGTATAAGCCAGTGTTGGGGAAATAAAGTAAAAACATTTTGATTCTTTCCTTGTATTTTTTTGTGGATTTGCAAGCCTACTATTTTTTTTGTTGAAGCGTTTCCATTGATTTTAAAGGTGAATGTTGAAAAATGTTAATGAAAATAAAGAAATCTTTACTATTTTTTAGTGGTAATTTGAACTCCTGTGCCACAAGCCTTCATGTCTCCATTTTCACGAACAGTACATTCCTTTCACACTTCCTCATTGAGAGCCACTACACTGATGTGCCATTTGGCCAAAAGTGAGAAGATGTGAGTATTCAGCTTATAGCTCTGGATCCCATAAATGAACGCGGTACACTAGCCAACTGCAACGTTATGACGGAACCTGTCAAAACCGTTATCTGTTATTGCGTCCATCGTAACTGTCCTGAAGGGTGATGTCACTGCAAAGACACTCAACTGAAACGGGGAGCATTTTGTCCGCAGTGATGCAGCCACCAGTTATTTCAATGTGTTTTAGTTTTTTTTTTTTGCTTTCATTCTCATTGTATGAAAGACGGTGATGTTCAGCAGCTACATGCAGGCAAAGTTACCAACCTTATGAGAGTGAGTGAATCCATTTTAATGAACAACCCTACTTTTGAAATGAAGTGAGGCGTGAATGCAGGGTGTGGAGTGCTGTAGCTGAACGCGTTGTGTCCGTTCTGCCGGGGCGTGTTGGGGGAGGAGGCTGACGTGTGTTTGGCGTCTCGTGATGTGATGGGCACCGCTGTTGGGAGTTTTAGCTTGCTGCGGCACGGTGACTGAAATGCAGAGCCTGTTAGACCTCTTGTGACTGAATTGCGGAGCGTGTTCCAGCTCTTTGCAGTGACTGAAATGCAAAGCGTGTTACAGCTGTGTGTGCAGTGACTGAAATGCAGAGCGTGTTAGACCTCTTGTGACTGAATTGCGGAGCGTGTTCCAGCTCTTTGCAGTGACTGAAATGCAAAGCGTGTTAGACCTTTTGTGACTGAATTGCGGAGCGTGTTCCAGCTCTTTGCAGTGACTGAAATGCAGAGCCTGTTAGACCTCTTGTGACTGAATTGCAGAGCGTGTTCCAGCTCTTTGCGGTGACTGAAATGCAGAGCCTGTTAGACCTCTTGTGACTGAATGGCGGAGCGTGTTCCAGCTCTTTGCGGTGGCTGAAATGCAAAGCGTGTTACAGCTGTGTGTGCAGTGACTGAAATGCAGAGCCTGTTAGACCTCTTGTGACTGAATTGCGGAGCGTGTTCCAGCTCTTTGCAGTGACTGAAATGCAGAGCGTGTTAGACCTCTTGTGACTGAATTGCAGAGCGTGTTCCAGCTCTTTGCGGTGACTGAATTGCGGAGCGTGTTCCAGCTCTTTGCGGTGACTGAATTGCAGAGCCTGTTAGACCTCTTGTGACTGAATTGCAGAGCGTGTTCCAGCTCTTTGCGGTGACTGAATTGCAGAGCCTGTTAGACCTCTTGTGACTGAATTGCAGAGCGTGTTCCAGCTCTTTGCGGTGACTGAAATGCAGAGCCTGTTAGACCTCTTGTGACTGAATGGCGGAGCGTGTTCCAGCTCTTTGCGGTGGCTGAAATGCAAAGCGTGTTACAGCTGTGTGTGCAGTGACTGAAATGCAGAGCCTGTTAGACCTCTTGTGACTGAATTGCGGAGCGTGTTCCAGCTCTTTGCAGTGACTGAAATGCAGAGCGTGTTAGACCTCTTGTGACTGAATTGCAGAGCGTGTTCCAGCTCTTTGCGGTGACTGAATTGCGGAGCGTGTTCCAGCTCTTTGCGGTGACTGAATTGCAGAGCCTGTTAGACCTCTTGTGACTGAATTGCAGAGCGTGTTCCAGCTCTTTGCGGTGACTGAATTGCAGAGCCTGTTAGACCTCTTGTGACTGAATTGCGGAGCGTGTTCCAGCTCTTTGCAGTGACTGAAATGCAAAGCGTGTTACAGCTGTGTGTGCAGTGACTGAAATGCAGAGCGTGTTAGACCTCTTGTGACTGAATTGCGGAGCGTGTTCCAGCTCTTTGCAGTGACTGAAATGCAAAGCGTGTTAGACCTTTTGTGACTGAATTGCGGAGCGTGTTCCAGCTCTTTGCAGTGACTGAAATGCAGAGCCTGTTAGACCTCTTGTGACTGAATTGCAGAGCGTGTTCCAGCTCTTTGCGGTGACTGAAATGCAGAGCCTGTTAGACCTCTTGTGACTGAATGGCGGAGCGTGTTCCAGCTCTTTGCGGTGGCTGAAATGCAAAGCGTGTTACAGCTGTGTGTGCAGTGACTGAAATGCAGAGCCTGTTAGACCTCTTGTGACTGAATTGCGGAGCGTGTTCCAGCTCTTTGCAGTGACTGAAATGCAGAGCGTGTTAGACCTCTTGTGACTGAATTGCAGAGCGTGTTCCAGCTCTTTGCGGTGACTGAATTGCGGAGCGTGTTCCAGCTCTTTGCGGTGACTGAATTGCAGAGCCTGTTAGACCTCTTGTGACTGAATTGCAGAGCGTGTTCCAGCTCTTTGCGGTGACTGAATTGCAGAGCCTGTTAGACCTCTTGTGACTGAATTGCAGAGCGTGTTACAGCTGTGTGCTGCAGGCTGGCCCGCCCGCCCGTCCGCCCGCGTGAGTGAGTGAGTGAGTGAGTGAGTGAGTGAGTGTGAGTGTGAGTGTGAGTGTGAGTGTGAGTGTGAGTGTGAGTGTGAGTGTGAGTGTGAGTGTGAGTGTGAGTGTGTGTGTGTGTGTGTGTGTGTGTGTGTCCCCCACAGCGCTCTTAATGGGCTGGACCACAGAGCGCAGTCTCCGTTCTCACGGCTGCTATTTATAGCCGCATAATCCTGCACACGGAGCACGATGCTCTCCGTCTGCGCTGGACCGCGGGTCCCTGGCCTGTCACTCATCCCGGGGAAACCCCTCCTGACTGACTGGCCCCCCGCCCAGTCACTCCTCCCCCTCCTCACCATCATTTACAATGTTTTACTGGTCTTCAAATAATAGCACGTGTATCCGCAACAGTACAGAAACGTCATCAGTAAGTAATGGACAAAATCGAAGCTTTTTTTTGTCAGTAAAGTCAACAAAACGTTTACTTACAATTCCCTCACACTAATGGAAATGTTAAAATTAAAAAGCTACAGTAACACACAAATAGCAATGTGGATCAATAACTTAGTAAATTGAGTGAAATTTCATTGGTCCAAAAGGTCTGCACTTAATTTGTTTAATTCTAGTCTTCTCTGTCCTTCTCTCTCCTCTCCCTCTCCTGCTGTTGATGCTCCAGGGCTTTGCTGTGTGTGTGTGTGTGTGTGTGTGTGTGTGTGTGAGAGACAGCATATGGTCAGGGGTAGAGTTACTTGGGCCAGGTTGGTCAGTGGTAACCCAAACCAGAGCAAATCGATCTGTGAACAGATGGATTTGGCACTTAGTGACTCAACCATCATATCTCCAACCTGGGTTCTGGTGCTGTGTGTGATACACACACACACTCACACACACTCACACACACATACATACATAGAAATGTGCACACATACATGCCCATGCACACACACACGCATATATATACACACATGCACATGCACAAAGAGACAGACTCTCACACACACACACGTACACAGAGAGACAGACTCTCACACACACACACGTACACAAAGAGACAGACTCTCACACACACACACGTACACAAAGAGACAGACTCTCACACACACACACGTACACAGAGAGACAGACTCTCACACACACACACGTACACAGAGAGACAGACTCTCACACACACACACGTACACAGAGAGACAGACTCTCACACACACACACGTACACAGAGAGACAGACTCTCACACACACACACGTACACAGAGAGACAGACTCTCACACACACACACACACGTACACAGAGAGACAGACTCTCACACACACACACGTACACAGAGAGACAGACTCTCACACACACACACGTACACAGAGAGACAGACTCTCACACACACACACGTACACAGAGAGACAGACTCTCACACACACACACGTACACAGAGAGACAGACTCTCACACACACACACACACACACACGTACACAGAGAGACAGACTCTCACACACACACACGTACACAGAGAGACAGACTCTCACACACACACACACACGTACACAGAGAGACAGACTCTCACACACACACACGTACACAGAGAGACAGACCTCACACACACACACGTACACAGAGAGACAGACTCTCACACACACACACGTACACAGAGAGACAGACTCTCACACACACACACACACACACGTACACAGAGAGACAGACCTCACACACACACACGTACACAGAGAGACAGACTCTCACACACACACACGTACACAGAGAGACAGACTCTCACACACACACACGTACACAGAGAGACAGACTCTCACACACACACACACACACACACGTACACAGAGAGACAGACTCTCACACACACACACGTACACAGAGAGACAGACTCTCACACACACACACACACACACACGTACACAGAGAGACAGACTTCGTCTCTCACTCACACACGCGCACACATGCTGTGTTCGGGAGGCGTGGCTGTGTCTGGGGAGGGGCGTGGCTCTACAGGACGTCTCTGTCCAATGGCGAGTCTCTTCTTTCTCTGACTCCGCCTCCCACACGGCGTCCCCTCGATCCCCTGCACCTGGGAGCCCGCAGGAGAATGTGAGCCGATGTTTCTGCTGATTCTGTGGGCGCGGGAAAAGGGCGGAGCGGCACAAACCTCTTTTTAGAAACATCCTGAGCGCAGACGTAGCACCTGCAGCCGGAGCTCGTGAGCCCTGGGGACGGGCGGACGGCCGGGGTGCTCGCGCACGGCATTGTGGGGAAGCGTATCCTCTGAAGGCTGTCGCCCCGTAACCGCAGTGACCGTTGCCATGGTGACCCGTCCCCAGGGCGCGCCTCAGCTGCGCGAGGAGGGGTGATGTAACGGAGCCGCTGCCGGTCGTGTTGACATCGGCAGGCGATGCTAAGCGGCCGCGCGGGCGATTAGCGCTGAGATCCAGCTCAGAGCTTAAGCTCGCCTCCCGAGCGCCTCCACACGTGAGCGGGGCTCTGCACAGAATCCACCTCTCCTCGGGTTCCCTGTGAGGGAGACCAGCCCGAAGCAGCCGGGTGGGAGAGTCGCTCCTCCAGGCCTCCAGCCGTAGCTTACGAACCCAAACCTCAACCCTAACCCAGTTTGTCTGGAGGGTCTATACGGTACTGCCCAGAGACCCAGAGAGTCTGTACGGTACTGCCCAGAGACCCAGAGACCCTGAGAGTCTGTACGGTACTGCCCAGAGACCCTGAGAGTCTGTACGGTACTGCCCAGAGACCCTGAGAGTCTGTACGATACTGCCCAGAGACCCAGAGAGTCTGTACGGTACTGCCCAGAGACCCAGAGAGTCTGTACGGTACTGCCCAGAGACCCTGAGAGTCTGTACAGTACTGCCCAGAGACCCAGAGAGTCTGTACGGTACTGCCCAGAGACCCAGAGACCCCGAGAGTCTGTGCGGTACTGCCCAGAGACCCAGAGACCCTGAGAGTCTGTACGGTACTGCCCAGAGACCCCGAGAGTCTGTACGGTACTGCCCAGAGACCCAGAGAGTCTGTACGGTACTGCCCAGAGACCCAGAGACCCCGAGAGTCTGTGCGGTACTGCCCAGAGACCCAGAGACCCTGAGAGTCTGTACGGTACTGCCCAGAGACCCCGAGAGTCTGTACGGTACTGCCCAGAGACCCAGAGAGTCTGTACGGTACTGCCCAGAGACCCAGAGAGTCTGTACGGTACTGCCCAGAGACCCAGAGACCCTGAGAGTCTGTACGGTACTGCCCAGAGACCCTGAGAGTCTGTACGGTGGTTGCATTCATATTTCTAATCATTTCAGTCTGTTCCGGACAGCGGCACACGCTGCAGCGACAATAAAATAGCTTTGTTTGATAATCCGGCTGCAATTTTTTGGTGACACACGGACTCTGTTTTTTTTTTTCCTCCGTATGGACCGTCCGGCAGCACTGTGCGACCCCCCCCCCCCCCCCCCCCCGTATGGGGGCTGAATCAGGCTTATCCCCCCTGACACTGCCTGAGGCACACCCCTGACTGCTCTGTAGAGCTGCTGTTGTGAGAGAGAGAGAGAGAGAGAGAGAGAGAGAGGGGGATATAAATAGCTCAGGGAGAGGAGGGTCTTAGTGGGTCTGCTGCACCTGCACTCCTGTTCTGCCTATTTTTACCCACAACCACTTTCTCTCACCGCTCCACTGCTTGCTCTCTCTTTCTCTCTCTCTCCCTCTCCCTCTACCTCTACCAAAGAAGGGGGACCTTTGCATACTAGAATATCTTTCAGCCCAGTCGTTTTGTTACACATCTATATTATAAACCCGTTATCAAAGCGCTTGGCAAGAAGACTTGCGGGTAGTCACGTTGTTTGTTGGTTAACCCGTTGTTGGTGATGAAGGTTTCGGATTTTGTCATTTGGGCTGCGCTGCTATGTGCCAGGGCTTCAGTCGGGCCGGGGGGGGGTTGGGCCTCCTGGTTCCGGTGTTAAGAGGCGTCAGCCTGGGATGCCTGCTCTCGGGGATGCTACTGGGTAATTCCTTATCAGCTCAATACACCGGGACCGCAGCTTCACAGATTTTAAATCGATTTTAAAATTTACTTTATATTACTTAATATGGGAGATGTAGGCTAACGAAGTTTGAGCTAATTCGCGTGATTCCATGACTTGGATTAGTGATATTAGTTAGGTTATAATGTGAAGACCATCTACAGAAAATTTGGTCTGGGGTATTTGAGCAGCAGGCCTACGTGTGCTTACCGGCTCCACTTCATCTCAACCCTAAATCTAACCCTCACCTCATCCAAACCCTAAACTCTAGCCCTAACCCTCACCTCACCCAATCCCTAAACCCTAACCCTGTGTGTAGCAGGGTGTTGTTATGTAAGGGATGGATCTCCCTCAGTGAGCCTCGTTTTCTCCACTCATGTGCACCAGACCGTAGCAACCCTGACACTCCCCACCAGCTGCTCCTCATGTGTGTGTGTGCGTGTGTGTGTGTGCGTGTGTGTGTGTGCGTGTGCATGTGTGTGTGTATGTCACATATCATCTTATCAGATACAGAGTCAGGTTAGCACAGTCAGATATACAGAGTCAGGTTAGCACAGTCAGATATACAGAGTCAGGTGAGAGCTGTCAGATGTGTGTGTGGGTTGGTGCAGTGCAGCGTGGGTAATTTGGTGGGGGAGGGGCGATTGCAGATTTGCAGTGGCCGGATGCTGTTATTGGTCAGTGGACACAAACAATGGGAGGTCTGGAGTGAGCAGTAAAGAGGATTCCGTCTCTTTCTCCTCCTCTCCCCTCCTGCCCTCGCTGTGACACAGTCCTAGGAGGCAGTGTGTCTGTGGTATAGCAGCTCTCTCAGGCTGGCTGTGGTATAGCAGCTCTCCCAGGCTGGCTGTGGTATACAGCTCTCTCAGGCTGGCTGTGGTATACAGCTCTCAGGCTGGCTGTGGTATAGCAGCTCTCTCAGGCTGGCTGTGGTATAGCAGCTCTCCCAGGCTGGCTGTGGTATAGCAGCTCTCTCAGGCTGGCTGTGGTATAGCAGCTCTCTCAGGCTGGCTGTGGTATAGCAGCTCTCTCAGTGTGGCTGTGGTATAGCAGCTCTCTCAGTGTGGCTGTGGTATACAGCTCTCCCAGGCTGGCTGTGGTATACAGCTCTCTCAGGCTGGCTGTGGTATAGCAGCTCTCTCAGGCTGGCTGTGGTATAGCAGCTCTCTCAGGCTGGCTGTGGTATAGCAGCTCTCTCAGGCTGGCTGTGGTATAGCAGCTCTCTCAGGCTGGCTGTGGTATAGCAGCTCTCTCAGGCTGGCTGTGGTATAGCAGCTCTCCCAGACTGGCTGTGGTATAGCAGCTCTCCCAGGCTGGCTGTGGTATAGCAGCTCTCCCAGGCTGGCTGTGGTATAGCAGCTCTCTCAGGCTGGCTGTGGTATACAGCTCTCTCAGGCTGGCTGTGGTATAGCAGCTCTCTCAGGCTGGCTGGGGTATACAGCTCTCCCAGTGTGGCTGTGGTATACAGCTCTCCCAGTGTGGCTGTGGTATAGCAGCTCTCCCAGTGTGGCTGTGGTATAGCAGCTCTCCCAGTGTGGCTGTGATATAGCAGCTCTCCCAGTGTGGCTGTGATATAGCAGCTCTCCCAGTGTGGCTGTGGTATAGCAGCTCTCTCAGGCTGGCTGTGGTATACAGCTCTCTCAGGCTGGCTGTGGTATACAGCTCTCCCAGTGTGGCTGTGGTATAGCACCTCCCTCAGGCTGGCTGTGGTATACAGCTCTCTCAGGCTGGCTGTGGTATACAGCTCTCTCAGGCTGGCTGTGGTATACAGCTCTCAGGCTGGCTGTGGTATACTGCTCTCCCAGTGTGGCTGTGGTATACAGCTCTCTCAGGCTGGCTGGGGTATACAGCTCTCTCAGGCTGGCTGTGGTATAGCAGCTCTCTCAGGCTGGCTGGGGTATACAGCTCTCCCAGTGTGGCTGTGGTATACAGCTCTCCCAGTGTGGCTGTGGTATAGCAGCTCTCCCAGTGTGGCTGTGGTATAGCAGCTCTCCCAGTGTGGCTGTGATATAGCAGCTCTCCCAGTGTGGCTGTGGTATAGCAGCTCTCTCAGGCTGGCTGTGGTATACAGCTCTCTCAGGCTGGCTGTGGTATACAGCTCTCCCAGTGTGGCTGTGGTATAGCACCTCCCTCAGGCTGGCTGTGGTATACAGCTCTCTCAGGCTGGCTGTGGTATACAGCTCTCCCAGTGTGGCTGTGGTATAGCAGCTCTCCCAGTGTGGCTGTGGTATAGCAGCTCCCTCAGGCTGGCTGTGGTATAGCAGCTCTCTCAGGCTGGCTGGGGTATACAGCTCTCCCAGTGTGGCTGTGGTATACAGCTCTCCCAGTGTGGCTGTGGTATAGCAGCTCTCTCAGGCTGGCTGTGGTATTACAGCTCTCTCAGGCTGGCTGTGGTATAGCAGCTCTCTCAGGCTGGCTGTGGTATAGCAGATACAGACACAGCCCACAAAGAAAAAAGGGCTACAGGCTTTTGTGTGTGTGTGTGCGTGTGTGTGTGTGTGTGCCCGCGCGCTTCTGAGTCCTGCTTGTGACTGGCCAATGTGCTTTAAAGCGGAATCACTCACACGCACACACACGTGCGTACACACCGACACACACCTTTCTGACCACTTCCTGCTCCTCTGGCCTGACAGGTGTTGCCATGACGACAGAAGCCAGTGCCGTCGCCGAGCCCGAGAGCCAACCGAAGTCTGAGCGACCGGAGGCGGAGCCAGCCCAGGACCCGCCCCCTCCAGCCCAGGACCCGCCCCCCCCAGCGCAGGACGGCCCCCGCCCCGACCCCCCCGCGGAGCCGGAGCTGAAGCCGCGGGCGCGCGTGTCCGCTGGGCGGGGCCTCTCCCGCCTCTTCTCCAACTTCCTGAAGCGCCGCTCCCAGTGCGACGCGGAGGCGGAGCCAGCCCGGGGGGCGGAGCAGCAGGAGGAGGAGTTAGTCAGAGCCCCAATCGCTGACCCCGAACCCGAGCTCCGGACCGAGGACCACGCCCTCGACCTGCACTCACTCAGCAGCGCAGAGACACAGGTGTGTGAGTGTGAGTGTGATGGATTGAATGCGGGTGCATTGTGGGTAGGTGTGTGACTCTTCCCTCCCCCCACCCAGCCGGCGCAGGAGGAGAGAAAGGAGGAGGCTGAGACCGAGAAGAAGGAGGAGGAGGAGGGTGGAACAGCAGGAGAGAGACAGGAGGAAGATCAGCCCGGGGAGGAGGGTGGACAGGGGGAGGAGTCTAAGGAGGAGGAGCCGAAAGGGGCGGAGCCGAAGGCTGCAGACGAACCGAAAGCCTCCAAAGCCCCACGCCGCCCCCGCATCATGCGCTGCAGCGTCACCCTGCTGGACCACGCCCTGTACGAGTGTGAGCTGGATGTAAGGGCTCACCTGTACACCTGCACACCTGCACTAACACACCTGTACACCTGCACTACACGCTAACACACCTGTACACCTGCACTACACGCTAACACACCTGTACACCTGCACTACACGCTAACACACCTGTACACCTGCACTACACGCTAACACACCTGTACACCTGCGCTACATGCTAACACACCTGTACACCTGTGCTACACGCTAACACACCTGTACACCTGCACTACACGCTAACACACCTGTACACCTGCGCTACATGCTAACACACCTGTACACCTGCGCTACACGCTAACACACCTGTACACCTGCGCTACACGCTAACACACCTGTACACCTGCACTACACGCTAACACACCTGTACACCTGCACTACACGCTAACACACCTGTACACCTGCACTACACGCTAACACACCTGTACACCTGCACTACACGCTAACACACCTGTACACCTGCACTACACGCTAACACACCTGTACACTGATTGTTGTGCTTCTCAGAAACACGCCAGGGGCCAGGATCTCTTCAACAGGGTGTGTGACCATCTGAACCTGCTGGAGAGGGACTACTATGGCCTGGCCATCTGGGACACGCCCGCTCTTAAGGTAGCCAATCAGAACGCAGCCTTGATTGAGTGGAGGACTCCAGCCTGACCTTTGACCTTTAAGTTGTCTGTTTCCCTCTCCCCTGCAGACATGGCTGGACTTCAGCAAGGAGATCCGCAAGCAGGTTACAGGTGAGCCTCCTGGACAGGTGTCTCGGTGACATACAGGACAATCTGCTCTGATAGCGCTGAGGTGTGAACGCAGCGTTGCACTTGCACCAAACAGCCAAAACCAGGCAGTTTCTGAAGCTCATTTCCTGGTCGTGGCGGCATGGATGGTGCAGTGGGTAGCACTGCCGCCTCACAGCAAGGAGGTCCTGGGTTCGAATCCCCATCGGCCGGGGCCTCTCTGTGCGGAGTTTGCATGTTCTCCCCGTGTCTGCGTGGGTTTCCTCCGGGTACTCCGGTTTCCTCCCACAGTCCAAAGACATGCACGTTAGGCCGATTGGAGAGTCTAAATTGCCCGTAGGTATGAGTGTGTGAGTGAATGGTGCGTGTGCCCTGTGATGGACTGGCGAC
Organism: Conger conger; assembly: GCF_963514075.1. Classification (NCBI taxonomy): domain Eukaryota; kingdom Metazoa; phylum Chordata; class Actinopteri; order Anguilliformes; family Congridae; genus Conger; species Conger conger. Next base: position 1,781,404 of record NC_083760.1, on the reverse strand, counting down.
CTGTCCAGGGTGTATTCCTGCCTTTCGCCCAATGTATGCTGGGATAGGCTCCAGCCCCCCTGCGACCCTGATCAGGATAAGCGGGTTCAGATAATGGATGGATGGATGGATTTCCTGGTCGTGCTGAGAGACGGTGCTCACTAGTGCCACCGCGGTTGGCTCTAGTGTAGGCGTTTCGGTCTCCATTTCAGTGCAAGTCAATGATAATGAAACTGTAAAATGCAATCAGTGTTTTTCTTCATCGAATGTCTTCCCATGCGCCAAGTTATTGTGTTTAGACAATGCAGCAATACTCTGTGGATGAATCAGGGACAGTTTGCATCACTACCGATCAGTCTCTCCAAATGTGGCGTCTGACAAATTTCACAAGCCCGTGGATAGTCGTAGCAGGCATACCAACAGTCCATACAGTTGTGTTCAAAATAATAGTAGTCCAACATGACTTACCAGATCAATCACTGTTTTTGGTAGAAAATATATTACTACATGGCAAATAATTTACCAGTAGGTGTAGTAGAGTCATAGAAAACCAACAGACCCAACATTCATGATACACATGCTCCTGAGTCTGTGTAATTGAATAATTAATTGAAAGAGGCGTGTTCAAAATAATAGCAGTGTGGAGTTCAATTATTGAGGTCATTCATTCTGTGAAAAAACAGGTGTGAATCAGGTGGCCCTTATTTAAGGATGAAGCCAGCACATGTTTGCATGCATTTCTCTCTGAAAACCTTAGAAAAATGGGTCGTTCCTGACATTGTTCAAAAGATCAGCGTACTTTGATTAAAACGTTGATTGGAGAGGGAAAAACGTATAAAGAAGTGCACAAAATAATAGGCTGCTCGGCTAAAATGATCTCCAATGCTTTAAAATGGAAAGCAAAACCAGAGGGATGTGGAAGAAAACGCAAGACTACCATTCGAATGGATTGAAGAAGAGCCAGAATGGCAAATGGCCAATGATCAGCTCCAGGGTGATCAAAGACAGTCTGAAGTTACCGGTGAGTACTGTGACAATTAGAAGACGCCTGTGTGAAGCTAATCTATCGGCAAGAAGCCCACGCAAAGTCCCACTGTTAAAAAAAGACACGTGCTGAAGCGGATACAATTTGCCAAAGAACACATCAACTAGTCTAAAGAGAAATGGACTGATGAAAGTAAGATTGTTCTTTTTGGGTCCAAGGGACGCAGGCAGTTTGTCAGACGACCACCAAACACTGAATTCAAGCCACAGTACACTCTGAAGACAGTGAAGCATGGTGGTGCAAGCATCATGATATGGGGATGTTTCTCTTACTATGGTGTCGGGCCTATTTATCGCATACAAGGGATCATGGATCAGTTTGCCTATATCAAAATACTTGAAGAGGTCATGTTGCCTTATGCCGAAGAGGAAATGCCCTTGAAATGGGTGTTTCAACAAGACAACGACCCCAAACACACCAGTAAGCCAGCAGCATCTTGGTTCCAGACCAAAAAATTAAAGTTATGGAGTGGCCAGCCCAATCCCCGGACCTTAATCCAATTGAAAACTTGTGGGGTGACATCAAAAAATCTGTTTCTGAGGCAAAACCAAGAAATGCTGAGGAATTGTGGAATGTTGTCAAATCATCCTGGGCTGAAATACCTGTTCATAGGTGCCAGAAGTTGGTCGATTCCATGCAACAAAGATGTGAAGCAGTTCTCAGAAACCGTGGTTATACAACTAAATATTAGTTTAGTGATTCACAGGAAAGCTAAATCCTGAAGATTATTCAGTTTATACAGTAAATATTTGAGTTTGTAAAGAAAAATGCAGACACTGCTATTTTTTTGAACAGCCCAATATTCATTTTTCTTCATTTTCTGTAAAGTAATAAAAAAAATGTACACATTTTTCTTCATGTTTTGATTTAGGATATAATGTGCAGTGTTCCCAATGCATCGAAATAAAAACTATTATAAGGATTTTGAGCTTTACTCACGTTTTTAAACACACTGCTATTATTTTGAACACAACTGTATGTTTGATGTTAATATTACATGTATTTAACTGTGTTATTATATGTATTTAACTGAGTTAATATTATATGTATTTAACTGTGTTAT
>NC_083760.1:1766817-1774317 GCF_963514075.1 Conger conger | reverse complement strand
CTTAAAGGCGTGAGTGCACGTGCACTCTGCGGTAACCAGCTCTTCATGGCGTGAGTGCACGTGCACTCTGTGGTAACCAGCTCTTCATGGCGTGAGTGCACGCATCGCAGCGCTTACACGAGGAAACAAAGGGACATTTCCCATGAGGCTCTGCCACCGTCCCATCCTCATCACTCACTCGCCCATCGCAGGATGCAGTGGCTTTGGGAGCAGCTGTGTGTGTGTGTGTGTGTGTGTGTGTGTGTGTGTGCACGCATGTGTGCATTAATGTGACTAATGTGCCTCAGCTAACTGAACCCGACTGTGGTTCAGTGCAGCAGTGTGGTAACGGTGCCCTCTAGTGGTGTACTGCGGTAGACCAGCTCGGCGTGTGCGCACCCCTCAGCAAACACTACTCCGTGTCCGTGCCGTGCAGCAGTGCAGCAGTGTGGTGTGTGTGGGCCTTGGGCCGTGGGGCATCAGGCCTGGTCTGGGTGGGGCATCAGGCCTGGTCTGGGTGGGGCATCAGGCCTGGTCTGCGTGGGGCATCAGGCCTGGTCTGCGTGGGGCATCAGGCCTGCTCTGCGTGGGGCATCAGGCCTGCTCTGCGTGGGGCATCAGGCCTGGTCTGGGTGGGGCATCAGGCCTGGTCTGCCTGGGGCATCAGGCCTGCTGCTCTGTCTTACCATCGCCCTTCCATCCGTCGCTGTTTCATCCCGCTCCAGCTCATGGTCAAGCTGCTGCCAACTTTCATATTATATTGCTTCCTAATCTTCAATTCAATTACATTTTATTTGTATTGCGCTTTTCACAGAGACTGTCACAAAGACGCTTCGCGGAGTTACAGAATGGCAAAAGGGGAAAGGGCAAACGGCAGGCCAGAGACTGAAAATAGCAAATACAGGAGGTAAAAAAGACTCTCCAGTGTGGGGGAGAAAAAAAAAACCCCAACAGTGATTTATAACTGGAACATTATTTGCCTGAGTAATGACACCAAATACACTACTTAATCTTGCTTATATTGACCAATGTCACTTCCTGGGACGATGTGTATCTACTCCTGGGAGAGAAAACGATTTCTGGAAAAATATTTTTTGCCTAGTGCAGGGGGGTAGAAATATCTGGGGAGATAAACGATGGGAGGTTGAGATATCGGAAAGGCTACAGCAGGAAGTGGAGGTATGAGACGAGAACTAGCAGTGGACGTAGCTGAACGACTACAACAGGAAATGCAGGCATTTGAGGCAAAACTACAGCAGGATGTGGAAGAGGACAGAGCTTAGATGACCCTCAGCCTGTGCTTGGCTCTCCTTCCCGCCTTCAGAAAACGGCTACAGTGCACTCCCCTCACCTGCTGCGTGTACAGCTCACCACTGTTTTCCTTCAAAGGTGCAAATGCATGTAGGCAGTAGACTTTTTCTGTTTCCCGCTCTATAAAGACCTTCAGTTTGGGTCAATACCTAACCGCACTTACCCTGTCTATGTTGACCGTAGAGAAGTAAGATCTCTTCAAGCTACATGCTAACCGCTAATCCTGGTTTCTGAGTTTATCCGTATGTCAATAACTGCAGAGGCCCATGATGAAGGTTTATGTTCTCCGGGACGTGTGTGTTTGTGTCAGTAACGGAGGAGGACCGAGCTGAAGTTTATACGCGCGTGAGCACCACTGTGCTGGAGCAGCAGGAATGGAGAACACAGAAGAGCGTGATGATTGTAGAGCAGATCTCAGAACCGCAAGAGCAACAGGCTCCCAAGGTCCGGCACAACCCACAGAGAGAGGATCATGATGATTGGTCTGGGGTACTAGTCCGCCCCCCTTCTGAGGCAACCCTGCCTCCATCAGGTACCCCCAGCAACATCTTTGCCCCCCAAAAATCCACTAATGACCCCCAGCACTATTACTGGCAAACCAGCTTAACTGCAACTAAACCAAAGCGCTTATCTTGAAGGGTCTAAAGACCGAATTGGGCAGGGTTAGGTTAGGTTAGGGTGTGGGTTTGAAAGTGTGTGGTACAGAGGAGTGTGACTGCAGTGCTGAAGGTTGTCTTGAGGGTTGTGCTTGTATCAGCCCCACCTGTGGGGTTCATCGTAGGCTACCCCAAACTCCACACCGCTGCGGGCATGGAGGAGGAGGCTATAGCCATGGCCAAACAAACAGTGCGGCTGCAAGATGTGCAGTCAGTGGAGGAGATGCTGCAGCCTCAGTGGAGAGAGGAAGCCGTCCCCCTGTCATTGCCCCTCCCCATACGCCAAGGTACCTTGCAGCACATCCAACCCAACCCCCCCCCACCCCACCTTTTCTTACATACAGGGACGATGTACGATCTGTAGATCCCAGGCTCCCTGCACATTCCAGTTAAGAGTGCCTGTGCTGTGGCTAAACTGTGCTTTTACAAACGGCCCCTTCTAACTCCAAACCCTCTCCGAATGATCCATTATGTGTTGGATTGTTTATGTCTGTGACGGCAGTCGATTCTGCTACAGTTTATATTCTCCGGGACGTGTGTGTTTGTGTCAGTAACGGAGGAGGGCCGGGCTGAAGTTTATACGGGCGTGAGCACCACTGTGCTGGAGCAGCAGGAATGGAGAACACAGAAGAGCGTGATGATTGTAGAGCAGATCTCAGAACCGCAAGAGCAACAGGCTCCCAAGGTCCGGCACAACCCACAGGGAGAGGATGATGATGATTGGTTTTCGTTACTGGATCGCCCCCCTTCTGAGGCAACCCTACCTCCATCAGGTACCCCCAGCAACAGCCTTGCCCCCCAAAATCCACTAATGACCCCTCTGGCTCTTACCCCCAGCATTATTACTGAGAAACCAGCTTAACTGCAACTAAACCAAAGAGCTTTCACTAGACTTCTGCTTGACTTTTAGTCCTGGATTATGCGGTTATAGAATGGACGGAGGGTCATCTTGAAGGGTCTAAAGACCGAATTGGGCAGGGTTAGGTTAGGGTGTGGGTTTGAAAGTGTGTGACTGCAGTGCTGAAGGTTGTCTTGAGGGTTGTGCTTGTATCAGCCCCACCTGTGGGGTTCATCGTAGGCTACCCCAAACTCCACACCGCTGCGGGCATGGAGGAGGAGGCTATAGCCATGGCCAAACAAACAGTGCGGCTGCAAGATGTGCAGTCAGTGGAGGAGATGCTGCAGCCTCAGTGGAGAGAGGAAGCCGTCCCCCTGTCATTGCCCCTCCCCATACGCCAAGGTACCTTGCAGCACATCCAACCCAACCCCCCACCCCACCTTTTCTTACATACAGGGACGATGTACGATCTGTAGATCCCAGGCTCCCTGCACATACCAGTTACAGAGTGCCTGTACTGCGGCTAAACTGTGCTTTTACAAACGGCCCCTTCTAACTCCAAACCCTCTCCGAATTATCCATTATGTGTTGGATTGTTTATGTCTGTGACGGCAGTCGATTCTGCTACAGTTTATATTCTCCGGGACGTGTGTGTTTGTGTCAGTAACGGAGGAGGCCCGGGCTGAAGTTTATACGCGCGTGAGCACCACTGTGCCGGAGCAGCAGGAATTGGGAACACAGAAGAGCGTGATGATTGTAGAGCAGATCTCAGAACCGCAAGAGCAACAGGCTCCCAAGGTCCGACACAACCCACAGGGAGAGGATGATGATGATTGGTTTTCGTTACTGGACCGCCCCCCTTCTGAGGCAACCCTGCCTCCATCAGGTACCCCCAGCAACAGCCTTGCCCCCCAAAAATCCACTAATGACCCCTCTGGCTCTTACCCCCAGCATTATTACTGAGAAACCAGCTTAACTGCAACTAAACCAAAGAGCTTTCACTAGACTTCTGCTTGACTTTTAGTCCTGGATTATGCGGTTATAGAATGGACGGAGGGTCATCTTGAAGGGTCTAAAGACCGAATTGGGCAGGGTTAGGTTAGGGTGTGGGTTTGAAAGTGTGTGACTGCAGTGCTGAAGGTTGTCTTGAGGGTTGTGCTTGTATCAGCCCCACCTGTGGGGTTCATCGTAGGCTACCCCAAACTCCACACCGCTGCGGGCATGGAGGAGGAGGAGGCTATAGCCATGGCCAAACAAACAGTGCGGCTGCAAGATGTGCAGTCAGTGGAGGAGATGCTGCAGCCTCAGTGGAGAGAGGAAGCCGTCCCCCTGTCATTGCCCCTCCCCATACGCCAAGGTACCTTGCATCACATCCCCCCCACCTTTTTTTACATACAGGGACGATGTACGATCTGTAGATCCCAGGCTCCCTGCACATACCAGTTACAGAGTGCCTGTACTGTGGCTAAACTGTGCTTTTACAAACGGCCCCTTCTAACTCCAAACCCTCTCAGAATGATCCATTATGTGTGGGATTGTTTATGTCTGTGACGGCAGTCGACTCTGCTACAGTTTATATTCTCCGGGACGTGTGTGTTTGTGTCAGTAACGGAGGAGGGCCGAGCTGAAGTTCATACGGGCGTGAGCACCACTGTGCTGGAGCAGCAGGAATGGAGAACACAGAAGAGCGTGATGATTGTAGAGCAGATCTCAGAACCGCAAGAGCAACAGGCTCCCAAGGTCCGGCACAACCCACAGAGAGAGGATTATGATGATTGGTTTTCGTTACTGGACCGCTCCCCTTCTGAAGCAACCCTGCCTCCATCAGGTACCCCCAGCAACAGGCTTGCCCCCCAAAAATCCACTAATGACCCCTCTGGCTCTTACCCCCAGCATTATTACTGAGAAACAAGCTTAACTGCAACTAAACCAAAGAGCTTTCACTAGACTTCTGCTTCCAGCTGGCAACATTAAGACAACATTGGGAAATGTACACTGTACAGTCGGATTGAGAGCTGGGTTCGCATTCTTGCCGTTAAGCCGAGCTTGTACAATATAGTTTTCGGACCCCTCCAAGGGTGCGCCCTGTTTCCCCTCCTGTTCCTGGTATTCATGGACAGGATCTCAAGGCGCCGGCGAGGCCTGGAATGTATCCTTTTTCTGGGACATAGGGGTGGCATCTCTGCTATTTGATGCACAATGGAATGGCTTGCACTCAAGTGTGATGCAGTTAGAATTAGGATCAGCACCTCCAAGTCTGTGGCCATGGTCCTCTCCTGGGGAAAAGATAAGTTGTCCCCTTCCAGTGAGAGAGGAGCAACTGCCCCACATGGAGGAGTTCAAGCATCTTAGGGTCTTATTTATGAGTGAGGGAAAGAGGGATCGGAAGATTAACTGATGTGTAGACGTACTGGTCGCTGTAATGCGGGCATTGTACTGTACAGTGGTGGTGAAGACAGAGTTGAGCCAAAAGGCAAAGCTCCCAGTTTACCGGTCAATCTTCATTTCTACCGTCACCTATGGGCAGGAGCTGTGGATAGTGACCAAAAGAATGAGAATGAATACAAGCTGCTGAAATGGGGTTCCTCTGTTGGGTGGCAGGGCTTACTCCCCCTGACAGGGTGAGGAGCTCAGCCATCTGGGAGGTCCTCGCAGTACAGCCGCTGCTCCTCTGCATTGAGATGAGTCTGCTCAGGTGGTTCAGGCTCCTGATAAGGATGCCCCCAGGCACGTCCACCGGGTAGGACACCCGGGACATGCTGGAGGGATTATATCTGACTGCTGGCCTGGGATCACCTTAGGTTCTCCCTGCATGAGTTGGAGGAAGTTGCTAAGGGGAGGGATATCTTGGCTGTTCTGCTTGCCCTGTCGCCACCATGACACTGGACTGGATTAGGTGGTTATAAAAATGGATGGACTGAAGGTTATCTTGAAGGGTCTAAAGACTGAACTGGCCAAGCGTGGGTTTGAAAGTGTGTGGCGGGGGGCGGGGGGGGTGTTACTACAGTGCTGATGGCTGTGTTTGTATCGGCCCCACCTGTGGGGTTCATCGCAGGATACCCCAAACTGCACACAGTAATGGAGGAGGAGGCCATGATTGTGGCCAAACAAACAATGAAGCCGCAGGATGTGCAGTCAGTGGAGGAGAGGCTGCAGCCTCAGTGGAGAGAGGAGGTCGTCCCCCTGTCATTGCCCCTCCCCATACGCCAAGGTATCTATACAGGGACATATGGAACCAGCAGGTCCCAGGCTCTCTGCACATACCAGTTACGGAGTGTCTATACTGCAGCTAAACTCTTACAAACGGCCCTTTCTAACCCCAAACCCTCTCAGAAGGATCCATTATGTATTGGATTGTTTATGTCTGTAATAGCAGTAGAGTCTGCTACGGTTTATAATCTCTGGGACGTGTGTGTTTGTGTCAGTAATGGAGGAGGATCGAGCTGAAGTTTATACGCGCGTGAGCACCACTGTGCTGGAGCAGCAGGGATTGGGAACACAGAAGAGCATGATGATTGTAGAGCAGATCACAGAACCGCAAGAGCAACAGGCTCCCAAGGTCCGGCACAACCCACAGAGAGACGTTGATGATGATTGGTTTTCGTTACTGGACCGCTCCCCTTCTGAGGCAACCCTGCCTCCATCAGGTACCCCCAGCAACAGCTTTGCCCCCAAACAATCTACTAATAACCCCTCTGGCTCTTACCCCAGCACTATATTACTGGGAAACCAGCTTAACTGCAACTAAACCAAAAGAGCTTTCACAAGACTTCTGCTTCCAGCTGGCAACATTAACACATTTTGAAATCCAGGTATGCTATCTTGAAGGGGACTGAGGGGGGTTCTAATTACCAAGGAATCGCACTCTGGGAAAGTCCTATAGGAAGGTGCTGAAAAGGTCACCTACTGAACAATGTGGGCTTCATCTAGGCCATGGAACAGCAGACTAGCTTTTCACGCTCTGTGACATTTGAGGGGGCATGGGAATTTGCCTCTCCAGTCTACATGTGTTTTGGGGATTTGGAGAAGGTAAATGACTGTTTCTTGTGGTATCCCTTTGGGAGGTGCTGTAGGTGTATAGGTGCCTCAGCTCTGCTGCTTTGCAAGGAGTCGGATGAGGTCGTTCAGGCATCTGATACGGATACCCCCTGGGTGCCTCCCTGTGGGGCCACGTCCTGCACATCAGGGAAGAAACCCAGGGGCACACCCAGGACATAGTGGAGGGATTAGGTTCTCCCGGGTTCTCCCAGGCTGAGTTTGAGGAGGTCATTGGGGTGAGGGATGTCTGGGATGCTCTGCTTGCCCTGTTGCCACCATGACCCTGACCAGGATTAAGCAGTTAACAAATGTGAGTGGAGCGTGCTACAGTTTATATTCCCCGGGACGTGTGTGTTTGTGTCAGTAACGGAGGAGGGCCGAGTTGAAGTTTATACGGGCGTGAGCACCACTGTGCTGGAGCAGCAGGAATGGAGAACACAGAAGAGCGTGATGATTGTAGAGCAGATCTCAGAACCGCAAGAGCAACAGGCTCCCAAGGTCCGGCACAACCCACAGAGAGACGTTGATGATGATTGGTTTTCGTTACTGGACCGCCCCCCTTCTGAGGTTTCCGCACCTCCATCAGGTTGGTGGCTGCCAACATCGTCGGCACTGAGCCATTTTCTGTCTTGGGGTTTCATGGATTCTTGATCTCTACAGGGTTACAATATCCATAAC
>NC_083760.1:1729317-1761817 GCF_963514075.1 Conger conger | reverse complement strand
GTTGGAGGTTTGTATGGACTCTGCAGTTCTCTGTCAGTAGCAGTGTTTCTTGCTCTTTGGCTGTTTGGCTGCATGCTGTGCATGAGAGAAATCCACAAAAGCATTTCTTTTGTAGAAGCCTGATTAATTCATTCTGCTCTCTCCTGCCTGTGTGCGTTTGGACAGCGCTTGCCCCTCCACCCCCTCCCCGCTGCCCCGCTCCATTCTGCGTTTGGCCTTTCATCTCCTCAGTGTGAACGAGGCTCCGCCTCTCAGGATGTGATTGGAGGTGCCACTGTGTAAAACCCTGCCTCTCAGGATGTGATTGGAGGTGCCTGTGTAAAACCCCGCCTCTCAGGATGTGATTGGAGGTGCCTGTGTAAAACCCCGCCTCTCATTGCGGGGGACCAGAATACAGGCCGAGGAACATTAGTTCCTCATGAGGAGGCCAGGCTGGGGACAGGGAGGTTCAAACCGCTATATAGTGTACCATCCCTCTTATCTAGTGTAGTATAACTTATATAGTATAGTCTACCTCTTATATAGTGCAGTATAACAACACTGTATGAGATATTTGAAGTTATGCACTATATCCCATATAGTGTGGTACAACTTTCATAGTGTAGTGTAATTATTATATTATGTAGTATAGCTCATCATGTAATACAACTTGTATCGTGTAGTATAACTGCTGTATAGTGTAGCACAACTGTTGTGTAGATGTACCATTTGACAAAATAATTGCCCTGTTTTGTAAATTCACTCAAAGATTTGTTTACTGAAAATCACAGTGTGGTAAATGGACTGCTTTTATATAGCACTTTTATCCAAAGACAATTAATGCCTCCCATTCACACACACACTCACACCAACCGCAATAGGCTGCCATACAAGGCACCAACCAGCTTGTTGGGAGAAATTGGGGGCTAGGTGTCTTGCTCAGGGACATTTCAACACACCCAGGGCGGGGAGATGGAATTGGTAACCCTCCGACTGCCAGACGACCGCTCTTAGTTCACATTTCACTCACAGTTGGGCTTGGACAATGAAGGTATGAAAAATAGCAGCCACAAAGGCTTTCAGTGCCAACATAAAGGGGTACTTCATCCTTGGATTATTCAGGATGTCATGACTCCACCTGTTTACATAGAACTTACTCCCCATAAGGAATAAGCAGTATTGAAGCGTTATCCTTGGGAGTTGTACTGGAATGGAATGTTCCATGCTGGTATGTTTTGATCTTTTCAATCTGAATCTCTCGGTTAAGCATTACGGATCTGCGCTGTCCCGAAGCTTGTTCAAACTGGTGTCAGCAAGCCCGGCTCACAGAGAAACCGCTTTCTATTGGCTCACCTGTCCCAAGAGCCCCCACCCCCTGCCTCAACCTCAGCGTTGACCACGAGCCAAACACCAAGGCACCATGACATGCTCATTCGGTGACCGTTTGATTGACCAGCGTGAGGCAGTCATAACTCTAGATTTATCAGCATTTAAAGCAATATTTTCTATAGCACACTGAGGGTATCAGCAGTCTTCATCTTACAGATGAAGTTGGGCATGTGACTCTCCTGAGGCTGAACATAAACATGGATGGAGAAAAGTACCGGACCCCGATAGAACCTCGTGGAACACCATTGGTCAACTCCACGTCACCTAACATGAATACAGAAACTGCATTTATATTTTTTCAACAAACCAGCAAGAGTAGGACAGTATATTGTACAGGGTTTTTGACAGATGAATATAGTCTGTGGCAATAACCGCTTTTAATGAGTCGATAAAGGAAGACTCTGTGTGCCAGTCGTTCACAAGTATAATGGGCTCTATAGTCTCTGCTCCCAAAGGGCGTATTATATCTCACTCAGATATCCGGTTAACTGGGATTTTTACAAGGGATGGCAATTCAGCAAATGGGCCGGCAGTTGCCTTCTTTTTGCAGGATAGCAAATTATCAGTAAAGGGCATTCGCTGATTCCCAGATCTGAGATATAATATATGCACTGAAGAGTCACCAGGAATAAAAACCGGCAGACATTCAGTGGACTCTGATTAATCTGAGCAGAAACGACAGCATCTCAATTAAATACATACACACTTCAGTAAATGCACCTTATACATTGACTCGCTTGCTTGCTTAGATAAGCAGGTGTCTGCTTACGTGTATATATATATATATATACATGTTCATATTAAAGAGACAGGATTGTGGTTGTGTACGGTCAAGGTTCACCACTACAGCCTATTGCCTCCATAACTTTGGAGTCTGCCCATCCTTAGTCATGTGATCAGAAAGTTCCACAGACATCCAGATGTTCGGAGTCACATCGGCTTCCATTTCGGCACCATACCTCACATCAGGGAATGTTGGCCAGATGTTTCAGTTTAGGCCTAATCCCCGGTTCCTATTCAGTACAGTTCCTCCAGCTAGGAAAAAGGACCGTGAAATCCCTCTTGGTTTACAGGACACACAAGCATCTGCTGCCGATGTGGCCATGCCTGCTCATGCCGCCGGTTCCTCTGGCAGTAAAGCAACGTGATGATAAATGAGCCCACCTGGCCCAGACCTCATCCCAGGAAAAAAAAAACAAAACCGGCCCAAATATGTTGCGCGCTTCGCGGTCCCATGAGGTCCGTTTGGGTTTCCAGACAAGGGAGCCTCCGAGTGGCGTCCAGGCCAGACCTCATTAGTCTGCCTCCATGTTCATGTGGCGTAGAGGTCCTCATTAGCCAGAGATGACAGAAATAACCTGATGCGGAACGTCCCCTGAAGAGTTCCTGCTCTTGGGTTGTGCTCAGTCCTCAGTGGTGAGCTCTGGGCTTCCCCACTCTGTCTGCCTGTGCAGCTGCTGCGTTTCTCACTGCGCCTGCATTCTGATATCACCATGGAGATCCGCCACTGCATCCATCGCCATGGAGATCCGCCACTGCATCCATCGCCATGAACAGCAGCCTTGCTTAGTGTGCAGCTCCTGTCAGCCACCCTGCATAATCTCTCACCGTCTCCCTCTCTCTCTCCCCCCTCTCTCTCTCTCTCTCTCTCTCTGTCTCTCCCCCTCTCCCCCCCCTCTCTCTCTCTCTCTCTCTCCCCCCCCTCTCTCTCTCTCTCTCTCTCTCTCTGTCTCTCCCCCTCTCTCCCCCCCCTCTCTCCCCCCTCTCTCTCTGTCTCTCCCCCCTCTCTCTCTGTCTCTCCCCCCCCCTCTCTCTCTGTCTCTCCCCCCCCCTCTCTCTCTCTCTCTCTCTCTCTCTCTCTCTCTCTCTCTGTCTCTGAGGTAAATGTGTGGGGGTCCTGCTGCTTCTTCTCACTCTCTGGCCAGTAAAACGCTCTCCTGGTTTTTCAGGGACTTTGTTGTAATGCTCCACTCTCTCAGAAAGGGCTGTGGGCTGTCACAGGTGTGTGGAGGGGGGAGGGAGGAGGGGAGGAGGGAGGAGGGAGGGTCGATGAGCATTTTACTGGCAGGATGAGTGCTGCTTTAATGGCCACGCTGACATTACCTACAGCTGTTTGCACTGTGAACAAACACTCATTCTCCACTGCTGTTTTTATACCCTCTCCCTCCTCCCATCTTGCGCTCTGTCTCCCCCTCTCCCCCTGGTCCCGGCCCCCCCTCCCCCAGGACCTGGACCGGCCCCAGGAGGAGATCTTGCGGCACCACGCCAGCATCAGCGAGCTGAAGCGGAACTTCATGGCGTCGGTTCCCGAGCCGCGGCAGAGCGAGTGGGACAAGCGTCTCTCCGCCCACTCGCCCTTCCGCACCGCCAGCTTCAACGGAGCCCTGCCCCCGGCCAGCACTGCCGTGAGTCCTGTACCTGTACTCACCTGTACACACCTGTACACACCTGTTATACACCCGTACACACCGCACTGCCGTAAGACCTGTACCTGTACACACCTGTACACACCGCACTGCCGTGAGTCCTGTACCTGTACACACCTGTACACACCGCACTGCCGTGAGTCCTGTATCTGTACACACCTGTACACACCGCACTGCCGTGAGTCCTGTACCTGTACACACCGCACTGCCGTGAGTCCTGTATCTGTACACACCTGTACACACCGCACTGCCGTGAGTCCTGTACCTGTACACACCTGTACACACCGCACTGCCGTGAGTCCTGTATCTGTACACACCTGTACACACCGCACTGCCGTGAGTCCTGTACCTGTACACACCTGTACACACCGCACTGCCGTGAGTCTGCCACCGGCCTGTACCGCACCTCTGCCGTCCTGTATTTGTTACACGCCTGTCTGAAGTCTGATGTATGCTTCTGTGCCGAATCTATGCAGAGCCTACAGCACTCTACGCCGCTGGGGCGTCTGTGTCGCCCTGCAATTACCCCACCAAAACACTGGTTTTCGCCGGTCATTATATCCCATAATAATTTGTGATTAACTGAATGATTCTTACTTCTGTGAAAGTAATGGCGGCTGAAATAGAGCTCGTCCACAAGTGCAAGCACACAACAAACTCGACATTTTGTTTTAGTTATACTTTATGAACCCAATTTTAAAAGCTTAACACAATACCGTGTTTAATGTTTTAAGCTTCAGTGAGCTAGCCAGCTAAATTGCTGGTAATTACGCATCACGTCATCACTTTACTTTCACTCTGACGTCTTTCTGCCTTCAAAGTGCGTCTCAACCGTGTGCTGCAAACGCACCTCTGAAGTCGCCTTTTGATGCCTCGGCAACGAGGCATCAATCAACCGATTTCGCTTTCGGACACAGCACGGGCGACTGAAACTGATTAATGGCGGAGCAGCTGGAAATGCGTAATGCGATGCCACCAAGCGGACCGATCACAGTTCTTGCAGTCCGCGTCGCGGCCACGCGTAGTGACTGGAGAGGAGCACGTCGCTGCGACGCGTAGTTACTGGAGAGGTGCACGTCGCTGCTACGCGTAGTTACTGGAGAGGTGCACATCGGGCTGCGCGTAGTGACTGGAGAGGTGCACGTCGGGCCAGGCGTAGTGACTGGAGAGGAGCACGTCGGGCCAGGCGTAGTGACTGGAGAGGAGCACGTCGCTGCTACGCGTAGTTACTGGAGAGGAGCACGTCGCTGCTACGCGTAGTTACTGGAGAGGTGCACGTCGCTGCTACGCGTAGTTACTGGAGAGGTGCACATCGGGCTGCGCGTAGTGACTGGAGAGGTGCACGTCGGGCCAGGCGTAGTGACTGGAGAGGAGCACGTCGGGCCAGGCGTAGTGACTGGAGAGGAGCACGTCGCTGCTACGCGTAGTTACTGGAGAGGAGCACGTCGCTGCTACGCGTAGTTACTGGAGAGGTGCACGTCGCTGCTACGCGTAGTGACTGGAGAGGAGCACGTCGCTGCGACGCGTAGTTACTGGAGAGGTGCACGTCGCTGCTACGCGTAGTTACTGGAGAGGTGCACGTCGGGCTACGCGTAGTTACTGGAGAGGTGCACGTCGGGCTACGCGTAGTGACTGGAGAGGTGCACGTCGGGCCAGACGTAGTTACTGGAGAGGTGCACGTCGCTGCTACGCGTAGTGACTGGAGAGGTGCACGTCGCTGCTACGCGTAGTGACTGGAGAGGTGCACGTCGGGCTACGCGTAGTTACTGGAGAGGTGCACGTCGGGCTACGCGTAGTGACTGGAGAGGAGCACGTCGGGCTACGCGTAGTGACTGGAGAGGTGCACGTCGGGCCAGGCGTAGTGACTGGAGAGGAGCACGTCGGGCTGCGCGTAGTGACTGGAGAGGTGCACGTCGGGCCAGGCGTAGTGACTGGAGAGGTGCACGTCGGGCTACGCGTAGTTACTGGAGAGGTGCACGTCGGGCCAGGCGTAGTGACTGGAGAGGAGCACGTCGGGCCAGGCGTAGTTACTGGAGAGGTGCACGTCGGGCCAGACGTAGTGACTGGAGAGGTGCACGTCGGGCCAGGCGTAGTGACTGGAGAGGAGCACGTCGGGCTGCGCGTAGTGACTGGAGAGGAGCACGTCGGGCCAGACGTAGTTACTGGAGAGGAGCACGTCGGGCCAGGCGTAGTGACTGGAGAGGAGCACGTCGGGCTACGCGTAGTGACTGGAGAGGAGCACGTCGGGCTACGCGTAGTGACTGGAGAGGAGCACGTCGGGCCAGGCGTAGTGACTGGAGAGGTGCACGTCGGGCTACGCGTAGTGACTGGAGAGGAGCACGTCGGGCTGCGCGTAGTGACTGGAGAGGAGCACGTCGGGCTACGCGTAGTTACTGGAGAGGTGCACGTCGGGCTACGCGTAGTGACTGGAGAGGAGCACGTCGGGCCAGGCGTAGTGACTGGAGAGGAGCACGTCGGGCTACGCGTAGTGACTGGAGAGGTGCACGTCGGGCTGCGCGTAGTGACTGGAGAGGAGCACGTCGGGCTACGCGTAGTTACTGGAGAGGTGCACGTCGGGCTACGCGTAGTTACTGGAGAGGTGCACGTCGGGCCAGGCGTAGTGACTGGAGAGGTGCACGTCGGGCCAGACGTAGTTACTGGAGAGGTGCACGTCGGGCTACGCGTAGTGACTGGAGAGGAGCACGTCGGGCCAGGCGTAGTGACTGGAGAGGAGCACGTCGGGCCAGGCGTAGTGACTGGAGAGGAGCACGTCGGGCTACGCGTAGTGACTGGAGAGGAGCACGTCGGGCCAGGCGTAGTTACTGGAGAGGAGCACGTCGGGCTACGCGTAGTTACTGGAGAGGAGCACGTCGGGCCAGGCGTAGTGACTGGAGAGGAGCACGTCGGGCTACGCGTAGTGACTGGAGAGGAGCACGTCGGGCCAGGCGTAGTGACTGGAGAGGAGCACGTCGGGCTACGCGTAGTTACTGGAGAGGAGCACGTCGGGCTACGCGTAGTTACTGGAGAGGAGCACGTCGGGCCAGGCGTAGTGACTGGAGAGGAGCACGTCGGGCCAGACGTAGTGACTGGAGAGGTGCACGTCGGGCTACGCGTAGTGACTGGAGAGGTGCACGTCGGGCCAGGCGTAGTTACTGGAGAGGTGCACGTCGGGCTGCGCGTAGTTACTGGAGAGGAGCACGTCGGGCTACGCGTAGTTACTGGAGAGGTGCACGTCGGGCTGCGCGTAGTGACTGGAGAGGAGCACGTCGGGCTACGCGTAGTTACTGGAGAGGTGCACGTCGGGCTACGCGTAGTGACTGGAGAGGAGCACGTCGGGCTACGCGTAGTTACTGGAGAGGTGCACGTCGGGCTGCGCGTAGTGACTGGAGAGGAGCACGTCGGGCTACGCGTAGTGACTGGAGAGGAGCACGTCGGGCTACGCGTAGTTACTGGAGAGGTGCACGTCGGGCTACGCGTAGTTACTGGAGAGGTGCACGTCGGGCCAGACGTAGTTACTGGAGAGGTGCACGTCGGGCCAGGCGTAGTGACTGGAGAGGTGCACGTCGGGCTGCGCGTAGTGACTGGAGAGGTGCACGTCGGGCTACGCGTAGTTACTGGAGAGGTGCACGTCGGGCCAGACGTAGTTACTGGAGAGGTGCACGTCGGGCCAGGCGTAGTGACTGGAGAGGTGCACGTCGGGCTGCGCGTAGTGACTGGAGAGGAGCACGTCGGGCTACGCGTAGTGACTGGAGAGGAGCACGTCGGGCCAGGCGTAGTGACTGGAGAGGAGCACGTCGGGCTACGCGTAGTGACTGGAGAGGAGCACGTCGGGCTACGCGTAGTGACTGGAGAGGAGCACGTCGGGCTACGCGTAGTGACTGGAGAGGAGCACGTCGGGCTACGCGTAGTTACTGGAGAGGTGCACGTCGGGCTGCGCGTAGTGACTGGAGAGGAGCACGTCGGGCTACGCGTAGTGACTGGAGAGGAGCACGTCGGGCCAGACGTAGTGACTGGAGGAGCACGTCGGGCTACGCGTAGTTACTGGAGAGGAGCACGTCGGGCTGCGCGTAGTTACTGGAGAGGAGCACGTCGGGCTGCGCGTAGTGACTGGAGAGGTGCACGTCGGGCTACGCGTAGTTACTGGAGAGGTGCACGTCGGGCTACGCGTAGTGACTGGAGAGGTGCACGTCGGGCCAGGCGTAGTGACTGGAGAGGAGCACGTCGGGCTACGCGTAGTTACTGGAGAGGAGCACGTCGGGCCAGACGTAGTTACTGGAGAGGAGCACGTCGGGCTGCGCGTAGTTACTGGAGAGGAGCACGTCGGGCCAGACGTAGTGACTGGAGGAGCACGTCGGGCTACGCGTAGTTACTGGAGAGGAGCACGTCGGGCTACGCGTAGTTACTGGAGAGGAGCACGCCGGGCTACGCGTAGTTACTGGAGAGGTGCACGTCGGGCTACGCGTAGTTACTGGAGAGGTGCACGTCGGGCCAGACGTAGTTACTGGAGAGGTGCACGTCGGGCCAGGCGTAGTGACTGGAGAGGTGCACGTCGGGCTGCGCGTAGTGACTGGAGAGGAGCACGTCGGGCTACGCGTAGTTACTGGAGAGGAGCACGTCGGGCCAGACGTAGTGACTG
This sequence comes from Conger conger, assembly GCF_963514075.1. Taxonomy (NCBI): domain Eukaryota; kingdom Metazoa; phylum Chordata; class Actinopteri; order Anguilliformes; family Congridae; genus Conger; species Conger conger. Next base: position 1,753,387 of record NC_083760.1, on the reverse strand, counting down.
GAGGAGCACGTCGGGCTACGCGTAGTTACTGGAGAGGAGCACGTCGGGCTACGCGTAGTTACTGGAGAGGAGCACGTCGGGCTACGCGTAGTTACTGGAGAGGAGCACGTCGGGCTACGCGTAGTTACTGGAGAGGTGCACGTCGGGCTACGCGTAGTGACTGGAGAGGTGCACGTCGGGCCAGGCGTAGTGACTGGAGAGGTGCACGTCGGGCTACGCGTAGTTACTGGAGAGGTGCACGTCGGGCTACGCGTAGTTACTGGAGAGGTGCACGTCGGGCCAGACGTAGTTACTGGAGAGGTGCACGTCGGGCTGCGCCGTAGGGAACGCGGCCACACGTAGGCTCTGTGTGGATTTGACGCAAAAGTATAAATCAGCCTTGAGACTGAGGCATGCGCCTGTGCCGTCTTGTACCTAATCTTTACACACGTGTTATACACCTGTGCACACCTGTTATATACCTGTACATGCATTATACGCCTGCACTCACCTGTGCACACCTGCACACACCTGTCATGTACCTGTACTCGTATGTACGGACCTATTACACACCTGCACACACCTGTAATGTACCTGTACTCGTATGTACGGACCTATTACACACCTGCACGCACCATACTGTGTAAACGTACTGTACTGCCCTGTTCTACCCCAGCGGGCACCTGTACTAACCTGTACACATTGCACTGCTGTGGTCACACACCTGTATATGTATGGTACAGCCCATCTGTCCATTGTCACTCGAGCGCATCTATGAACGTGCCTGTGATGAAGATGATGGTACTGAGGATGCATGGTGAAATGAGGGTCAGCTCTGCTCTATACTCAGAAGCTCTGTGCTTGAGCTGTAGTAGCAGTCGCACGGTTTGTCCATGTGGTGGCGCCATTGTCCCGTGGAAGAGCAATTGCGCTCAGGCTGCTGACTTTGCGCTCGCTGTAGCGCCTGTATGATCATTCATAATAAATAATAACCATAAATATGCAGACAAGCACAAGTGCTGATAACAGCCAATCAGGGACCAGTATGTGACCATGTGACCAGAGCTTTTGGTCTTGTCCGGGGAGGGCTGTAGGTGGTTGAGGTTGTACTCGCAGAGGGAGAGTGATGTAAATGCAGGCTTAGTGTGGCCTCAGCTAAGGCTGAAGCAGATCATCTGTGGTGTAATACGGGGGGTTTGACCATTCTGCCCGTGATGGGCCTGTAGTTAGCCTGCTGTGTGGGCTTCCGGTCAGTCTGTCTGTGTCAATTTGTCTGTCTGTCTGTGCAGTGGATGTGGGTATGTGAAAACATGTCTTTTTGTCTGTCTCTGTATATCTGTCTGTGTCTCTGTGTCTCTGTGTGTGTATCTGTGTGTGTGTGCGTGTGTGTGTGTGTGTGTGTGTGCGTGTAGGTGAAGATGCCCTCCGTGTTGGCAGCAGGCAGAAGGGTTGGTAGCTCTGCGCAGGTAAAGAAGCTGCAGATTTGCCCTGCTTCCCCCAAGCCCCACCCCTTTCCCACACCTCCGCCAATGGCTGCTCTAGGCTTGGCCTGCGCTGTGCTACAGCGAATGGCATGGCTGCGTGTGAGCGCAGCTGCATGAGGCTCCGCCCCCCAGTCACTGTTACTGACCACTCTGAGCTACTGACCTTGAGTTACTGACCACTCTGAGTTACATTTACATTTTAGTCATTTAGCAGACACTTTTAATCCAAAGCGAATCACAGGTGCATAAGTTCTTCAAGAGCTGAAAAGAGACTGACTGCTCTGGTTTACTGACCACTGAGTTACTGACCGCTCTGGGTTACTGACCACTGAGTTACTGGCTTTCTCTGAGTTACTGACCACTGAGTTACTGGCTTTCTCTGAGTTACTGACCACTGAGTTACTGACTGCTCTGAGTTACTGACCACTGAGTTACTGACTGCTCTGAGTTACTGACCACTGAGTTACTGGCTGCTCTGGGTTACTGACCACTGAGTTACTGGCTTTCTCTGAGTTACTGACCACTGAGTTACTGGCTTTCTCTGAGTTACTGACCACTGAGTTACTGGCTGCTCTGGGTTACTGACCGCTCTCGGTAACTGGCTGCTGCTGCTCTCCATGTTGCTGTCTCCATTGGTGGCTTCATATTCTCTCCTCCTCTCTGTTCCTCTTTCCTCTCTCTCTCTCTCTCTCTCCTCCCTCTCTCTGGCCAGTGTCCCACAGCCCCACCCTCCTCCCCCCGCTTAGGGGTGTGCAAAGATGCCCTTCACCCTGACCCCGCCCACGTCCTGCAGCTCAGCCAGCGGCATGCCCAGTTCTTCCTGTCTTAAAGCGGGCGGGCCTGGCCCAGGTGTGATGCAGAGACTTAAAGCGCCTCCTTTGCTTACCGCCTCCTTTGCACACCTTCCCCCCCCCCCCCCCAGGGCCCTCCCACACGTTCATCACTGTCTGCCTCTCTCACCTGGTCTCCTGTCCCCACACGTTCATCACTGTCTGTCTCTCTCACCTGGTCTCCTGTCCCCACACGTTCATCACTGTCTGTCTCTCTCTCGTGGTCTCCTGTCCCCACACGTTCATCACTGTCTGTCTCTCTCTCGTGGTCTCCTGTCCCCACACGTTCATCACTGTCTGTCTCTCTCTCGTGGTCTCCTGTCCCCACACGTTCATCACTGTCTGTCTCTCTCTCGTGGTCTCCTGTCCCCACACGTTCATCACTGTCTGTCTCTCTCTCTCGGTCTCCTGTCCCCACACGTTCATCACTGTCTGTCTCTCTCTCGTGGTCTCCTGTCCCCACACGTTCATCACTGTCTGTCTCTCTCTCTCGGTCTCCTGTCCCCACACGTTCATCACTGTCTGTCTCTCTCTCGTGGTCTCCTGTCCCCACACGTTCATCACTGTCTGTCTCTCACTTGTGGTCTCCTGTCCCCACACGTTCATCACTGTCTGTCTCTCTCTCGTGGTCTCCTGTCCCCACACGTTCATCACTGTCTGTCTCTCTCTCGTGGTCTCCTGTCCCCACACGTTCATCACTGTCTGTCTCTCTCTTGTGGTCTCCTGTCCCCACACGTTCATCACTGTCTGTCTCTCTCTCGTGGTCTCCTGTCCCCACACGTTCATCACTGTCTGTCTCTCTCTTGTGGTCTCCTGTCCCCACACGTTCATCACTGTCTGTTTCTCACTTGTGGTCTCCTGTCCCCACACGTTCATCACTGTCTGTCTCTCTCTCCTGGTCTCCTGTCTCTCTCTCGTGGTCTCCTGTCCCCACACGTTCATCACTGTCTGTCTCTCACTCGTGGTCTCCTGTCCCCACATGTTCATCACTGTCTGTCTCTCTCTCGTGGTCTCCTGTCCCCACACGTTCATCACTGTCTGTCTCTCACTTGTGGTCTCCTGTCCCCACACGTTCATCACTGTCTGTCTCTCTCACCTGGTCTCCTGTCCCCACACGTTCATCACTGTCTGTCTCTCTCTCCTGGTCTCCTGTCCCCACATGTTCATCACTGTCTGTCTCTCTCTCGTGGTCTCCTGTCCCCACACCTTCATCACTGTCTGTCTCTCTCGGTCTCCTGTCTCTCTCTCCTGGTCTCCTGTCCCCACACGCAGCGGATGGGGCGGACGGGGCGGCCGGGGCTAGCTCAGCGGGACGCACAGGTACGAGGGCGGGACAAGCCCCGTCTGGCACAGGTGTGCGTGGCGGTGCTCCAGGAGGCCCCGCCCTGTCAGGTGTACCCTGTCCAGCTGCAGCGTCCGCGCCTCTCCTTCCTGCTGTCCTGCCTGCTGCTAGCCGCCGTCGCACTGTGGTGGCTCCTCTTATGAGCCTTAGATCGCTGTATCTCTACTCTGAAACATCTCCACATCCTGACTGCTGTATTGCTGAGCTCTGAAACATCTCTACATCCTGACTGCTGTATCTCTGTGCTCTGAAACATCTCTACATCCTGACTGCAGTATCTCTGAGCTCTGAAGCATCTCCACATCCTGACTGCAGTATCTCTGAGCTCTGAAACATCTCCACATCCTGACTGTGGTATCTCTGTGCTCTGAAACATCTCTACATCCTGACTGCAGTATCTCTGAGCTCTGAAACATCTCCACATCCTGACTGCAGTATCTCTGAGCTCTGAAACATCTCCACATCCTGACTGTGGTATCTCTGTGCTCTGAAACATCTCTACATCCTGACTGCTGTATCTCTGTGCACTGAAACATCTCCACATCCTGACTGTGGTATCTCTGAGCTCTGAAACATCTCTACATCCTGACTGCTGTATCTCTGTGCACTGAAACATCTCTACATCCTGACTGCAGTATCTCTGAGCTCTGAAACATCTCCACATCCTGACTGCAGTATCTCTGAGCTCTGAAACATCTCTACATCCTGACTGCAGTATCTCTGAGCTCTGAAGCATCTCTACATCCTGACTGCAGTATCTCTGAGCTCTGAAACATCTCTACATCCTGACTGCAGTATCTCTGAGCTCTGAAGCATCTCTACATCCTGACTGCAGTATCTCTGTGCTCTGAAACATCTCTACATCCTGACTGCTGTATCTCTGTGCACTGAAACATCTCTACATCCTGACTGCTGTATCTCTGAGCTCTGAAACATCTCCATCCTGACTGCAGTATCTCCACAATGAAACAATGAATCAATAGATTTCATATTCAAACAGCATTGAAATTGTTCAAATTACGGCATACACAAGGAAGTATGGGCCAAAGCCTTACTGGCTAAACCACTTAAGCCTAGTTTGTTCACACGACCTACATGACCAACATGTCGGTGAGCCATGTAGCCCACTGAACAACTGAATGGCCAGTTAACTAAAGTATTAGTGCAGTAACAGCTGAAATTGGGGTAAATAAGTGGCCTCATTTTGCAGTTTTCAGCTGTGTTTCACAGTGGCTATTTGTGCATTTCTGCGGTTTTGGGAAACAGTGATGGGAAAGGAATGGCATGGCAGTGCTTTTTATAACCTAGTGATGTTATCAGACCACATACCCACATTCAGGGCAAGAAGAGGAACGAAATGGGCGGAAATTGGAACGTTAACAAAAAGGTGTCCATTGCAGTTAGGCTGAACGTTGGGGCTTTATTTCAAAATGGTTTCCAATTGTAATGTGGCTGAAGAGATTAGAGGTTAGGCTAAGGTTTGGGTAAGGTTATAGGTAAGGCCGGAACCAACGTTTTTCAGAATGGTATCAGGGAACGGGAGTGCGTAATTAGTAGCAGTCACAGAAAGAGCTCCTACACGTTTTTGAGCTTTTCGTATTGTCCTCAAGTTTTTGGTTTATGTTCCATATTGATTCAATTAAAACAAAATGGCTATTTTGATCGAACTATGCATATATTATGATCAAACTACAAAATAAAGCGGTTCACTTCGGGAGCCAATCAGAGATGGGCCAGTTCACGTGTGTGAAAACAATGTGAAAGACCGTGTATACACATCTGTAGAACTCCGCATTGGCTTCAGTCAAGCTAGCTGAGATGTTCAGACACAGACAAATGCGGAGGATGATGCCAGTTGGTCTAAATTATCACAGGGAAATTTTAAGATTTTCCCAACCACAAACGCAGCCAAGCTTGTTGATCTCCTATGACCCCCTCCTGCCGACATCAGGAGGGAGATGGCGGACACATTACTCTTGCGATTCGTGTGACACCTATTCCCGCCATTTTCCACACTGTAAACACACCACCATTTTGAATCTTCACAGTGTGAGCCCCCTGTGGGCCAGTCCTGTCCTCTTACCTGATTGACCAGCTGGACACATTTTCTGAATGTTTTCACAGCTGTGCGTCCACTGAGAAAGTTGGTTATTGCTGCTAAATATTATCAGATGTTATCTGAATATTCTTTTCTAATATATGTCGGAGTGGCCTGTTCTGGTTAAGGTACATGACTGGGACCCGCAAGGTCGGTGGTTTGATCCCCGGTGTAGCCACAATAAGATCCGCACAGCCATTGGGCCCTTGAGCAAGGCCTTTAACCCTGCATCCCTCCAGGGGAGGATTGTCTCCTGCTTAGTCTAATCAATGGTAATTCGCTCTGGATAAAAGCATTAGCCAAATGACATGTAATGTAATGTCTGGCTTATTTTCTTTTAGAGTTCCATCAAGCTACCACTGGTGTATAATCAACAGGCTTTATGGTAGCCTGTCCCATCCACCATGGCTGCTAGTGCTAGCTAACTAGGCTGCTAAACAAATGAGCAGTCGTCGCTATAGCGGTTACAGCGAAAGTGGCGGGATCACATGTCATGTGACGTGTCACATTGGCCACTCACGTGCCGTGAAAAAATGTGCTGAACAAACCTTTACAGTTCTGTTGGGAGAGTTTCATGGGCCCCTCGATTTGGCTCACTCATTCCAGATAGGCCTAGTATTATACAGTACTGCTCAGTTCATTGTTAGTACCCTCAGTGCAAGGAAATGCATAAGAAATTGACCAAAGTTACTACGGTAGGCAACTTGCACAATCAGTGGTGAAATCAATTTTTTGCCAAAACACATTATTTTGCCTTTGTCTGTGCCTTATTGCTCCCCCTTGTGGACACAAGTCATAATAGGAAGCATCCAAGAGTATTTCAATGCCATGCATTAATTAAGACATTCTCACATTTTCTTGCACTTTTTCCAATACCTATTTGAATATATTCAAATCATTGTTGTTGTTTTTTTAAATAGAATATTAAAATTCTAATTTCGGTCCAGTTGACAGCCCTGCTAATTCGCAAAAACGTCTCTAAAGTTTGACTGCGGTATCTCTGGGCACTGAAATATCTCTACATCCTGACTGCAGTATCTCTGGGCACTGAATTCTCTACAGCCTGACTGCAGTATCTCTGGGCACTGAATTCTCTACAGCCTGACTGCTTTATCTCTACTAAATTCTCTCTACAGCCTGACTGCGGTATCTCTACTGAATTCTCTCTACAGCCTGACTGCGGTATCTCTACTGAATTCTCTCTCCAGCCTGACTGCGGTATCTCTACTGAATTGTACATCTTGGTTCTGTGGTGGTATTTTTACAAACCACTTACTGTGAGCTTTGCAGCAGCTGCACTTACTGTGGACCAGGGATCGTCAAATCCAGCCATGGAATCCAAATCCAGCCATGGAATCCAAATCCAGCCATCAAATCCAAATCTAGCCCTTGAGTCCAAATCCAGGCATGGTTTTCTTTTCTCCCAGGTAATTAGTGCCAATGATTGGCCAGATGCCTGACTCCCAGGTAAAAGGAGACTTACAGTTGATTAGCCTAAGCAGGGGACAGTCCCCCCTGGAGCAATGTGGGCCTTTAAGGGCCTTGCTCGGGACCCAACAGCTGTGCAGATCATTTCATGGCTACACCGGGGCTTGAACCACCAACATTCCAGGTCCCAGTCATGGACCTTAGCCACTTGGCTACAGGCTGCCCCAGTCATGTACCTCAGCCACTAGACTACAGGCTGCCCCAGTCATGTACCTTAGCCACTAGACTACAGGCTTCCCCAGTCATGTACCTTAGCCACTAGACTACAGGCTGTCCCAGTCATGTACCTTAGCCACTAGACTACAGGCTTCCCCAGTCATGTACCTTAGCCACTAGACTACAGGCTGTCCCAGTCATGTACCTTAGCCACTAGACTACAGGCTTCCCCAGTCATGTACCTTAGCCACTAGACTACAGGCTGCCCCAGTCATGTACCTTAGCCACTAGACTACAGGCTTCCCCAGTCATGTACCTTAGCCACTAGACTACAAGCTGTCCCAGTCATGTACCTTAGCCACTTGGCTACAGGCTGCCCCAGTCATGTACCTTAGCCACTAGGCTACAGGCTGCCCCAGTCATGTACCTTAGCCACTTGGCTACAGGCTGCCCCAGTCATGTACCTTAGCCACTAGGCTACAGGCTGCCCCAGTCATGTACCTTAGCCACTAGGCTACAGGCTGCCCCTATGGCTGTGATTCTGATGGTCCCTGCGTACCCCGTGTTTACTCCACCCTTACAGTGCCCGAACCCCAGCTGGGCTCCAGCTCCACGCCTCTCTGCAGCTGCGAGCGCAGGCTCCAGGCGGCGTCCTGTTATGATCCGTGTTTTCAGCACGTCCTTCTCCCAGTACTAATGTGGACTGCGCTATGCTTGTGTGGCCGTGCATCAGCAAACTGACAGCAGCTGTAATGTCTGTGCGACTGACACTGTGTTAATGCTGAAACACACATTCTGAACCCCTGGGTTTAATGTGAGCAGTGATGGTTTATAGCTGCGTGTATGATTGCGTTTAACTGCGGGTTACCCTTATGAACAGGGATGTTTCACAATAAAAATTTTATTTATGTACTTATTTAATGCTTAGGTGCCTCGGATACAGTGGTTTTGCACTATATTGCATTATACTGCTGGGGGTTGAGAAAGCTAAGGCTAATTATTTATTGATGAAACTGAAGCATATTTTTGAAAAACAACAGATGCTAGAATTCAGCTATTTTATGGTACACAATGTATTGAAGGCAGACTTGACAATCTTACTAACCTTTTCTTACCCCACTGGCAACTAAAATGCTTGCCCCAAACCCTGCCCAACGCCCCAAAAAAGTTCAAAGAAATAGTTAATACTTCTTCCTTCACCGTTTACTTTATTTCTGTTGGTTAAAATGCAGCCCAGTGGGTTGTCTGTCTTATTGTGTAAGTTATATTATTAGGAAGCTGACAGAAATGGTGTGTTTCGTAAGTATTTTTGCTGATCAAATGCTGCTGTATGTTGACTGTAATCTGATAGTCCTTCTGCTCTGTCTCAGAGGGGGAGCATTGCGCACTCAGTTTCAGCATGTTTTCACTTTGTAAATCTGTAATTAATGTTTTTTTTATGGCCTGTACTGGGAGAGGGATGAGTGAGACTATTTTGATAAAAACTGCACCTTGTTTAGACTTTAAGTGTTTCGTCTCTCTTTGCAAAGAAAAAAAAAATACCAGGCTGCATTCAGACAAATTTAATTTCAATTTAATTTAATTTCAAGCATTAGGGTAAAGTGGGGTTAGTTTTAGTTGTAATCCTGTTGCAGGTGTGTGTGTGTGTGTGTGTGTGTGTATTTCTATGTAATCCTGTTCCAGTTGTGTGTGTGTGTGTGTAGTGTAATTCTGTTCCAGGTGTGTGTGTGTGTGTGTGTGTAGTGTAATCCTGTTCCAGGTGTGTGTGTGTGTTTTGTGTACTCCTGTTCCAGGTGTGTGTGTTTTGTGTACTCCTGTTCTAGGTGTGTGTGTTTTGTGTACTCCTGTTCCAGGTGTGTGTTTTGTGTAATCCTGTTCCAGGTATGTAAGTGTTTAGTGTAATCCTGTTCCAGGCGTGTGTGTGTGTGTGTGTGTAGTGCAATCCTGTTCCAGGTGTGTGTGTGTGTGTGTGCGTGCGTGTGTAGTGTAATCCTGTTCCAGGTTTTTGCTTATGGGACCTGTGTGTGTGTGCTGTGTTTCTCCCTGTAGAGTGCGTGTGCTGTGCCTGTAAGGACAGAAATATATACTAAAATACCCATCGAGGCGCCTAGCAACACCGCTCAGGGGGGTGGAGTCATAAGCCCCCCCTCCCAAGAAGGAGATAAGGGGGTGGAGTCAGTGGACGATGGGAGGGAGCAGGAGGGCAGCCTTAGCAGGGATGACCCATCCAAACCAATCAGCCAAGTGGAGCCGTGGCCAAACCACGCCCCTCAGCCAGGCCCAAGCAGCACCCCTCGGCCTGAAACCCCACCCCCCGCGATGGAGCCCCACCCCCCCGGCGCCGTGGCCGCCTCCCCCACCCTGCTCTTCCTGAGCGATGGTCCTTACCTCATTCGCTGTTTCCAGGTAGCATTCTCAGTAAGCTCCGCCCACTAAGGCAGACACCCTGCAGCAGGACTGCAAATCCCAGCATGCACCAGGGGCCTGTCGGTGAGACATGGTAAAGGGGTAAAGGCGAGGAGCCAGGTGTGTGCGCGTGGCCTGCTGCAGAGGTACGGCCAGGTGGGGGTCAGGGGTCACCCGCTCTGCTCACTCTGAAATCCACGGTGGCACGGCCTCCTCCCGCGGCATTCTGGGACTGTGCATGACTCTGACAGGGATGTGGTTTTTGGTGCTGGGGATCTTTGCGCTTGGGTGTGATGATCTTTAACACGGCGGACTTCCTGACGGGAGGCCGACTCACAGCTGATCAGGTGCAGGGGGCGTGGTCTTAATCTGGGTGGGGCAATAGGTGTGTGGGCAGGGCATTGGGTGTGTGGGCAGGGAGTGTGGACGGGGCAGTATGTGTGTTTAGGCAGTGTGTGTGAGTGTGAGTGTGTGTGTGTGTGTGTGAGAGTGTGAGTGTGTGTGTGTGTGTGTGTGTGTGAGAGTGTGTGAGAGTGTGTGAGAGTGTGTGAGAGTGTGTGAGAGTGTGTGTGAGTGAGAGTGAGTGAGTGAGTGAGTGAGTGAGTGAGTGAGTGAGTGAGTGAGTGAGTGAGTGAGTGAGTGTGAGTGAGTGAGTGTGAGTGAGTGTGAGTGAGTGTGAGTGAGTGTGAGTGTGTGTGTGAACGGGACAGTGTGTGTGAACGGGACAGTGTGTGTGAACGGGACAGTGTGTGTGAACGGGACAGTGTGTGTGTTTGGGCAGTGTGTGTGAACGGGACAGTGTGCGTGTTTGGGCAGTGTGCGTGTTTGGGCAGTGTGTGTGAACGGGACAGTGTGTGTGAACGGGACAGTGTGTGTGTTTGGGCAGTGTGTGTGTTTGGGCAGTGTGTGTGAACGGGACAGTGTGCGTGTTTGGGCAGTGTGTGTGAACGGGACAGTGTGCGTGTTTGGGCAGTGTTTGGGTGCTGAACGCGTGTCTCTCTGCAGCCGCCTCTGGTGCAGACTCAGACCGTCACCATCTCGGACGCCTCCACCCCCCTCCTGAGTGACATCGCCACCAAGGACGTCCCCATCGTCCACACGGAGACCAAGACCATCACTTACGAGTCTGCTCAGGTAGGAGCACAACCACACCTCTAATGCTAATGCTAACCCAGAAACCACACCTCACTGTGTGTGACGCTCACGCTAACCCGGAAACTACACCTCACTGCGTGTGACGCTCACGCTAACCCGGAAACTACACCTCACTGTGTGTGACGCTCACGCTAACCCGGAAACTACACCTCACTGCGTGTGACGCTCACGCTAACCTGGAAACTACCGCTCACTGCGTGCTGCTAATGCTAACCCGGAAACTACACCTCACTGCGTGCTGCTAATGCTAACCCTCATATTAATTAAACCTGATTGTGATGTGGGATGCTAGTGCTAACCCTCATATTAAACCTGGCTCTATGTGCTGAGACAGGGTTGTGCTAATGCTAACCCTCATATAAAACCTGGCTCTATGTGCTGAGACAGGGTTGTGCTAATGCTAACCCTCATATTAAACCTGACTCTATGTGGGGTGTCTCGGTGGCGCAGCCTGTAGAGCACTGACCGCATGCTCATTGCGAGCCGCGACGTCAGCGGTTCGAATCCGACCGTCTGACATTTATCGCATGTCTTTCCCTCTCTCGCTCCCATTCTTCCTGTCTCTCTATACTCTACTGTCCAATAAAGCTGAAAAAGGCCTAAAAAATATCTTTAAAAAAAAAAACCTGACTATGTGCTGAGAAAGGGTCGTGCTAATGCTAACCCTCATATTAAACCTGACTATGTGCTGAGAAAGGGTCGTGCTAATGCTAACCCTCATATTAAACCTGGCTCTATGTGCTGAGAGAGGGTCGTGCTAATGCTAGCCCTCATATTAAACCTGACTCTATGTGCTGAGACAGGGTCGTGCTAATGCTAACCCTCATATTAAACCTGGCTCTATGTGCTGAGAGAGGGTCGTGCTAATGCTAACCCTCATATTAAACCTGACTGTATGTGCTGAGAGAGGGTCGTGCTAATGCTAACCCTCATATTAAATCTGACTGTATGTGCTGAGACAGGGTCGTGCTAATGCTAACCCTCATATTAAACCTGACTCTATGTGCTGAGACAGGGTCGTGCTAATGCTAACCCTCATATTAAACCTGACTGTATGTGCTGAGACAGGGTCGTGCTAATGCTAACCCTCATATTAAACCTGGCTCTATGTGCTGAGAGAGGGTCGTGCTAATGCTAACCCTCATATTAAACCTGACTCTATGTGGGGTGTCTCGGTGGCGCAGCCTGTAGAGCACTGACCGCATGCTCATTGCGAGCCGCGACGTCAGCGGTTCGAATCCGACCGTCTGACATTTATCGCATGTCTTTCCCTCTCTCGCTCCCATTCTTCCTGTCTCTCTATACTCTACTGTCCAATAAAGCTGAAAAAGGCCTAAAAAATATCTTTAAAAAAAAAAACCTGACTATGTGCTGAGAAAGGGTCGTGCTAATGCTAACCCTCATATTAAACCTGACTATGTGCTGAGAAAGGGTCGTGCTAATGCTAACCCTCATATTAAACCTGGCTCTATGTGCTGAGAGAGGGTCGTGCTAATGCTAGCCCTCATATTAAACCTGACTCTATGTGCTGAGACAGGGTCGTGCTAATGCTAACCCTCATATTAAACCTGGCTCTATGTGCTGAGAGAGGGTCGTGCTAATGCTAACCCTCATATTAAACCTGACTGTATGTGCTGAGAGAGGGTCGTGCTAATGCTAACCCTCATATTAAATCTGACTGTATGTGCTGAGACAGGGTCGTGCTAATGCTAACCCTCATATTAAACCTGACTCTATGTGCTGAGACAGGGTCGTGCTAATGCTAACCCTCATATTAAACCTGACTGTATGTGCTGAGACAGGGTCGTGCTAATGCTAACCCTCATATTAAACCTGGCTCTATGTGCTGAGAGAGGGTCGTGCTAATGCTAACCCTCATATTAAACCTGACTCTATGTGGGGTGTCTCGGTGGCGCAGCCTGTAGAGCACTGACCGCATGCTCATTGTGAGCCGCGACGTCAGCGGTTCGAATCCGACCGTCTGACATTTATCGCATGTCTTTCCCTCTCTCGCTCCCATTCTTCCTGTCTCTCTATACTCTACTGTCCAATAAAGCTGAAAAAGGCCTAAAAAATATCTTTAAAAAAAAAAACCTGACTATGTGCTGAGAAAGGGTCGTGCTAATGCTAACCCTCATATTAAACCTGACTATGTGCTGAGAAAGGGTCGTGCTAATGCTAACCCTCATATTAAACCTGGCTCTATGTGCTGAGAGAGGGTCGTGCTAATGCTAGCCCTCATATTAAACCTGACTCTATGTGCTGAGACAGGGTCGTGCTAATGCTAACCCTCATATTAAACCTGGCTCTATGTGCTGAGAGAGGGTTGTGCTAATGCTAACCCTCATATTAAACCTGACTGTATGTGCTGAGAGAGGGTCGTGCTAATGCTAACCCTCATATTAAATCTGACTGTATGTGCTGAGACAGGGTCGTGCTAATGCTAACCCTCATATTAAACCTGACTCTATGTGCTGAGACAGGGTCGTGCTAATGCTAACCCTCATATTAAACCTGACTGTATGTGCTGAGACAGGGTCGTGCTAATGCTAACCCTCATATTAAACCTGGCTCTATGTGCTGAGAGAGGGTCGTGCTAATGCTAGCCCTCACATTAAACCTGGCTCTATGTGCTGAGACAGGGTCGTGCTAATGCTAACCCTCATATTAAACCTGGCTCTATGTGCTGAGAGAGGGTCGTGCTAATGCTAACCCTCATATTAAACCTGACTCTGTGCTGAGAGAGGGTCGTGCTAATGCTAGCCCTCACATTAAACCTGGCTCTATGTGCTGAGACAGGGTCGTGCTAATGCTAGCCCTCATATTAAACCTGGCTCTATGTGCTGAGACAGGGTCGTGCTAATGCTAACCCTCATATTAAACCTGGCTCTATGTGCTGAGACAGGGTCGTGCTAATGCTAACCCTCATATTAAACCTGGCTCTATGTGCTGAGACAGGGTCGTGCTAATGCTAACAGTAGAACTGAACCCCACAGCCTGCGGAGAGCGTGGCAGGCCGTGACCCTGGCGTCCTGCTGAGCGCCCAGACCATCACCTCGGAAACCGTCAGCAAGACCACAACCACCCAGATCACCAAGGTCAGAGAACTGCACGTCCTCCGCGAGATTAGGGGCTACACTGGGGCAGACTGGAGACTACCCTCTAGTGCCCCTGCACTGTGCCCACACTTTACGTGACATTATTGGCATTTGGCAGACACTCTTATCCAGAGTGTTTACCCTTTCCCTTTCTCTCTCTCTCTCTCCCTCCTTCCCTCTCTTTTCTCACCTTCCCTCTCTCTTCTCTCCTTCCCTCTCTCAGACGGTGAAAGGCGGACTCTCGGAGACGCGCATTGAGAAGAGGATAGTCATCACTGGTGACTCAGAGCTTGATCATGACCAGGTGCAGTTCAGTTAAGAGCTCAGCTGTGTTCGTATCCATCTGTGTGTGAGTTAATCTGTGTGTGAGTTAATCTGTGTGTGAGTTAATCTGTGTGTGAGTTAATCTGTGTGTGAGTTAATCTGTGTGTGAGTTCATCTGTGTGTGAGTTCATCTGTGTGTGAGTTCATCTGTGTGTGAGTTCATTCATCTGTGTTTCAGTTTAGCTGTGTTTCAGTTTAGCTGTGTTTCAGTTCATCTGTGTGTGAGTTCATCTGTGTGTGAGTTTAGCTGTTTCAGTTCATCTGTATGTGAATTCATCTATGTGTGAGTTCATTCATCTGTGTTTCAGTTTAGCCGTGTTTCAGTTCATCTGTGTGAGTTTGTTCATCCGTGTTTGAGTTCATTCGTGTGTGAGTTTAGTGGTTTGTGAGTTTAGCTGTGTTTCAGTTCATCTGTGTGTGAGTTTAGCAGTGTTCCAGTTCATCTGTGTGTGAGTTAATCTGTGTGAGTTTGTTCATCCATGTGTGAGTTTAGCTGTGTTTCAGTTCATCTGTGTGTGAGTTTAGCAGTGTTCCAGTTCATCTGTGTGTGAGTTCAGCTGTGTTTCAGTCCAGTTGTGTTTACACGGCATTGGGAGAATTTTGCATGTCAGCTGGGTTTGTGCTCAAGTACAATTTGACTGCTTCTTCCACGAACATTCACAGTACAGAAGAAATATAAACATTTATACAGCGTGATATCACCCAGTGCTCAACTATGTATTTAGGCACAAAGCGTACTCTCTCGGTCCAGAAGTGTGCGATTCCCCATTTCTCACACTGTGTAAGCAGAGTCGACAACGCCCCCTCAGATGACTAAACCACACCCCCCCAGGTTACTGAGCCACGCCCCCTCTGTGGTCTGCCGCGCCCCTCTTGTTTAAACTCACCCCATGCTGTCTTAGTGGAGCTCAGGTCCCAGTAAAGGGTCTCCACTGCATTGCTGCTTGTAATGTGGGATGTGTTTGCATCAGGGTTTCTGAATGCACTGTGCTGTACCTGCGTTTTGACTATGTTGTGCCTTGTTATGACCGTGTTGGCATGTATTGTGGCTGCGTTGGCATGTGTTGTGACTTTTTCTGTCTCCTCCTTCCGAGAAGAATTAGAATTTTAATGTTTCTGTTCTCATGTTCCTCTTACAACATAACGTTCCTGAACCAATTAGAACTGAATGAAAACTGGTTAATTGTGTTCCTTTTCTCCCACCTGGCAAACATCGAAACCAGCATAGTAGCCTGTCTGAAAACCTATTTTAGCCACGTGTGACCGTGTTATCGAAGAATTATATAATATATGAGCAAAGTGAATAGCTATTTTAGTTGTTCAGCAGTCATTCGCTGGGGTGCACGTGGCTTTTAACTGATGTATTAATCACGACTGCCTACATGAAGCCCCAAACAGACAGTAAGCATCACACTGCGTTAGCACTGAATAATTGGCATGGCTAATACAGCACGATCACAAAATAACCACATTAGAATTTATTTGATAAATACATTCCCGTCGAAAGAGATTCAACTCTCAAACTGCGTACAGCAGCACAAGGAAATAATCTCATAGACCTTGCAAATGGCTGGAGTTTATGACAGCCGACCAGTTAAACATAGGCTTTACAACTCGCATAACTGACATCCAATAATTGACTTTACCATAAACGTACTGTAACATCAATATTCGCCACGTAAGACATAAGAATACGTGTCGTTTACACTAACAAATCAATTGAGATTACACGGCTGCAATAACCTGGACTGATTTAAAGTAAGAAAACAACAAAGACGTGGACAAAGCATCATTTATTAGACTATCCAAAATACCACGACCATCATATGAATAAAATGAGTCGTACTGACCTCGAATGTCTTCCTCCTCGACTTCCACTCACCAAAAAGAATTCCTGGTTCCTGGTCTGGCTTGGTCATCAATAAAGGTTTCCTTACCCTAAATCATTAACTTCACGGCCGTCCTTTCTGAGAGCTGCTTCCCATAGTCGATTCATTTTTGTACCCTTTTAAAAAAAAAAATTTGTTAATGTTGACTAGCAATAACGAACGTATCCTGAGCCAAACATCATCATTCATTAGCAAGTCTAGCTAATATTTGCATCCTATGTTACGTTGCCGACTAAATCTTCAATCGGTGAAACAATCGTAGATAAGTTTCTTTACTATAGCTATACTATAATTAAAGTAGTAACGAAGCACTTAACATTAAAATGATAACAGGAGCCTGCCTACCTATCAGCTAGCCAACTAATTTAGCCAGCTAAGTATAGCCTACGCTACCTACATTAGCTGACTGTTTATCTCCAAACAGTTAAACTGCAACTCACGCCTCTTAATTCGAAAATCCCCAAGCAACGGATTTTTACATTGCGATTGGTTAAAACTGCTCAGAAACATGAAGAGGCCTGCGTCGATTGGCAGATTTTCATATGTAATAAGGACTATTTTTTTTTAAGCCAATAGGCTACTGTCGATTGGTGTTTGGCACTCTTCTCTGAAACAAAACAAAAAAAAAAATTATTTTGGTAGCAGTGCCAGGGTCAATGTGGGCTAAGAATGTTCAATTACATGGGATTAATAAAATAACGTTAATAACGGTGACCTAGCTTTCCACTTAATGTTTTTGCTCAGGCACAGTAGCCTAATGTTGATTCTGTTTTCTTAATTTGTTCCTGCAAAAATGTATCGGTTTCCGTTTTCAAGCCCTGGGTGTGACTGCGTTGGCATCATTATTACAATTCAATGGTTGGCATGCGTTGTGACTGCATTGACATGTGTTCCGATTGCTTTGTGACTGTGTTGTGACCTTGTTGGCATGTTGTGACTGCTTTGGCATGCCTTGTGGCTGTGTTGAGACTGCACTGGCTGTGTTGTGACAGCTGGCTGTGTTGTGACTTGGCTGGTTGTGTTGTGGCTGTGTTGTGGCTGTGCTGGCTGTGTTGTGGCTGTGTTGTGATTCTGCTGGCTGTGTTGTGGGTGTGCTGGCTGTGTTGTGACTGTGTTGTGATTCTGCCGGCTGTGTTGTGGCTGTGCTGGCTGTGTTGTGACTGTGCTGGCTGTGCCCTCTCCCTCACTCCCAGGCCCTGGCTCAGGCCATACAGGAGGCGAAGGCGCAGCACCCTGACATGTCCGTCACCAGGGTGGTGGTTCACCAGGAGACAGAACTAGCCCCGCCCCTGCAGTGAGCCACACCCACCCACAGCGTGAGTGACCCAGAGTGGGCTTCACCACACACACCCACACGCGAAGGCACACACACACACATGCACGCACGCACACACACGCCTGCACGCACACACACATGCATGCACACACACACACACGCGTACGCACACACGCACGCATGCACACACACACACACACACGCGTGCACGCACACACACACAGAGACACACATGCTCATACTGCTTGTTCTGTTACGTTTGGCAGCTCTTAGAATGGGCGAGTATTGCATAAACATTCTTAAGCGCATTGTCAGTTCTGTCCAGTTTTTAGCCCCTCGTCTTCTGTTTCACAGAAACCAAACGGCTGTTTTCATCAAATGAGGATAATTAGCCCACATTGGCTGTTTAGATTTTTCTTGGGCCTTTGAACATTATGATTCGGCTTTGACGCACACACACACACACACACGCTCACACACACTCACACACACTCAAGGTCCCAGCTGACATGTATGTTTTCCCAGCATTGCAGTTCTGGGGGGCCCTTCACCCTGGGCCTCCCTCCTGGGGGGGGGGGGGGGGCTGTTATCCTGCTGCTGTGGGGAGTGAAGACTCCTGTGAGATTAACTCACTTAAAGTTTTTTAAATGTTTTTTTTATCTTTTATCTTTTAGGACAACGATGGGGCATCAGGAATATGAACCACCTCCTCCCCCACCTCCTCCATCTCCTCTCCCCATCCCTCCCACCACCTCCTCCATCCCCCCCACCACCTCCTCCATCCCCCCATCCCCCCCATCACCTCCCCCCCACCTCCTCCATCCCCCCCACCACCTCCTCCATCCCCCCATCCCCCCCACCACCTCCCCCCCCACCTCCACATCGGCCATCTCCTGCCCCCACCACCTCCTCCATCCCCCCCCACCACCTCCCCCCCTACCTCCTCCATCCCCACCACCACCTCCTCCCCCCCTCCACTTCACCCATCTCCTCCCCCCACCACCTCCTCCATCCCCACCACCACCTCCTCCCCCCCTCCACTTCGCCCATCTCCTCCCCCCACCACCTCCTCCCCCATCCCCACCCACCTGCATCTCCCACCCCCCACTCCATCAGCGGCCCATAAGACACACCCACCCCCACAGCCCCTCCCACTCACCCATACCCCACGGGGGGTGAAAAGGCTGTGCTTTTTTGCTACACAGAGACCGCCAAACATTTCTGGGGTTTATGGTGTTTTAAATGGGGTTTATAGTTGTGGTTGACTTTAGATAATTGGACTGTAGTGTAGCTTTTCGAGTAGCGAAAATGAGTGCAATCCACACTCAAGGACCCAATGCATCCCAGTCTCCCTCACAGTTCTCCACCATCATCATCATCATCATCATCATCATCCTCACCCACCTGCGGCCATGTTGCTGTGTGAATGTTTGGTGCTGAATCCACTCGTCTGGACAGCCAGAGAGGAGTTCGACTGTGAGTCGGGTTCAGCCTTGACCCCTCACCTCCGACCTCTCACCCCTGACCTCTTCACTACTCTTCTGTGTCAAACTGCTTTCTGCTCGTCTGCTTTTCTTTTTTTTTTTTGTCATTGTAATTTTGTGATTTCAGTCCTTTTCAATGCAGGGTCAATTACAGATTTCTATTTGGATTTATTTTGGAAATATTCCTTAATTATTCCATGAATGGTATTTATTTTGGTTTTATTATTATTTTATTTGTTGATGTGATACTCGGCGGGAGAGATCAGTGTGCACACGAGTTTTAAGAATCTTAATTTTGTGTCGTCTTTTAGCTCCCGTCTTATTTGCTGTGCGCAAGCTCAGACTCAATCATTTAACGAGGTCCGGTCTGATGTTTTGTATCGCCACTCCGTTTCAGTGTGGGTGCAGCCAGGTCACTGCAGTAATCGTACTCCCGATTCACAACATGCTGTTTATTTCTACTTTTCTACCAAAGGGGGCAGTGCGCTCTCGTGCCAGGAGCTCCTGAGGCTGCGTAGTCCCATGATGCCGCAGGAATAACTGAGACGCTCGTGGCAGAGATCGTCTTCGTTCGCGGAACGCGTCATTAGAGCGTACAAACGCCGCGCGAGCCTCAACGATCGCCGGTGCGCCTTTCGTATTTTCTGGGGGGATTTCTTGACATCGAAAGACTGATGTACTGCTGGATATGTTTATACATTTGCCTTTTTGATAGACCTGGATGTGACATTTTGATACGTTTTTATAAACTTAAAAGTGGGCGAGGGGCGGACCAGCCAGCCTCAGGGCTTCCTGCCTGTCGTGCAGACCAGCACTGTCCCAACAAATCAACCGCTGGAGCAAGGAGTGTAGTAGATCTATTTTTAAACCTTCTCTCTATTTTAAAACATGTATGCTTTTATAGGGTTCTACAGGGAAACGACGTGTTTGTTAGAGATGTGTTGTCTGTTTAATGGTAGCCTTTCTGTGGCCGGGCCTGCCTGGACTCAGGCCTCAGTTGTGTTAGATGAAGTTCCCGCTGGATTCACTGCAGTGAATGTGGAGGATGCACCAATGCGCTCAATAAAGGCTGATGTGCACTCATGAACCCTTGTGTGTGTCTCACTGTGCGTGTTTGTGGGCTGAAAGCACAGTTTGGACTGAAAGCACAGTTGTGGGCTGAAAGCACAGTTTGGACTGAAAGCACAGTTGTGGGCTGAAAGCACAGTTCGGACTGAAAGCACAGTTGTGGGCTGAAAGCACAGTTCGGACTGAAAGCACAGTTGTGGGCTGAAAGCACAGTTCGGACTGAAAGCACAGTTGTGGCTGAGTTGCACAGTTTGGACTGAAAGCACAGTTCGGACTGAGTTGCGCAGTTCGGACTGAGTTGCGCAGTTCGGACTGAGTTGCGCAGTTCGGACTGAGTTGCGCAGTTCGGACTGAGTTGCGCAGTTCGGACTGAGTTGTGCAGTTCTGGCTGAGTTGCGCAGTTCTGGCTGAGTTGCGCAGTTCGGACTGAGTTGCGCAGTTTGGACTGAGTTGCGCAGTTTGGACTGAGTTGCGCAGTTTGGACTGAGTTGCGCAGTTTGGACTGAGTTGCGCAGTTTGGACTGAGTTGCGCAGTTCG
The DNA here is from genome assembly GCF_963514075.1 of Conger conger. Classification (NCBI taxonomy): domain Eukaryota; kingdom Metazoa; phylum Chordata; class Actinopteri; order Anguilliformes; family Congridae; genus Conger; species Conger conger. The sequence continues at coordinate 1,732,772 of NC_083760.1, read as the reverse complement.
GACTGAAAGCACAGTTCTGGCTGAGTTGCGCAGTTTGGGCTGAAAGCACAGTTCGGACTGAGTTGCGCAGTTCGGACTGAAATACACAGTTCGGGCTGAGTGGCGCAGTTTGGGCTGAGTGGCGCAGTTTGGGCTGAAATACGCAGCTCTGTGGAGTGTTTACTTGCTGCGTGGGAGGTGGCAGCGATGAGGAAGCTCTGGAGCTGAACTTTTACAATAACAGAGCAGGCAGCTGCAATGCAGCAGATTCCACAGATGTGTGTGTGTGTGGGGGGGGTGTGGTATTTACATTGGGAAGGGGGGGGCTACAGAGCTACAGTTTATCTGATGGTTTGGGTGGGGGGGGCCTGGGAGGGGGAGCGGAGTCTATAAATAGTTGCGGAGCAGGACTGGGCCCATGTACCCTGTAGGCTGTTAGTGGGCTTATGAAGCGGAGGAATCTTACAGGCTGTCTCTGCAGCTGCCCAGCTGCTCTCTCTAAGGGGGGGGGGGGGGGTACAGAGTGAGTCATCAAACAGCGCCTCCAGGAAGAAGAAACTTCCTGCCAGAAAGTGTCCCTCAGCTGAACCTCTGAATGAATCCAGGAGGTTTTCACATGAGAGCCACACTCAGCATGGCTGTGGTGACATTAGCTATGGTCAATATTATATTAAATGGACTGTTTTTATGTAGCACTTTCATCCAAAGCACTTCACAATTGATGCCTCTCACACAACCCATTCATTCATACACACACACACACACACACACATTCACACACACACACACATTCACACACACACACACACATTCACACACACACACACACATTCACACACACACACACACTCACACACACACACTCACTCACACACACTCACACACTCACACACACACACTCACACACTCACTCACACACACACTCACACACACTCACACACACTCACACACACACACACACACACACACCAGTGACAGTAGGCTGGCATGTCAGGTGCCAGTCGGCCCTACTGGAGCCATTGGGGGTTAGGTGCCTTGCTCAGGGACACTTTGACACACCTGGGAGGGGGGGGATCAAACCAGCCAGACTGCCAGACAATAGCTCTACTCCTGGGCATATATGCCAGTACTACTCTCACCAATATCATACACTGTGTCTTTTACACTCACAGTGAACTGTAATCTGCGTGATACTGAGTGCTTAATGTCCCACAGCTGGCAATCAGTCACCAACTGGTGTCCGGTATTAACGTGTGAAAAGTGCAGAGTGGAGATTCTGGGTGGAATTTTGGATGATGCTCCGGATTAAGCCCCAATCCCCTGGACCCGCTGGGGTCTGTGGGTCACGGCCTGGGTCTGTGGGTCACAGCCTGGCGCTGTGTCTACACGGCCGTCCCGACTCTGGGCCAAATCAAGGTGAGTACGACACGGGGGTGGACATCTCCTGGACGACAGACTCCCAGCTCTGTCAGTCACATTCAAAGCAGTTTCCAAGTCAAACTCAATGCTGATTGGCTGAGTGAGGAGGAGCTGTTGCGGGCCAGTGTTTCTGTCCAACACTGCTCACAAGTTACATCATAAACAGGGCAGGGTGCCTGCTTAAGAGAACGCCGTGTGACAACTTCCTCATCATGAGAGCACTATCGTTCCATCACAAAAATGAGATTTTTATGTTTTTGGCTTGCTGGGTTGAATGCTACCGTGGCAATCAAATTGCCCTTCAAAGTGAGGAACTCTCACTTTGTCTGAGAAAATATTTTACAAGCCAGAAGAAGCTTAATATGGGAGGTGAGTGATTCCACTTCTCCTTCAGAGTCTCCTCTAAGAGGTCCACAAACAAGCATATTAATCTACGAAACGCAACACATTAATAATAATGAAATAATTAAATGTCACCAGGGTCCTCTAAATGCCTGTCAGGTGTTATATGTGGGACAGGGGAGGTCATGTGCAGTGCTCCATTTTGTTTCCTCTATTTTTTCATATTTGTGACACCGTGTGACCAAGGGGAGGTAGCATCACTTGGTTCTCACTTTTACAGAATACTCGATTTTTGTCAAAAATGAGATCAGCGCACATTTAGAATTTTCAAATACTCCTCTATCGTTCAGCTATAAATACATTACGTATCATGAAAACATCAATTAAAATTTTTTTTTCAAAATCTACCGGTCGCATTTCCTGTTGCTCCTCCACATTCTTCTTTGCTGGTGCGTCAGCTGTAGCTTTGCAAATTAAGTGGTGACAAAATGACGAATATTTTAATTGACCGTTCCTAAGCCCCGCCCACTCTAGCGACCTGGGTTCAGAACACAGTGAGTGTGAGGCTGCAGCCTACACGACAAAAATGATTCATTCATTATTGTTTCTTCGCACATAAAACCAATCACTCAAAATGCATTCGCTGAAATTGGCCTAGTGACGAAGATTAAAGATTCGTCGGATTAATAATTGTGGCTGGAGTCTGCACACACACCTTTGCCGGTCTCTCGCAAAGATGCTCCAAACAAAACAATTTGCTACACATCAATATACTAAAAATAATTGTTTAATTCAACAAACATATGCTAACCGTTACCCAGACCATTAAGCCAGCTACCGCAATAAATAATAGTTGCTGGAGATCATATACCATTTCTTCAAGTCGATCAGATCAGATACCATTTCCTCAAGCAGACAGAAAGCTATTTATGCTGTTGAACTGCTCATTTCGGCGTCCATTCACAGTGCTGTCCACAATATTGGTAAAACTCCGTACCTAATAATGTAGAAAAAAATCCCCTTTGGCGATTCTTTTTTTTTTTTCATGAGCCTACTTTTGTCTTTTGACTTTTTGGTCGCATGTGAAATAGGTCGGATGTCGCCCTGCTAGCGGCAGCACCAAAAGTTTTTAAAAATGAATCCACTCTAAGCCATAAAAGGGGGCGTGCATTCAAATCTATGATATTTTAGCTCTCAAAAAATAAGCAGGCATAACTGATCCCGTCTCCTCGGCAGTTTATTTTGTAAGCGGCCGCTTCCCGTGTTCTGTTCACACGAAGTCAATGTTAGGCTGCAGCCTACAGTCGCACTGAATAGTTCCCGACCTTTTGACAAAATGTAATATTAGACAATCACAAAGCACATTTTTATACATATACATAGATATTTATTTTACTTCGTGAAAAAAGCATACATGTTTTAATTTACTTCGTGAAAAACCGCAATTGCCCTTATAAACTCAATAACTTTAGCCACAGTAATTGCAACTAACCCCTTCCTGTAATTTTATATCATTTTCTCACATTCAGGCCAATGTTTTGCAGAACTGCTGTAATTCAGATAAATTGGCAGGTTTTTGAGCATGAACTGGGAGTTCAAAAACTTCCACTAGGCCACAAATGCTAGCCAGGTTAGTGCAGCAGGCAATTGCTGAATTTGATGACAGAAACGTATTTATCCTCATATTTTGTCAGAGAAATATTATTTTTATGATG
>NC_083760.1:1721817-1724317 GCF_963514075.1 Conger conger | reverse complement strand
TAACCAGCTCTGTGTACTGCACTGCACCTAACCAACCCTGTACACTGCACTGCACCTAACTAGCTGAGCATGTTGTGCTACTGGAGAGTGGGGTAGAGGGAGCATGTATAATAAGATAAATAATGTTAATAATCTGGGTGTCAGGGTGGCTGCTTCAGCCTGGACAGGAGTGATGAATCCCCTCACATTACACACAGGGGGCCCAGCTAACAGCCTCTTATTGCAGCTCTATTCGAGAGCTCTTCAGCGTCTCTCCCATCTCCTTGGGAGCGGGGGGTCAGAGGTCACACACACAGACAACCTTTGAAAGCATCTCCATTTGGTAAATGGCATTTATATAGCTCCTTTATCCAAAGCTCTGTAGAATTGATGCTTGTCATTCACCCATTCGTACACGCACACACACACCAACGGCAAGGCACCGACCAGCTCGTCAGGAGCATTTTAGGGGTTAGGTGTCTTGCTCAGGGACACCTCAACAAACCCAGGGTGGGAATCAAACCGGCAACCCTCTGACTGCCGGATTGCTGCTCGTACCGCCTGAGATAACGTCGCCCCGTTTGTGAGTGTGAGGCCGCAACAGGTAAGAGGAGCTTCACTGTGAGAGCCAGCTCACATCGACTTCGCTTATCAGCTCCAGAGATTTTATAGGAAGCTAAAATGAGAAAACATTACTGGAATTATTCATTTAAATGCCCTACACATGAACACTGTCTGAAGACACTGTTCAGCCCTAATATAGATGAAGAATTATTTGGATTAAATTTAATCAGAATGGTGTCATTGGTCAACAAATTGTCTTTAGATCAGTGATTCTGTATAAGGTCCCCTTTAAAATTAATTATTTTAAATTAGCGCACTAACTTACCAAAAAGATTTTATTTATCCAGCTCATGAGCCATCTGATCAAGGTTTGAGATGTTATGAGTCAGTTTGCCTTCTTTGGTCTTGTTATTAAGAAAGCAATAAATACTCTTTAAAGCAGTGGAACAGAATAAATGTTGAAGTGGAGAGTGTGGAGATTTGGTCTCTTTCCATCATCTGAGCAGTTGTAATATTAATATTAATATTTTTTGGATGTGTTTATTTCTGAGATGGGACAAAGCTGGAAATGTTGTGTGGGACAGAGAGCTCACAGGCAGAGATCAGCACATGGAGAGATCAGCACAAGCTGAGATCAGCACAAGAAGAGATCAGCACAGGCTGAGATCAGCACAGGGAGAGATCAGCACAAGGAGAGATCAGCACAGAGAGATATCAGCACAGGGAGAGATCAGCACATGCTGAGATCAGCACAGGGAGAGATCAGCACATGGAGAGATCAGCACAGAGAGAGATTAGCACAGACAGAGATCAGCACAGGCAGAGATCAGCACAGAGAGACATCAGCACAGAGAGAGATCAGCACAGGCAGAGATCAGCACAGAGAGAGATCAGCACAGGCAGAGATCAGCACAGAGAGAGATCAGCACAGAGAGAGAGAGGACAGACCAGCACTGTGTGGTAGCGCAGTAGGGGGCGACATTATCTCAGGAGGTAAGAGCGATCGACTGGCATTTGCAGGGCTGCCGGTTCGATCCCCCACCCTGGGTGTGTCTCTTCAGACGATCTGTTTGGTGCCTTGCTTGGCAGCCTTTCACCGTTTGTGAGGGGTGAATGAGAGGCATCAATTGTAAAGAGTTTTTCATAAAAGCACAATATAAATGCAGTCCTTTCACTATTTAGTTGATAGCTGATTAACTTTGGGGCGGCAAGGATGGTGCAGTGGGTAGCACTGCCGCCTCACAGCAAAGAGGTCCTGGGTTGGAATCCCGGTCGGCCGGGGCCTCTCTGTGTGGAGTTTGCATGTTCTCCGCGTGTTCGCATGGGTTTCCTCCGGGTACTCCGGTTTCCTCCCACAGTCCAAAGACATGCAGATTAGGCTGATTGGAGAGTCTAAATTGCCCGTGGGTATGAGTGTGTGAGTGAATGGTGTGTGTGCCCTGTGATGGACTGGCGACCTGTCCAGGGTGTATTCCTGCCTTTCGCCCAATGTCTGCTGGGATAGGCTCCAGCCCAGGCATGCAACCCTGTTCAGGATAAGCAGGTTAATATAATGGATGGATGGATGATTAACTTTGGCTGGTGCACTCTGGTGCAGCTTTCACTCATTCCTTTAAAACCCTGCAAAGCTGCAGAACTGTGTTCTCTCGGGATTTAACAGGCCTGCCATAAAATATTTAGACGCTCTTCCATCTTCCATGAAGATTGTTCTCTGTCGCATTGAGCCGACAGACTGAGTCGTCTGTCGGGGGAACGTGTGTGTTTCTGAGAGCAGGGCCCTCCTGTGGAATCCAACACCTGCATCCTCTCCCTCCCCACAACACCCATAAACCCGTGCCATGGGAATCCCTGCTGTGGAAAACACCATTAAAGCCAGATTTCTCCCTCACAAAGATGTTCCTCTTCCTTTCCCTTTTAGGAGAAAGTTCCTGTGAGCTGTCAGAGCCAACCTCAGAGG
>NC_083760.1:1702194-1721617 GCF_963514075.1 Conger conger | reverse complement strand
ATCACTGCATGTATTTTATGTCACGGTGAGGTTTGTATGAAGATGGGACGGGTGTAACGTGGCCTTTCTGACCTTTGACCCAGTGCAGATGGGCCACCCTGCAGATAGGCCTCTGCACAGGGTGTGTGACTAACGGTGCAGGGAGTGTGTAACTACGCACAGGGTGTGTGACTAACTCTGTGCAGGGAGTGTGTAACTACGCACAGGGTGTGTGACTAACGGTGCAGGGAGTGTGTAACTACGCACAGGGTGTGTGACTAACTCTGTGCAGGGAGTGTGTAACTCTCAATGTGGAGGAGCACCTCCTCGCCCGATCTCTGAGCCCAGACGCCTGCATGGAAGAGTCCAGCACACACACTGAACGACCTTGACTTAATGCCGAGAATACAAACACCACTGAGAATACAAACGCCGCTGGGAATACAAACACAAATGTCATGTAATGTAATGTAGTGTTGTGTTGTGTAATGTAGTGTTGTGTAATGTAATGTAATGTAATGTAATGTAGTGTAATGTAATGTAGTGTTGTGTAGTGTAATGTAATGTAATGTAGTGTTGTGTAATGTAATGTAATGTAATGTAATGTAATGTAGTGTTGTGTAGTGTAATGTAATGTAATGTAGTGTTGTGTTGTGTACTGTAATGTAATGTAATGTAATGTAATGTAGTGTTGTGTAGTGTAGTGTAATGTAATGTAGTGTAATGTAATGTAGTGTAATGTAGTGTTGTGTTGTGTTGTGTAATGTAATGTAATGTAATGTAATGTAGTGTTGTGTTGTGTAATGTAATGTAATGTAATGTAATGTAGTGTAGTGTAGTGTAATGTAATGTAATGTAATGTAGTGTAATATAGTGTAATCAGTCCCAGCTGGCCTGTGTTCACCGTGGGATGCCCTGGGATGAGTCTGAGGAAGTCATTGGGGGGTGAGGGAGGTCTTGCCCTGTTTTGAGCTGAGGACTTGTGTTAGCCACAACATGCCAACGACATGGGGTTCAGGAGTTCCTCAAAGTGTCCCCTCCACCTTCCAGCTCTACCCCCCTGTTGAGGTCAGAGTGTCACCGCCCTTTGCGGAGAACAGCCTTCTCTCCAAACTTCAATCCCTCGTCTGAACCAAGCTCAGCTCCTCTCTTCACCCGAGTTTCCAAAACGAATGACACGACTACAATAACAATGGCTGACCTTTGGCCTGACGTGTTGTGGTACCCGGTACCAGGTTTGCTGATGGCCATCCTTGCGTTCGAACATGGTGTCTGCTATAGACAAATCGTGATCGGCGCAGAAGTCCAGCAACGTAAACCTCAGTGAGGCCATTCCTAGAAATCACAGTCTTTGCCGATGTGAGCCTTCAAATCCCCGGGTAGGACTACGGAGTCAGGGGGTAGAGCCTTTTCCAGCACCCCCCCCCCCCCCCACCTTTTCCAGGAAGGAACTGCTATTTGGGCAAAAGTGCGTGTGACACTCCGGTCCTTCTCTCTGCCGTGCTTAGTCACCTGGAGGCGACCCTCTCACCCTCTGGGGCAAACTCCAACCGAGCAGCGGCCTGGGAGTCGTGAACCTCCCTCTACGCTGATGACTGTTCATGAAGCCCAGGTGCTCATCAGTGTGTTACCTCACCGGTTCCAATTTGAACTCCACCTGCGGGAGAATACTCCCGACACCGCACAGAAAGCCAGGGTGCTCATTCCATCTCCGTCTAGCAGAAGCCTGGCTGAGCTCCACAGAACCGCCCGGAATGGAGAGACGCCCCTTTTCAAGGATTTGATCCATCAAAGGGAGGTGCTTTCTTATGTTTAATAAGTCAGCTTTGTGGTCCAGACAACCCAGGTCTGGAGCTCAATCTCATAGCCCTCATTTTGTAGTACACCCCCCCCCCCCCCCCCCCACGTATTTTTTAAGTACTTCTGTGAAAAAAAAGAAACACACAGGCCACAGAGACAGGGTCATGTGGTGTGCGACCTTGTGTAAATAATCCGTTTATATAGTGTGTGCGAGCGTGCAACATCAGGGCCATTGTTGGGACAGCGTGACTGAACACCAACAGAATAAGGGCAGGCAGTGATTGGCTGGAACCCCCCGCCCCATCTCCCCAAAGTCATCACTTTCTAAGGAAAACTCTTGTCAGTGAGATATTGCTTTTAATACAGGAGAACACCATCACACAAAACAAAAAATCAACACAGAAAGTTTAACACACAGGGACAGCCTGTCTGCAGTCTACTCTGGCCCATCAGTAAAATTATGTTCTCATGGGGCAACTTTTAGGGCCTTGGAATCTTGGTTGGAAACCCTCAACTGCCTCTCATTGGCAACAGTGTCTTTGGATGTTTGTTACAGTTAAGGGGCGACATGGCTCAGGCAGAAAGAGCAGTCGTCTGGCAGTCGGAGGGTTGCCATTTCGATCCCCCGCCCGGGCTGTGTCGAAGTGTCACTGAGCAAGACACCTAACCCCTAAATGCTCCTGACGAGCTGGTCGGGGCCTTGCATGGCAGCTAATCGCCGTCAGTGTGTGAGCGTGTGTATGAATGGGTGAATGGAGAAGCATCAATTGTACAGCGCTTTGGATAAAGGCGCTATATAAATGCCTGCCATTTACCATTTACAGTGTCTTTGGGAGTCAGAGGGTTTTAATTGGTTGATTTCACAGTGACGATGGCCCTCCATAACTACACAGCCGCACAGATACAGTATGAACACATCGCAGACAGCACTTTCCCCAACTGTGCAGAATACACACACACACACACACGGTGACTCAGTCTGTGTGTAATCCGGGGGCTGTTTCCCCCCCCCCGCCACCCTCTGTTCAAGCTGTGAGATTTCACTTCCAGCAGGGCCCAGGTCAGTGTCAGTACTTCTTATACGTGTGAGACAGTTTTCCCTTCGCAACTATCAAGGCTTCCACACACAGCCCTTACCAAAATGGCCACCACACGTGGCCCTTACCAAGATGGCTTCGACACGCAGCCCTTACCAAAATGGCCCTTACCAAAATGGCTTCCGCACTCAGCTCTATCCAAAATGGCTTCCGCACACAGCCCTTACCAAAATGGCTTCCACACAGTGTCTACTGAGCTGCAGGGTCACTGGAAGGGCCCGGAGCCCCACTGAGAGTCGTGTTGCTCCAGCAGCCTGTCCACAGAGTCCTCCTTATTCTCCAGCTTCAGGTAGCGGCGCCCCCCCCCGCGGTCCAGCCGGGGCCAGCTGCGGTGCTTGCGGCCCCCCAGGCTGGAGCAGAAGTCCTGCCGGAGGAGCTGGGGGTCAGCGCGGGGCGCGGGGCTCCAGGGGCCGGCCCTGCCGCTGAGGCTGTGTGAGCGTCGCGGGGGGGTCGGGCTGGCCGGGGGGGAGGGCTGGAGGGGGCGGTTGTTGAGTTTGATGAGGGGGGGGCTCGGGCGTCTGGGGCCCGGCTGGGGGGAGCCGGGGAGGACGTTAAAGTTGACCTGGCTGGAGTTGCAGGAGCCGGACTGCAGCGAGGAAGAGTGTGAGGAAGACCGCTGGTGGTGCAGAGCCTTCGTCAGCAGCGTGGCCCCGCCCCCTATCTGCAGCGTCACCGCCTCGGGCCCCTCCCACCGCGGCCCCGCCCCCTCCCCCGGGCAGCGGATGTTGGGGTCGGCGGGGGCGCGCGGCGCGGGCCCGGGGGATTGGGTGCCGGGCAGCAGGAGGGGCGGGGCCAGGGTGATCACCATGCTGTGGATGGCGGCGCACTGCAGGCCCAGCGCCTGGGACTCGCGGTCGCGGTTCTCGTACAGCAGCGTGTTGGCGCAGATGAAGATGAAGAGGCCGACGCCGATGACGATGGGGCCCACCTTGCGCTCGCCGTGGCCCCGCCCCGGGACCAGGCCCCTCCCCCCCGCGCCAGCGGAGCTCTGCGGCCAATAGTCCACCAGCGCCACGGCTCCGCCCGCCAGCACCATCAGCACGCCCAGGATCAGGAAGCCGCCGGGGACGGAGCGAATCCGCAGCCTGGCGCGCGGGGCCTTGCCCTCCGCCTGCCCCGCCAGCCCACACAACACGGGCAGGGCCCCGCACCCCGGCCCCTCACTGCCTACTGCCGTCATGCTCACAGTCTGGAGGGAGGGAGGGAGAGAGGGAGGGAGGGAGGGAGGGAGGGAGGGAGAGGGAGAGAGGAGGGAGAGGGGGAGGGAGAGAGGGAGAGAGGGAGGGAGAGAGGGAGAGAGAGGGGGAGAGAGGGGGAGAGAGAGGTAGAGAGGGAGGAGAGGGAGGGGGAGGGGGAGGGAGAGGAGAGGTAGAGAGGGAGGGAGAGAGGGAGAGAGGGAGGGAGAGAGAGTGGGATTGAGAGAGAGAAGAACATGAGAAGGTTTATCTTGCTTCTTGTTCGTCACAATCAGGCTGCGGGTAAACTGTGTTGGGAGTGACTAAATAGAATCGATATATAAATACATATATAAATAGAATTGTACAAATGGCAGTCAAGGAAGCCATTATGAGGCTGAAGTTGAATCAAATGTCTCCAAACTCATTGGACGGTGTTTCATCCCACAGCAGGGCAATTATCCCGAACATACAAACAGCCTATTGTTTGGCCTAGGTGACTCTGACTGTTTCTTCCTCATTTCTCTGCCTCATAATGTCTTCCTTGATTCATTGGCACAACTCTGGCCCTCATATTGACAAATGCCAATAATAAGGCAATCACAAGCCTAGAATCAAGATGAGACACTGAACGTTTTCTTCTACATTTTCTAAGGCCAACTGTCCAATTACTTTTGGTCCCCTAATATTGGGGGGATGATGCATGAAAAGGGATGAAACTCGATATGGTTGTAAATGACACGTTGTTCAACATTTCATTTAAAATGCAATGTGCTGGAGCACAGAGCCAAAAGAACACAAATTGTACCGACTGTCCAAATAATTACGGACTGCACTGTACCTAGGAGAGAACAGAAAAACACAATCCTCCAAAACCAATGCCAAAGCCCTGCTTCTTTACACACACACACACACACACACACACACTCACACTCACACACACACACACGCACACACTCAAATGTAATACTTTTATTCACATCCACTCACCAAAGTGACAATAAAGGAAATAAACAATATAGACACACAGTACAGAATAATGACATAGAAACTTGTAGGATTATTAGGGGTACAGGAAGCAGCGCTGCCTCCAAATATGGCAGCTAACTATTATTGCTGACATGGAGAAATATCTAGTGAGCTGCTTTACTCGCAATTTTGGCATTCCACTAGTCTGTTGTGACATTTCCAAGGCTGCCAAATATAAAAACTCAAAGTTTACACTTGTAGCCAAGTTGTTCTACAGCTGACACCAGGGGCTGATACTTTAGTGCCTTAGTGAAGAAGGTCTCTTCTCACTGAAATCAAACAACCTCTAAAATGGACACCACTCTGCTTTCCTCATCAACAAAAACAACATCTGGAGTATTTGCAGACACACACACAGGCACACACAGACGCACACATACACACACATACACACATACAGACACACACACACACACACACACACATACAGACACACTGAGACACACACACACACATACAGACACACACACATACACACACTCACACATGCACACACACACATATACACAGCACTCAGAGGGCAGCTGGGCTGCTGGACTGTATGTCTTTGGCATCCAGATGTATCAGAGCAGGATGACCTTGTTATGCTGTTCCCTTCAGACAGAGCAGATAGAGCACGGTCTGCTGCAGCAATCAAACCCCACCTGACCACCCCACACCCAACCCCACACCCAACCACACCCACACCCAACCCCACCTGACCACCCCACACCCAACCCCACACCCAACCACACCCACACCCAACCCCACCTGACCATCCCACACCCAACCCCACCTGATTACCCCACACCCAACCCCACCTGACCACCCCACACCCAACCACACCTGACCACCCCACACCCAACCACCCCACACCTGATCACCCCCATACCCAATCACACCTGACCACCCCACACCCAACCCCACACCCAACAACACCCACACCCAACCCCACCTGACCACCCCACACCCAACCACACCCACACCCAACCCCACACCCAACCCCACCCACACCCAACCCCACCTGACCACCCCACACCCAACCACACCCACACCCAACCCCACACCCAACCCCACCTGACCACCCCACACCCAACCCCACCTGATTACCCCACACCCAACCACCCCACACCTGACCACCCCACACCCAACCACACCCACACCCAACCCCACACCCAACCCCACCTGACCACCCCACACCCAACCCCACCTGATTACCCCATACCCAACCACACCTGACCACCCCACACCCAACCACCCCACACCTGACCACCCCACACCCAACCACACCCACACCCAACCCCACCTGACCACCCCACACCCAACCACCCCACACCTGACCACCCCACACCCAACCACACCCACACCCAACCCCACCTGACCACACCCACACCCAACCCCACCTGACCACCCCACACCCAACCACCCCACACCTGATCACCCCCACACCTAACCACACCTGACCACACCCACACCCAACCCCACCTGACCAAGGACCCTACAACACAAACTCACTCCACCAATGTCCACATTACACGTTTAATCGCTGGGATCTGAAAGTTGTACAGCCGGCAGATTTCTGAGATACGGCTGGAGATGTAACGTAATCTCTTTAATGGAATTCTAATCTATTTTGGTGGAAGAAGTTTGCAAATACAAACCGGCAGCCATAAACCAGACTGCTAATGAAGTCATAGAGGTTCAGAGCCAGAGCTCATCATACCCACGTGAGTTCCGTCTCTGGTCATCCTTCCTAAAAAATGTTTAATTAATGATGACAGTCATGTGATTTGGGTACAATATCCATGTCTGACTACTAAGGCTACATCATTCAGTTTCTGTCGGACGTGCAAGAATAAGCTAGCTAGGTACAGAGAGTTGCTAAACAATTTTATGCAGGATTATGCTGCTATACTGGCTCAGGCAGGCTGCTGGAATGTGTACATTTCATTTGAAATGCCACTGCTTGTACGTCATCTTTTAGGTTCTCGTATAAAGCGCAGTGCCGGCCGCTAAGAGGAAGTGGCTGATGTTTCCTGTTTTAAAAAAAAAAAAAGAACAGCATCGTGATGCTAAACTTGGTATCGGTTCTGAAACCAGAATGTTGTTGTCGTGACAACCTTACAGCCGCTGCACGCTGCTTTCATTACGCGCCCCGGCGGGGGCCAGTTCCTGCGAAAACCAGTTCCTGTCCCATCTGGGAGTTTGTTTCCAGTTTGTCACTGATAATTCAGCCCAGACGTGAAGATCGCACTGATCTGACGCTACAGCGATATGTCCGATATGTGGAATAACATACCCACAATAAAACGTGTCACATTACTGTAAGGGGCCTGGATTCAGATGACTGCAGTAATATTAGAATCTGAGTTCAGGAAAATTACATAACTACACAGTGGCCTGCACCGCAAACTGCACATCAACCCTTACTGAGCCTTTTTATGCACACACCTGAGTGTGTTAGAAAGAGACACTTCACACACACACACACACACACACCTGAGTGTGTTAGAAAGAGACACTTCACACACACACACACACTCACCTGAGTGTGTTAGAAAGAGACACTTCACACACACACACACACACCTGAGTGTGTTAGAAAGAGACACTTCACACACACACACACACACACACACACCTGAGTGAGTTAGAAAGAGACACTTTATACACACACACCTGAGTATGATTGAACAGGATGCTTCACACAAGTTCACAGAACTGTAACGGTGGGATTTGAAGTGTGAAATTAATCAGCTGACAGCTGAAGTCTTCAAGAACCTGATTAATTAATATAGATTTTTTTTCAGTTCAATATTTCATTCATCAGTATATTTAATTTGGAGAATATTTCATTCTGTTTACCACTCAATCTTTATTTTTATTCAGCTCAGATCCACAGTAACCTGCGGTCATGGGAAATGCATCAGGAACTCAGCTGATGCATTTTCAAACATGCATGGACCTACAAGCACACAGGACAGGATTTCTAACTCTCAGGGAAAACATCTTTTGTTCGTTAGTTTGTTTTTGCACATTTTAATTTTAACAAGGCAGGCACCCCTCCAAATGGTCGTATTCAGTGTTGTGGCAGAATGTTTAAGTAAATTAGCCCAGCCTTATTCGGGTGTGTGTGTGTGTGGGGGGGGGGGGTGGCTCTGTCACATTAGTGTAATTAGCTAAGTGCTGGTCTCCTGTCCGGGGGCAGAATACAGCGGGAACCGGGGGGTGGAGGGGCGAGCAGCCACACCGGGGCTCCAGTAAATGCAGTCAACAAATGCACCGCATTTCTCCACACCATCCGGACCCGTTCTGTCGGCGGTATCGTTTCACTCTTTTAGTTTAGGTATCGATCAAACCGGCCAATCCAATTTGTCCGCGCTGAATTAATTACCGTTTACCTTTTTTTGCGCATCGGCCCCTGTGACAGCCTGTTAATTCGATTGCTGCGATTCCCAGTGAGACACAGCGCGGATCTTGCACCTATTCGATCAGATCTGACAGGCGGCAGATCTTATCCGATAAAAAAAAAAAAAAACACACGAATAAACCGTGACCAGCCCAGTGAAGCCGCATAACGCGCTAACAAATGCAACGTTGTATGTGAGCGTTCCCCATTTCTCATCAGATAATACATATTTAACAATATGTGCAACAGTTACAGCGTAATCACATGTAAAATGCAACCCCAGTACGCCAGTCTCTTTAGTATACACACCGACGCGTAAGTGAAAACAGATTTTCTTATTCGGAAGGTTGCTTATCTTTCTCTCCCAAAGCAGTTTATCCCACGGGGACCTAATGTGCCAGTTCCACGATGGAAACATAACATCGATTTGGTACAGGCAACACGGAACACAATAGTGGAATCATATTCAAATAACACGTATTTATTGGTCGTTACATTTTGAAGCGGGCGCGTAAGGGACTGGTTATGCGGAGACCATACGGTTCGAACGAGGCCAGCTGTTCGTTCTCCTCTCCCGTATGACTCGATTTGCCTCCAGATATGCGGAGCTGGAATGCAGCCTGCGCTGCATTACCGCCCTCAAAACTTTCTCAGCCAACCGGTCACAGGGCGCGCTTTCGGTTATATTTTAGTAGGAGTAGTAGCCTACGGCTGAAGCTCACAGCTGAAAGTTCATAATATAGTTCATAATCGCGGCCAAACGAAAAGTACAGCTACGATGTCCTTTGTTGGTCCAGATAACGGTGGTACTTGCCTTACTTGGTGTGGCTCTCTTGCACACATTTATCTTTCCGCTTTGCGTTCAGACGCCACAGTTCAGATGTCCGTCATGTTGGCGAGTCGCGTCCGGACTTTCTGTGAATCCGGATCGGGAGGAAACCGAAGGATGTCTCACCCTGGCCCGAGCTCCGGCCAAATTCACATCCAGGAGTGATCAGAAAATTGATCCATAACATTCCCCAAAAGAATCATCAATCGCCCGGTCAGAAGCATCAATCACGCAGTCCGTTTGAAAGTACAGAGAGGAGCTTGGGCGCTAAGCAGTTCCAAGCCTTTTCTGAATTCCGCTGTAACCACTCAAACCGCTGTAAGTCACTCTCCCAGTCTGAACTACCGGCGCTGACGCCTCCTCCTCCTCCTTTAACGGCTCTTCGCTTGTGCAGTACAGTTCACGAGCGTTCTCTGTTGTGAGATGATGGCAACTTGATTTGCGAAACGCTTCTACTTCATATCTGAAGCGCGTCAATGGGTTCTGCTCTCCAAATTTGTGTCACGAATCACGTGATTGGAGAGGTTAATTGAATGCCACGTAACTACAGTGACATTTATTGGGGGAAAGTTCCTCGCCTGAAGCGGTGCATGTGTGTGTGTGTGTGTGTGTGTGTGTGTGGTGTGTGTGTGTGTGTGTGTGTGAAAGCAGCTGCGCCTAAAACGATGGGAACAGGATCTTTCCGCATGCTCTTTAACAGAAACCTTGTATCTTTGGTTAATTCGCGAGGACTGTAGAGTGTATTTAATATATATTTTTTTTATTAGTTATGAATATTGGCTACTATCATAAATGGGTCGTGTTGTTGTATTTATGTGGCGGGATATTAGAGGTAAATACCTAAAGCATGCAATGTGTAAAATGCGCATCATGACTCCCACAAGTAGGTCAGAGAATCACAGGCGCCACGAAGCTAAAATAATAAAAACAATATATGAGTATGATCGGTGAAGCGCTTTCAAATCGCTTTATTATCCTAAAATTCAGAGGAAAGCCCTTTGCTTTCACCGCTGTGTGTGTGTGTGTGTGTGTGTGTGTGCGTGTGTGTGTTTTTTTAAAGGTTCTCCTCTGTTTGTGCGACGACGAGCAGTTTCCAGCCCCGAGACGTTTTTGGAAATTATTTTTAGGGATCGTGAGAAAGTTGAGAGCCGCTGGGAACGGTCCCACGGCGATGTTTTCTTCGACAGTTACACAAGGCAAGTAGATCCGCCTCCAATTTGCGCCCAGGGATTGCGGGTACCTGTTCGGCGGTTCTACCATCGCCCGCAATAAATAAATAAATAAATAAATAAATAAATAAATGTGATGCGTCAACTGGATGCGCCTGGAATGCCTACATGTGTGACGAGGAAGCGTTTAGCAAGATTAATGTCGCGTGGGGCTTCAGATGGGCTAACCACGGAATTGACAGCCATCAAAGAATATAAATCTCCAGAATATTTTGTGGGCAAAGTCGATGAGGGCGTGGGGATTTGGAGGGTTACATTTTATACCTGTGGGAAAAAAATATTTGTCGGGTTTAAGGGAATGGCCTGATGGACTTCTCTCCCAAGTCTTTGTCTTATAGAACTTAGATTGTTAAAGATGAGGATCACACACCAGCGCCCCCTGCTGGCTCTAAACGTCCCCTGCAGCCGAGCAGGTTTACACTGGAAACCACCTCCATGCGGGGTGACTCCGTCTCACCGCATCATATAACCGCATCTTACCCGATCAGCCATACATTCATATGGATATACTGCACATAATAATACATCATTTGTTATTTAGCTGATGCTTTTATCCAAAGCGACTTACTATGGATTAGACTATGCAGGAGACAATCCCCATGGAGCAATGTGGCGGTTAAGGGCCTTGCTCAAGGGCCGAACAGCTGTACAGATCTTATCGTGGCTACACTGGGGCTTCCAGGTCCCAGTCTGTGCATCACAAATTCTGCCCAGTGGTTTTTTTTTAAATGTTTAATATTATGTATTCTTTATTATTTAAAAGTAGTCAAATTAGTTTGTGGAGTCCCTGGTTAATGTGGCTGGTTTGGTGAAATGACAGAGTATGTGGAGTCCCTGGTTAATGTGGCTGGTTTGGTGAAATGACAGAGTATGTGGAGTCCCTGGTTAATGTGGCTGGTTTGGTGAAATGACAGTGTATGTGGAGTGCCTGGTTAATGTGGCTGGTTTGGTGAAATGACAGTGTATGTGGAGTCCCTGGTTAATGTGGCTGGTTTGGTGAAATGACAGTGTGTGTGGAGTGCCTGGTTAACGTGGCTGGTTTGGTGAAATGACAGTGTATGTGGAGTCCCTGGTTAATGTGGCTGGTTTGGTGAAATGACAGTGTATGTGGAGTGCCTGGTTAACGTGGCTGGTTTGGTGAAATGACAGTGTATGTGGAGTGCCTGGTTAACGTGGCTGGTTTGGTGAAATGACAGTGTGTGTGGAGTCCCTGGTTAACGTGGCTGGTTTGGTGAAATGACAGAGTGCCTGGTTAACGTGGCTGGTTTGGTGAAATGACAGAGTGCCTGGTTAATGTGGCTGGTTTGGTGAAATGACAGAGTGCCTGGTTGTGGAAATGGAGGGGGTGGGGCAGGCCGTGTGAATGTCGCAGTAGGCCTCTCCGCGGTGTTGCCGTGAGAGACGGCGTTCCTGCTGTAGATAACCGCGGTGTTGCCGTGAGAGACGGCGTTCCTGCTGTAGATAACCGCGGTGTTGCCGTGAGAGACGGCGTTCCTGCTGTAGATAACCGCGGTG
Organism: Conger conger; assembly: GCF_963514075.1. NCBI lineage: Eukaryota > Metazoa > Chordata > Actinopteri > Anguilliformes > Congridae > Conger > Conger conger. The sequence continues at coordinate 1,709,576 of NC_083760.1, read as the reverse complement.
TTGCCGTGAGAGACGGCGTTCCTGCTGTAGATAACCGCGGTGTTGCCGTGAGAGACGGCGTTCCTGCTGTAGATAACCGCGGTGTTGCCGTGAGAGACGGCGTTCCTGCTGTAGATAACCGCGGTGTTGCCGTGAGAGACGGCGTTCCTGCTGTAGATACATTTACATCTCCTCTCGCTGCGCCACAGTGCAGCTCCCAAATCTCAAGGCCGCACACGAGTCCTTTTGATCACAGAGTTTGGCAGCTGCGTTGATTTCAGGGTCGTTTCAAAATTACTTTTACAGCAGATGTGTACTGCTTGCTAATGTGCAACTTGGCGTGCGCAAGATTTTCTGTAATCTCAGCTGGGACTTTGGGACTAAACTGTAACTGAATTTCTCTCTCTCTCTCTCTCTCTCTCTCTCTCTCAGGTTATGTAGAGAGAAAAGACAAGCACAAACTGTCTGAGGCCAAAGCTTCCATCACAAGTAATGTCGTTAACATTCACTGATCAAGTCATATTAAGTCATATTATAAATCGTTTTTTAATGATATGTTGTAAACGATATTGTTTTAATGTCAAAGTGATAATCTACCCCAGCTGCCAACATTGCCTACAAAAGAAAGACCTATATCTATGTCTCTGAACAAAATTGTGCCAAAATTGTATTGGATATTAAAGCATCATTATGATGAGAAATAGAGGTAGTGGATCATACCTGACTGGTTGCTGGCTCGCAGCAAAATGTGTGATTGGTTGCTGGCTCACAGGAAAGCATGTGATTGGTTGCTGGCTCACAGGAAAGCATGTGATTGGTTGCTGGCTCACAGGAAAGCTTGTGATTGGTTGCTGGCTCACAGGAAAGTGTGTGATTGGTTGATTGTTCACAGGAAAACGTTTGATTGGATGCAGGGTCCCATGAAAGTGTGTGATTGGTCGCTGGCCGCACAGAAAAGCGCGTGATACAGAAAAATGGCCAAAACGGCAATTTTATACATTTTAAATTGAATCTGCAACATACTAAAGCGTGCAAAAATGGTGTGAATTATCTGAAGCCACTGTGTATAACCGTGAGGTCAAATCTGTCTGCTGCCGCAGTAATGACACAGATGCCGAGGGCTTGCAGCTTTATGTGAATATTAGATATTATATTACAGTATCAATAACGGCAGGGTGGCAGCAGGGAGCGTCTCCCAGAGAAACACGTCTGACCGCGGACTGCAGGCGGGCGATTGGCCTCTCTCTCCATTACAGCGTCCTGCACGGACGCAAATTCACTTCCTGTGCGTGTCCAGAACAGGAATACAAGCCGTAAATCATCACAGCCAATGAAAACCCTCACGCTGATCATGTGACAGGGTGGATCCCGCAGTCAAGTTGCAGCTGACACACCCTCTTCTGCTCCGACATTGTCAGAGAGATTTTTCATGAAGAGAGATCGATGACAGCCCCTTAATTAGATTCACTGCGAGACATTAACATTGTTAATGATCAGATCCAGACATATGGAGGAACTGAGTTGATGTTTGGACTATTTGGCACAAAAGAAAAATCATTGGTTGTGATTAAACTGCTTTTGCTTTTTTAAAATCTTTTACTGATATAATTTCTTGAATATATTTATGTAAGGAGAGTACAAACTGGTCCAGTGTACTGCTGTGTAAGATGCTCAGGCAGCCTGTTGAACAGCTGGGGAACCGCCCTGTACTGGCTGGGAGTGTGGACCAGTCTCTGTGCCTGTGGGAGGAGCTAACAGCAGAGGGCAAAGGCCACAGCCAGGCAGGGACACACACACACACACACACACATACACTCACTCACACACACTCACACACATACATACAGAAACACACACACACTCACACATACACAAACACACACATACTCACAAATACACACACTCACACACACATACACAAACACACACTCACATACTCTCACTCACGCACACTCACACACAAACACTCACAAATACACACACACAAACACACACACTCACATACTCTCACTCACGCACACTCACACACAAACACTCACAAATACACACACACACACATTCACTCACACACACATACACAAACACACACACTCACTCACTCTCACACACTCACTCACACACACACTCACAAATACACACACACACATTCACACACACTCACAAATACACACACACACTCACACATACACTCACTCACACACACACACACACACATACACACACACACACACACACACACACACATACACTCACTCACACACATACACACACACACACACACACACGCACTCACCCACAGCCCTGTCCTGTGGGTCACTCGGGCAGCGTTTGGTTTTAATTTCTTCACCGTTTGCAGTAAAAATGCGGATCAGTGGGCAGCTCAGCACAGTGTGGGAGGGGTCTGTTTCCATGGAGCTGTGTGGGCGGGGTCTGTTTCCATGGAGCTGTGTGGGCGGGGTTTGTTTCCATGGAGCTGTGTGGGTGGGGGACTGTTTCCATGAAGCTGTGTGGGAGGGGCCTGGGTGTGTGTGTGTGTGTGTGTCAGTGTGTGTATGTGTGTGTATGCCTGTGTGTAACGATGGTGCCGTCATTAGAGATCTCCAAATGTCCTTCAGCGATGACTCCCTGTGTTTCCACACTCAGGTTAGTCATGGTGATGGTGAGCAAGCACAGCGGAATCTCTGCTGATTGGCTCCCTTGGCATGTACTGTGCCTGTGATTGGACAATCTTAAAAAGCAAATCGGGTCACTGTGTGCTGGTGCCAATGTGGTGGTTCTGAGCTTTGCCACTCTTCAAATGGTGATTGTGCTGGTCCACCATTGGCCAGTGTGTTGGTGCAGGTTTGCCATTGGCCAGTGCGTTGGTGCTGGTTTGCCATTGGCCAGTGCGTTGGTGCAGGTTTGCCATTGGCCAGTGCGTTGGTGCAGGTTTGCCATTGGACAGTGCGTTGGTGCAGGTTTGCCATTGGCCAGTGCGTTGGTGCAGGTTTGCCATTGGCCAGTGCGTTGGTGCAGGTTTGCCATTGGCCAGTGTGTTGGTGCAGGTTTGCCATCGGCCAGTGTGTTGGTGCAGGTTTGCCATCGGCCAGTGTGTTGGTGCTGGTTTGCCATTGGCCAGTGAGTTGGTGCGTTAACATTGATAAACTGCCTGTATTACACAGAACTACACTGTGGAGCAGCTGATCATAATAAGGGCTGCAGCCTTGAACAAAGGAAAGTCCAAGTGAGGAAGTCTCACCTGAAAAGCGTGTGGCGCCCTCGTGTGGCCGGATGTGGACCTACACATGTGGAGCCTGAACGTGAGCATGAGAGTGACCCAGTCTGTGTGGAGCACCACAGCACCTCTTGGATTTTAGACAATTATGAGATATAGATCCCTGTTTGATGTGCGTGTTTGTGTGCTTAGTGGGAGCATGTTTGGTGTGTGTTTGCCATGTGCTTGGCATGTTCTTGGTTTAGCGTGTGCATGTTTGCGGTTTCGCGTGTTTTTGTTTATGTTTGGCATGTGTTTGTGTTTAGCGGGTGCATGTTTGGGGTTTAGCGTGTTTTTATGTTTATGTTTGGTGAGTGTTTGGTGTGTTTTCGTGTTTCGTGCGTGCATGTTTGGTGTTTGGCGTGTTTAGCGTGTGCATGTTTGGTGTTTGGCGTGTTTAGCATGTGCATGTTGGGTGTGTGTTCGGCGTGTTTTCGTGTTTAGTGTGTATGTGTTTGGCGTGTGTATGTGTTTGGCGTGTGCATGTTTGGTGTGTTTAGCATGTGCATGTTTGGTGTTTGGCGTGTTTAGCGTGTGCATGTTTGGTGTGTTTAGCATGTGCATGTTTGGTGTTTGGCGTGTTTAGCATGTGCATGTTTGGTGTGTTTAGCATGTGCATGTTTGGTGTTTGGCGTGTTTAGGATGTGCATGTTTGGTGTTTAGCGTGTGCATGTTTGGTGTGTTTAGCATGTGCATGTTTGGTGTTTGGCGTGTTTAGCGTGTGCATGTTTGGCGTTTGGCGTGTTTAGTGCGTGCATGTTTGGTGTTTGGCGTGTTTAGCGTGTGCATGTTTGGCGTGTTTAGCGTGTGCATGTTGGGTGTGTGTTCGGCGTGTTTTCGTGTTTTCATGTGTATGTGTTTGGCGTGTGCATGTTTGGTGTGTTTAGCATGTGCATGTTTGGTGTTTGGCGTGTTTAGCGTGTGCATGTTTGGTGTGTTTAGCATGTGCATGTTTGGTGTTTGGCGTGTTTAGCATGTGCATGTTTGGTGTTTAGCGTGTGCATGTTTGGTGTTTAGCGTGTGCATGTTTGGTGTTTGGCGTGTGCATGTTTGGTGTGTTTAGCGCGTGCATGTTTGGTGTGTTTAGCGTGTGCATGTTTGGCGTTTTTGGCGTGTTTAGCGTGTGCATGTTTGGTGTTTGGCGTGTGCATGTTTGGTGTGTTTAGCATGTGCATGTTTGGTGTGTTTAGCGTGTGCATGTTTGGTGTTTGGCGTGTGCATGTTTGGTGTGTTGAGCGCGTGCATGTTTGGTGTATTTGGCGTGTGCATGTTTAGCGTGTGCATGTTTGGCGTGTTCGATGCAGACAGTACTCGGAGTAATGAAGCTCAGGGCTGCAGGTTGTGGGGGGGGGGGGGTCTGTATCCATTAGCTTTTATTTCCGCTGACTCAGACAACATACACAGAAACCATCCACCCTACCTGAACCAACATCCGCTTACATCACCAATCCCTTAAATAAAATACATAAATACCACTGCTGAAGTACAATCATTCTCACTCAGCTGAGGTTCAGAGAGGTATCACTGTGTAACACTGACAATCAGGTTAAAAATTTCTCACAAAAGCTGTACAAATTACATGAATGTACACAGGAATAAATTAGAATTATTTCAATTAAACCGTGGGCTTTCATATCCCAGACAATTACTGAGAGACATTTTAAGATTTTCCTTTAAAAGGCGAACAGTACTCATGTAAACTACAGGGAGATCTTTTCTGTGAAAAAAACAAACATCATTTAATTCAGGCTCATTTCCCTTTGTAGAGCGTTTGCCTTCTGTCTATAGCACTATTTACACTATTATACACTGAAGTAAATCAGGCCAAATTTATACCTTAAAAAAATGTTTTTCATACGTCAGTTTGTTTTGCATATTCATCATCCAGACATCGAAAACATATTTCAAAATGCATTCAGTTGTACGACCAAGGCGTGTGAGTTCATGTACGATTGAGGGGATATATGTAAGATTAAGGGCTTCTATGTAGAATACTGCATCCTGCATACTTGCATACTATGGATCTCCATTTTTGTTTGTGACAATCAGGTTTCACCAAAGGTCCTAAACTGTGCAACAGAGTAGCCCTTACGACGTCCTTAGCGGGATGCTGGATGAAAGTAGCCCAGTCTCCACCCCTGTGACTGCCTGTGCTGCAGTGACCCCCTGTGGCCAGCTGGGGAACTGCAAACATCCCCCTTGTCCACTCAAAGCTCCCATCCAACTCAACTAAAATATATATATTTTTTGTTGGCATTAAAAATGTATCATTAATAATAACCGCAGTAAAAGGTGTTGATGACACTTGTTCAGACCCCACCGAGAGTGAGCTACTTCACACACCAACACCAGGGGACATCTGCACACACACACACACTCACACACTCACACACTCACACACTCACACACTCACACACTCACACACTCACACACACCAGCTCCTCTACATCAAACTCCACATATCCACATAAGAAATGCCTGTATTTAGCGCATCTCACCAGCCTGAAAAGGAAGACTTACTCTGTTCTTATTGGCTTATAGATCTGGGGTGTGACTCTTGGTCTGTTCTAATTGGTTTAGGGAGCTGGGGTGTGGCTCCTGGGCCGTTCTGACTGGTTTAGGGAGCTGGGATGTGGTACCTGGTCTGTTCTGATTGGTTTAGGGAGCTGGGGTGTGGCTCCTGGTCTGTTCTGATTGGTTTAGGGAGCTGGGGTGTGGCTCCTGGTCTGTTCTGATTGGTTGAGAGCGCAGTTCACTCCTCGTCAGCACTCTTGAACATGAGGATGGAGTTGTATATCTTGAGGGCGGGGCCGAGTTTGATGCTGAGGATCTTGACGATATCGGCTTGAGTGAGCAGCAGGAAGGCCTCGCCATCAATCTGCTACAAAGACACACCCACACACCCCTTAGACCACACCCACACATCTTAGACCACACCCACACACCTTAGACCACACCCACACACCTTAGACCACACCCACACACCTTAGACCACACCCACACACCTTAAGCAACACCCACACACCTTAAACCACACCCACACACCCCTTAAACTACACCCACACACATAAAACCACACCCTCAGAATCCTTAAATCACAAGCACATACACTGTAGACCCCACCCACACATACCTTACCACACCCACACACCTTACACCACACCCGCATACACATTACCCCGCACCCACACACATTAAACCACACACACACACACACATACACACAGGCCCCTCCCACAGCCCCCCCCTCAGGGTGTAACTCTCGTACCTCGTTTCTAAAGGTCACGGCATGATCTCTGCATCCTGGCAGGCCTCGGACAAAGCTGGCCACCTGATTGGACAAAAGAACACAAGACACGCCCTTGTTACTCACTGGTACTGGAAGTGAGAATACGCAGTCTGTATGTGAGTGAGTGAGTGAGTGAGTGTGAGAGTGAGAGTGAGTGAGTGAGTGTGTGAGTGAGTGTATGAGTGAGTGAGTGTGTGAGTGAGTGAGTGAGTGTGTGAGTGAGTGAGTGTATGAGTGAGTGAGTGAGTGAGTGTGAGTGAGTGAGTGAGTGTGAGAGTGAGTGAGTGAGTGAGTGTGAGAGTGAGTGAGTGAGTGAGTGAGTGAGTGAGTGAGTGAGTGAGTGTGAGAGTGAGTGAGTGAGTGAGTGAGTGAGTGAGTGACTGAGAGTGACTGAGTGACTGAGTGAGTGAGTGAGCGAGTGTGTGAGAGTGAGTGAGTGAGCGAGTGTGCGAGAGTGTGAGAGTGAGTGAGTGAGTGAGTGTGAGTGAGTGAGTGAGTGAGTGAGTGAGTGAGTGAGTGAGTGAGTGAGTGAGTGAGTGTATGAGTGAGTGTGTGAGTGAGTGAGTGAGTGAGTGAGTGAGTGAGTGAGTGAGTGAGTGTGAGTGAGTGAGTGAGTGAGTGAGTGAGTGTGAGAGTGAGTGAGTGAGTGAGTGAGTGAGTGAGTGAGTGTGAGTGTGTGTGTGAGTGAGTGAGTGAGTGAGTGAGTGAGTGAGTGAGTGTGAGAGTGAGTGAGTGAGTGAGTGAGTGTGAGAGTGAGTGAGTGAGTGTGAGAGTGAGTGAGTGAGTGAGTGAGTGTGAGAGTGAGTGAGTGAGTGAGTGACTGAGAGTGACTGAGTGAGTGAGTGAGCGAGTGTGTGAGAG
>NC_083760.1:1614694-1692194 GCF_963514075.1 Conger conger | reverse complement strand
ATGATCCCCATGAGCGCCCAAGGCTCATCGATGCACGAGGGCGACGGAGGCGATACCTTCAGGTCGGCACCGACAAAAGGGCTCCCGTCGCACAAGTTGCAGAAAGTTTGAATGACCATCATGGGAGGAATGTGTCACACCAAACAGTGCATCGCACCTCTCCGTGCACGGGGTGGGGTAGCCGCAGACCGGTCAGAGTGCCCAAGCCGACCCCTGTCCACCATCGAAAGCGCCTGCGATGGGCACGTGAGCGTCAACCTGGACCTTGGAAAGCAATGTAAAGAGGTCACCTGGTCCAATGAGTCCTGTGTTCGCCATTTACCTGGGGAGGAGATGGCACCAGGATGCACTGTGGGAAGAAGACAAGCTGGAAGAAGGAGTATCATGCTCTGGGCAATGTTCTGCTGGGAGTCCCTGGGTCTGGGCGTTCGTGAGGACCTCAGTTTGACACGCCCCGCCTCCCTACACATGGTGGTGGACCAGGTACACCCCTTCATGGCAGTGGTATTCCCTGACGGCAGCGGCCTCTTTCAGGATAATGTGCCCTGCCACACTGCTGATTGTTGGGGAAAGGTTTGAGGAACGTGACGAGACAAGAATTCAAGGTGTTGCCCTGGCCTCCAAATTCCCTCGGGGACTTAAAAGATCTTCTCACGTCTTGGTGCCAGATACCATCAGAGGTCTTGTAGAGTCTATGCCTCGGTGGGTCAGAGCTGTTTTATTGGCACGTGGAGGACCAACAGCATATTCGGCAGGTGGCCATAATGTTCTGGCTCATCGGTGTATATCCCTCCATCTCTACAAATCCACTCCTCTATTCCTGCATCTTTAACCAGGCCTGTGATTGGCCAAAAGTGTGAGTGATATTCACAGGCCTGTGATTGGCTGAGTGTGTGTGATATTCCCAGGTCAGTGATTGGCTGAGTGTGTGTGATATTCCCAGGTCAGTGATTGGCTGAGTGTGTGTGATATTCCCAGGTCAGTGATTGGCTGAGTGTGTGTGATATTCCCAGGTCAGTGATTGGCTGAGTGTGTGTGATATTCCCAGGTCAGTGATTGGCTGAGTGTGAGTGATATTCCCAGGTCAGTGATTGGCTGAGTGTGAGTGATATTCCCAGGTCAGTGATTGGCTGAGTGTGAGTGATATTCCCAGGTCAGTGATTGGCTGAGTGTGTGTGATATTCCCAGGTCAGTGATTGGCTGAGTGTGAGTGATATTCCCAGGTCAGTGATTGGCTGAGTGTGAGTGATATTCCCAGGTCAGTGATTGGCTGAGTGTGAGTGATATTCCCAGGTCAGTGATTGGCTGAGTGTGTGTGATGGGGCGTGGCTGGGGCGGGGGAGGCGGACCTCTCTGAAGAGCTTCACAGGTGCGGCGATGGACCGCTCTTCCTCCAGGTACACCTGCCAGCTCCACACCTTCTTCTTAGGGGGAGGGGCCGTCACTGCAGGGAGACGGGTCAAAGGTCAGGTTTTGGTTAGATTCTTGTGCTTTAATGTTTCTCTTCTTAGGGCTGGTCATGGATATAGTGTGTTTGTATTTGGAATATGTATTTTTATTACAGTGTAGTGTAATAGTGTAGTGCAGTGTAGTGTAGTTCAATGGAGTATATGTATTTCAGTGTAGTGTAATGCCTTTCAGTGTAGCGAAATGCATTTCAGTGTAGCGTAAGGCATTTCAGTGTAATGTATTTCAGTGCAGTGTATTGTAATGTATTTCAGTGTAATGTATTGTAATGTATTTCAGTGCAGTGTATTGTAATGTATTTCAGTGTAATGTGTTGTAATGTATTTCGGTGTAATGTATGGTAATGTATTTCAGTGTAATGTGTTGTAATGTATTTCAGTGTAATGTATGGTAATGTATTTCAGTGTAATGTGTTGTAATGTATTTCAGTGTAATGTGTTGTAATGTATTGTAATGTATTTCAGTGTAATGTATTGTAATGTATTTCAGTGTAATGTATTGTAATGTATTGTAATGTATTTCAGTGTAATGTATTGTAATGTATTTTGGTGTAATGTATGGTAATGTATTTCAGTGTAATGTATTGTAATGTATTTCCGTGTAATGTATTGTAATGTTTTTCAATGCAATGTGTTGTAATGTATTTCCGTGTAATGTATGGTAATGTATTTCAGTGTAATGTATGGTAATGTATTTCAGTGTAATGTGTTGTAATGTATTTCAGTGTAATGTGTTGTAATGTATTTCAGTGTAATGTATTGTAATGTATTGTAATGTATTTCAGTGTAATGTATTGTAATGTATTTCAGTGTAATGTATTGTAATGTATTTCCGTGTAATGTATTGTAATGTTTTTCAATGCAATGTGTTGTAATGTATTTCCATGTAATGTATGGTAATGTATTTCAGTGTAATGTGTTGTAATGTATCTCAGTGAAGTGTTGTTTTTGACTCACCCAGCCGGGCCAGTTTCGCTGCTCTCCGCCCTTTGCCCACTTTGGCCTTTTCCTTCAATAACACAGAGTTAAACTTCATAACCTTCTCTGTAACAGCACTTTCCACACATTACATTAATAAACAATCCTCTGCCATTTCACACAGCCTTTTCAGTCGTATTATGTTCAACTGAATTACTTGATTACATTTGAATACTCATCATTCTTTGCACCCACATTCTCTTTGACTTCTGTTGATATTAAAATACATATTTCTCTAATTCTGGGGATGGTTTTGGTCCCCTCTCTGTTGCTAAAACCAGGAGAACCAAGTCACCTCTTCCTCCTCGACATTCTCATCATCTTCATCACCAGAGTCCATGTAGAGCTTCCTCTTCTTCCTCACACGCTTACCTAACCTGTCGCCCTCCACAGCTGGGACAGGAGTGGACCTGCATACACATCACCTTCCCTTAAAGTACACACTTTACCATAGAATATACACACCCTACCATAGAATATACACACCTTAACATGGAATATACACACTTTACCATAGAATATACACACCCTACCATAGCATATACACACCCTACCATAGAATATACACACTTTACCACAAAATATACACACCTTACCACAGAATATACACTTTACCACAGAATATACACACCCTACCATAGAATATACACACCCTACCATAGAATATACACACCCTACCATAGAATATACACACTTTACCATAGAATATACACTTTGCCACAGAATATACACATCCTACCATAGAATATACACCTTCCTGTAAGATACACACCTTACCATAGAATATACACCTGCCTGTAAGATACACAACTTACCATAGAATATACAGTGCAGGTTAAGTATTTGGAACAAAAAATTACAAATTGTGGTACAATACCCTTTTTATATATAGCCCCTCCCATTTTTGTCTATTCTTGGTGTTTGTCAACATGAGGATCAGAGTTCTGCCAATGACAGTCAAGGAAGCCATTATGGGGCAGAGAAAAGAAAAACACACACCAAAACAAAAAAAACAGGCAGAGACAATAATAGGCCTACCCCATGCCTACCCCCTGAAGAGTGATTCTGATTCAGACAGGAGTTTTTCTTCATTACGACAAGAATTCTTTGGATTCCAGAAGCCAATAATGTAAAGCCTATTTTTTGGCCGATGTCTTGGCCTGTTTTTTCTTATTTCTCAGCCTCACGACGGCTTCCTTGACGATCAACCTGTGTCGTCATGTTGACCAATGCCAATAACAAGACTCCAAAGGCAATCAAAAGCCTAGACTCGAGACTAGATACTGAAAGCTTTCTTACACCTGCACTAAGGAAGCGATTGAATATACACCAGACTAAAAACAGTAACAGCCGAGAAGCTGTCCAATAACATTCGGTCCCCGACAATAGAGGTTTCATTTAAAATCCAATGCACTGGACCACCGAGCCAAAAGAACAGCTTACCATTGAACATAACCTTATCCTCCCACAGAATATTCACCTTACTGAAAATACAGATAAGGTGCATAACTTACCATCAAACCACTTCACCAGAGCAGAGACACCCTACCATACAACATTCACCGTTCATAGAATGCACACCACTCCATACCATAGAATCCAAATCTCCTCACCCTATCATAGAAAATACACCGGACCCTTACTGTGGAGTAGATGAGCAGGGGAAAGGTAGAGAGGGATGCAGAGGGATGGAGAGGGATGGAGAGGGATGGAGAGAGAGGGAGAGGGATGGACAGTTTCAGAAATGGATGAAGGCTGAAGAGGAGCGTACCTGCCGCTGCTGGGCTGCACACAGGCCGAACTGCAGAACTTGCCCTGGAGGAAGACCTCCTGGGAGCCCGAAACTCCACAGGAGCCACAGCTCACCACCTCCACACTGGGGGCCTCTTCCAGGGCCACACTGGGCGCCTCTTCTGGGGCCACACTAGGGGCCTCTTCTGGGGCCACACTGGAAGCCTCATCGGGGGCCACACTAGGGGCCTCCTTTAGGGCTACAGAGCACTGGGGCCCCAACACAGGGGCCAGGGACCCATCTGCAAGAGCCAAACATTCAACACACAACCGTTACACAACCGCTACATTCAACACACAACAGTTACACAACCGCTACATTCAACACACAACCGTTACACAACCGCTATATTCAACACACAACCGTTACACAACCGCTACATTCAACACACAACAGTTACACAACCGCTACATTCAACACACAACTGTTACACAACCGCTACATTCAACACACAACTGTTACACAACCGCTACATTCAACACATAAACATTACACAACCGCTACATTCAACACAAACATTACACAACCGGCAGATTCACAAATGAAACCGTTAAGATAAACAACCAGAGGTGTGGGAGTTGAGCACTCAAATTTCGCTCAAACTTTGCGTAACTGTTCTTTATTTATTCATTTGAGAACACCCAAAATGTTAGCCTCGTTGGATTTGTCATTCAAGATATTGGCTCTTAAATAAGGGGGTGTAGCACCCGACAAGAACCATATCAAAAACCCTGAAAACATTTTTGGAAACTGCTCAGAAAAAAGTCATTAATGGTAAATCTTCCAGTTGGCAATTTATTTTCAATATTTGATGGCTTGCAAAAGCAGCACACTTGGTGTATGGTATCCAAACTTTAAATACTAGTAAATATCTTGTTTAAGAGCAACCACAAGCAAAATTAAGTCAAATGGAAAATTTATTTTAAAAATATACAAAGTCAAATTTGGGTTTGGGCAAGAAAATGACCACAAAGTGTTTGATGTTTAACCAAGTAGACAGTAAGGTAGAAAGTTCCATATTGATTGGAAACGTTCTACTTTATCATCTACAGCTTTGTGGCCATTTTCTAGCCAGGCCCAAATTTGGCATTGTATATCGTTTTAATAAATAATCAATTTGACAACATTTTGTTTGTGACTGTTCTTAGCCAGGACACTTACTAGTATTAACCAAGTCTGGACACAATACACCAAGTAGCGCTGATGTAGGAAGCCATCAAAGTGTGTTTTATTGTGAATCAAGGTTCTCCATGGAATGATGAAAACATGCCAAGATATAGCCGTAACAACTAAATTTCTTGTACACCAGTAGCGCTATTAAACCTTTTGAAGTGCTCAGTTTAATTTTGATCAGAAACTGTCCACCTTCCCAACTACTTGGTTGAATATCTTACAGTTTTTGGGCATTTTCTGGCCGGACCCAAAATTTTAGAATAAATGATCTATTTGACTTCACTTAGAAGTCTTAGTCATACACCAAGTGGTGCACGATTTCGAATTTTTGGTTTGATTTAGAAAGACCATAACTAATTGTCTGAGCAGTATTATGAAAATTGGAGTTGAAAATCTGAAAATAGACAGAAAAGTGAGTACACGGAATCTGGCATTTCCCTGCTTTAATGCCAAAGACATCAGGCGAATGTTTTCCAAGTCCTCTAACGAATATATAAGGAATATTTACACATAGTTTAAACAAAACTGAAGCGGTCGACTTGATTTTTCCCAGAATGACCCACAACCATCACAAACTCCTCCCACTGCACCACTGCCCTCTGCAGACTTTACTGGCACCCTACCTTCAGGTTCGCAGGCGTGTGATTGGTCAGGCCCAGAGGCGCGCGATTGGTCAGACTTGCAGGCGTGTGATAGGTCAGGCTCCACGCTCTCAGGGGGAGGGGTGGGGCTGTGTGAGGCGGAGGACTCCTGATTTTGGGGTGTTGGGGTCTCAGTGCTGGGCTGGGACGCATCAGCCTCCACCTCCGTAACAATCTCCAGAGTCCCAAACTCAGTCATACGGAACTACGGCCAACAAGAAACATTACACTCCCTTAGTTACAGTCAACTCCCTGCACCGACACACACACAAACACAGACACACATAGACAGGCTCGCACACACACAAACACACACACAAACACAGACACACATAGACAGGCACGCACACACACAAACACACACACAAACACATAGACAGACACGCGCACACACAAACACACCCACACAAACACATAGACAGACACGCGCACACACAAACACATAGACAGACACATGCACACTCACATGATCTCAAAGGTTTTCAGCAAAGAAATAATTTGAGGTGAGAAAGACAAAGGTTTTTTTTTTTGGTTTTTTTTTAATGCATGCAAGAATATGAAGCATTATCTCCACACCCTGATGTCACTGCCAGGGAGCGTGGCAATCCCATCCTTCCAGTCCAGCGCGTCCATCATGTCAAAATCTGACCCCGAGGGGGGGGCATCAGTGGGGGGGGTGTCAGCCATCTTGCCCTGCTCTCCTTACCGCCTGCAGGGGGGGGGGGGGGCACCGTTACTGTTAGTGACCTGCCAGGCTACATCATCGCGTTTACTTACAAGCTCGTGCGCAAAGTCGCTAATACACTGCACCAAACGTCCGCACCTTCACATGAAACTGAAGGATCTGTCTGCCGTAAACTGTGACCAGAGACACCCTATCGGATTTTTCTAAACAATGTGAAAATGCATTGATCACCGACTAGCCATAAGGATAGCTCACTCAAATGTAGATGCCTTAAACTTAAAACAAAAGATAACCTGCAATAAATGATAGAGGTATAATAGTGAACCTTTCCTTTCCGCGTTAAAGCAGCGAAGAAACCGGGTAATGTAGCACGTAAGGATCGCGAGATGAACTGTCTTGACAGTACTAGAACTACTCGCCAGACAGCCCGCTTCCAAATAGCCCTGTCGACTCCTTCGGTTCCCTTCACGTCGCTGTCAATGTCAGTGAACACTTTTAATAAAACGTCAAAACCCTACAAACTAACGTTGGCTACCTGACATGGAGTTTTTGTCGTTTGCTGAAAAGTACAGAGGGCACTTGTGCTTACGGGGCGGAAAGTAAATAAATAAATAAACTCAACCTACGAAATAGAGTAATTTCACAGCATAATAACCGAAACTCGTCAAGGAAACCACACATCGAAATCACTGTTCGGTGTGGGGATATTCTACCGATGAATATGGTTTCAACCAATTTCTTACGACATTGTTGCCCAACATTCTTCTAGTTTGAAAATACCTGCGAAAAGTTTGAGGGAGCAACCAGACCTGACATTCCAATCTCCCCCGTTAGAGGGCGACTACATTGCGAGTTACTGCATGCTGTTTGAATAAGGAACAAAAACATGCAATATTTACTATTTTAAACACAACACAATCCAAAATAAACGCCAAAACAGCCATGGGTATGTTACCTAATGAATACGTTTACGAGTACAAGTCACAAACAGCCAGACAAACACAAATTAGAAGCACAAGTGCCGCTTTCACTTGTTTTTACAATATTTAATGTTTTCGGTTGTTTGGTTGTTAATAAACAGGTCAGAACGCAAGACAATTTAACAATGCATCATTTAAGGTTGTTTTCTGTAGTGCAACTTCAAACTTAAATTTTATCTTTTAATGATAACATTACCGTTTCGTCTTGGCCTTACGATAACTTAAAATTGTGTTTACCATGTTTCGCGACACACTGGATACGTATTAGGACTGATAAACAAAACGAGACGCATCAAATGTGCTTGCTTGCGTTTTCAAGTTTTCAGAATTTATTCCTATCATAAATAAGTGTAATGTACAAGCGCCCATTATTAGCAGTCGCCTGATACAAAATGGCGGAGGAAAGGAAGAGGCCCCCAACACGTTAAAACTATGTAAATAATAATAGATAATAATTTAAATAAACAAAGTGTGGCTATCATTTGATACAATAACCCAAAAGTAAACTATGCGACCTAGTAATTCGGTGGGTTTTTTTCGCCATTAGTTTCTTCCTTACTTTACCTTGTCACGGAATGTATGCTTGCTAGCTCGATAGCCAAGTAGCTTGCTTGCTTGCTTGCTAGAGCAGTTCAAATGACTAGCTAGCGCTAGCTTACTGGCTACCGAGCAATCATAGCTACCTAGCTAGAAGTAATCATAATCCATACAAGACAAAGTTTCCACTTTTTGCGAAACAGGCAAATATTTCCCAGTGTATCGCACAATAACAGAAACCACTAAATTAACATACATCGTAATTATGCGTTATGAGTAACGTTAGCTAGCTGCACATATAGAATTGCTTTGCTTTTAATTTCTTCTATGCAAACTTGCCTTTGTAATTTAAATTATTTAGTGTTTTATCTCACAGCGAGAATAACTAAAGTCGGTGCAAATTGTAAAACAAAAGCTGTCCTGTTGACTGCTGCTGTTGTTCGCGTCATTAACTGTATTATGAAGAAGATATTATTTGAAATGTATGGAACTCACCTCGTTTCTCTTTAGCGAACTCTTATTTGGAGCTGATGTGCGTTTATCGCGCATGCGCTGGATGTATGTTCTCCTGCAACTTCAGTTCAGGACAAACTTCAGCTCAACTACTGCTGGAGCCAGGAAAGCAACACAAGCGCTGTGCCCCTAATGCGCGTCTAGGAGTGGAGTGAAATGGTTAAACTGTTGGCAAGTTCGAGTATATAAACTTGTGTACAGGAATAAATCATGTTTAATTTCATTTAAGAAATAATGGCCTCGATACGTACCCTTTTTCACTGGTGACGCAGAGATTTTTTTTTTCCTCCCAAAAAGACGCGTCCGTGCGACCGGCGCGCGCAATTCTCATTGTATCAGAAATGGATAAACCGCATTGTACAACGATAGATCACAGAGGGTGTCACGCCGCAAAGTACGAAATTCAGAAGTTTTACACATCAAGCTGATTACTAGATAAGCCTACAGATACAGCGTATTGTATAAGAACACTTTACAGACAGGATATAGCTTTTATTTGCAAAGAAGGCAACAAGCTAGGCTAAGTGAAGACAACAGGCTGAATTGCACTGTACATGACTGTTGCAACACGTGTGATTCACTTCAATTTAGCCTATGTGTAGCCCAACCAACCAACCCATTTTAGGTTTATATTTGATCTACGTGATGGTCTGGAGTTTTTGTGTGTTGTAGGCTACGCCTATATCCCGACGGCTATTGTCAGCTGTGAGATTAAATCGATGCTATCCCCTGGTGCATGTGCGTAGCCTATTGATTATTCCAAAAACATTTAAAGCACTGTGCCTGCGTGCTGTAACTGGGGCTTCGCCGAAGGGGGCTTCGGCAGCGTTTGTGCCAAAGGCATAGGTCTGACGCACGTCGCATGCTTTTAACGTGAGCAACAGCTACTGTAGTGATGGCGCCGCTATATGGATTCATAGAACCTATTTTGTTGCACAGTAACTTTATATGGTCAAATGTCGGCATAATCCGAGCATCTATCATAAAATAATGCGTAGGCTAAACGTCACACAAAAACTAGCCTGCACCCAGTTCACGGAGTTTATTAAATATTTAATTCGTAGTTCCTCGTCTCCCCAGTATAGCTTCACACAGCTACTGAAATACAGTCGCCAATACAGGTTTCGTCATTAATTTGAGATTCGTTCAAACAAAAAAGCTATCATAGAGAACAAAAGACCATCTCCAACGTTGAACCGTCCTTTAATCGGTTAAATGTTCTGGTTCCCTAACATGGCTAAAGTGAGAGGAAACTGCCCCAGCGCTGCAAAGCTGCAGCATTGGCATCGTACGCGCTCCTGTTAGCTTAAAGCACGGTCAGGTTTCAGGTCATACAGAGAGAGTCTCCCACGAAGCGAACGACGCAACAGGTATGGAGCTACATAGAGTAGCCTATACCACATACATAATTTCTGTATCAATTAAAGTTTGCAAGGTCCACTGTCATACTGTGATACAATGGATAATATACTGGATGTATTAGGGCCTATTGAGAACTATATTTTAAACCAGTTGTGAGTGTGAGAGTTCCTGGTTACAACAAAAACCTTCTCTCAAGCAGGTCCCGAGGACTGGAGTTGACTGACTGTTTTAAATAATATAGACAGACACAGATTAAGCCTAGTGCTAAATTACATTTTCCATGGAGATTATCCACAGAAAACTCAGTTTCGTCGAGGAGAAAACTTAACCTGTATCTGTGAAACCCGCTTTACAAACCCCTCAGACACAATTTGCTATGATCATAAAACCTACGTAATGTTGCGCTATGTTAAACATGCTCAAACGAACCAGTAATATGCCGAAATAACAAGCTTTTATTTTTTTCACAGAAACAGATTAGAAGAACAGAAGGAGATGGCGATTGAATGAGGATTGTCCCCAGTAAAAAGTGAGGGGAAAGTGGCAATGCGCAAAGCAGAGTGTACTACAAATTACTATGTTTTCAAAGCAAAACATATATTAATTAAGTATATATTGCTGGCTAGGCGTACACATTTATGGACCTATAGGGTACTGCCCCAGCGACAGAGTGGGCTGCACACTGCTAGGGCTTTAGTCCCATAGGGCTGTTCAGCTCCATCCTGGGGGCCAAATGCAGTCCCATAGGGCTGTTCAGCTCAATCCTGGGGCCAAATGCAGTCCCATAGGGCTGTTCAGCTCCATCCTGGGGGCCAAATGCAGTCCCGTAGGGCTGTTCAGCTCCATCCTGGGGGCCAAATGCAGTCCCATAGGGCTGTTCAGCTCAATCCTGGGGCCAAATGCAGTCCCGTAGGGCTGTTCAGCTCCATCCTGGGGGCCAAATGCAGCCCTATGTCAAAGAAAACAAAATGCATCAATAGTCAATAATAGTCATAAATAGTCATGATGAATAGTCAGTAATAGTCAATATTGTGACTGTGGCTAGGTGTGCATCTGCAGTGTCAGCATGTCTCCTGTTAGTGTCAGACCAGGAAGTGGAAGCTATACGAATTTTAAAATGGTGTCTACTTGGTATCTAATCTTGTTAATGAATTGCCTCAAAAACAGTATGCGGGAAATGTCTGAGGCATATGCATAATTTATAAACACAATCTAGGCATGAAGAGTGTATGATTAGTTAATGATTAGTCACTGCAAAATAGTGAGCATAACAGAATCTAAACCAGCTTTAGTCTGCGTGATATTAGGCCTCAACTGGACACTGAACATTTAAAATCCTTTATAAGTCAAGAGCACAATATGTGCTGTCTGACTGCAACATATTTAACCATTTAGGAGATGCTCTTTTCCTGTGGCCCTCCAGGACTGGAGTTAAACCTGCAGACACTGTGGCCCTCCAGGACTGGAGTTAAACCTGCAGATACTTTGGCCCTCCAGGACTGGAGTTAAACCTGCAGACACTGCGGCCCTCCAGGACTGGAGTTAAACCTGCAGACACTGTGGCCCTCCAGGACGGGAATTTGGGTTGCCTGATATATTCACGACCTGTATGGACAGACACACAGCCCTGCCGTATGAACACGCCTAACACAAACATCATGTCCTCTGCAGCACCTTCAGTCTGGCCTGCCCACACTGGTCCTGAGGCTGACCAGCATTCTGCATCTCTATCATTCCCTTTTCTGGCAACCCTAAACCTGTGCGTACTAAGGCCGTGCATACTCAAGCTGAATACTGTACATGTGCATGTGACCGGGACCCAGAAGGTTGGTGGTTCAAACCTCATAAGGTTGGTGTTTCAAGTCCCAGTGCAGCCACAATAAGATCAGTGCAGGGATTTACCCCGCATTGCTCCAGGGGGGATTGGCCACCGCTTAGTCCAAATCAACTGGAAGCCGCGTTCGATAAAAGCGCTGGCTAAGTAACAGTAATGTACACATGCAAGAGCTATGGTTTGACAGATGGGACACAGACACAAACAGGGCTGGATCTCAGTGAATATGTTCAGGGTCCTGCTATCTGTGCCTTACAGGCTCCCTGCAATGCTCCAATGCTGCAGCTGCTGTGAAGAAAGAGGATGAAAGTATGACGTCTGAAGAAGTATTTCCCCCTTCCTTATTTCCTCTATTATTGCATATTTGTCACTCAGATGGTTTCAGTTTCTTTGGACAAAATAACTTCTTTGGACTAGACAAAGGGTACCTGAGCAAACACAAAAGACATTTCTTAATTATTATCCCATCACCTGTTTTTATATGGTAAAAACATTCAAAATGTAAAGAGTGCGAACAAGAGTATCATAAAGCGAGAAACCCAAGTTATATGATGATAAATCTTCGCTTTCGTCGGCTCGTATAGTAATGATCCTGTCATCCGACTTCTCCTAAACTGCTTCCATGCCGCATTTGAATTAGAACGCACTTTGCAGAAAGGGCTTCTTTAAACGTTCGCTTGTATTTCGCGTTTGCAGCGCATGATGGCGATAGAGGCTCGATGCATAATTTCAGCCAGCCGTATTATTTATTTGAAGCGCCTTGCGCACAACATTAACTACTCGACATAATATACCGACGCGACGGCAGATGGAATGGCGTTCAAAGTAAAAGCAGCGGACTCGAAGGTCAGTGTTTTTGTACGCGTGACCGACGTTATATGCGTGCTCGGGAATCCGTTTTATGCAACACGCATGCGTTCAGGAGGGCTATTATTAGTTTGCTATTAGCAATAATCAAAGACGAACGCCAAGCTCGTCCTCACATAACGACACTCGTAGGTTATTTTCTACAATATTTCATGGATAATTTTAGCGATAGATTTAATTTCCACATGGAATAAAGACGCTGTCTTTATTGTGTTTGGTCCTCATTCTTCGAGCCATTGAATGCTGAAACAGCTGATGGTACAGCAATCTGGCTTGCACAGTAAATGCAACAGGTATCCGTCCACTGGACAGAAATCTTTTTATTAAAAAAAAAAAACCGAAATGCCTGCAGGATTTCAATGTCTCTATATATTTGGCATTATTCAGCCCATTATGTGTTAATAATAATTAATCACTATATTACATGTGGCCATACTATGTACTGTATTTTTTTAATACCAGTTGCATTACTAATGGTTCCTGTATTTTTATTTTCAGACCGTCCTGCTTCGTCTGGGTCTCTGCGTGCTCATTTTCTACACCCTGTACTACATGGTCGCCAGTGTGTGCTTTGGGGCTTTCAGGTGATTTGTGCTGCCTTCAGGTACAGGTGTGGAGAGAGCTTCTTTACCTGCTCCACCAACACACCTCTGTTCCTTATGAGCCCAGAATACTCCACCACCATCAAAGACAACTCTGTCCCCACTACCATGAGCTACAACACTGTCTCCATCAGCTACAACACTGTCCCCACTACCATCAGCTACAACACTGTCTCCACTACCATCAGCTACAACACTGTCTCCACTACCATCAGCTACAACACTGTCTCCATCAGCTACAACACTGTCTCCACTACCATCAGCTACAACACTGTCTCCATCAGCTACAACACTGTCTCCACTACCATCAGCTACAACACTGTCTCCACTACCACCAGCTACAACACTATCTCCACTACCATCAGCTACAACACTGTCTCCACTACCATCAGCTACAACACTGTCTCCACCAGCTACAACACTGTCTCCACTACCATCAGCTACAACACTGTCTCCACTACCATCAGCTACAACACTGTCTCCCCTACCATCAGCTACAACACTGTCTCCACCAGCTACAACACTGTCTCCATCAGCTACAACACTGTCTCCATCAGCTACAACACTGTCTCCACCAGTTACAACACTGTCTCCATCAGCTACAACACTGTCTCCACTACCATCAGCTACAACACTGTCTCCACTACCATCAGCTACAACACTGTCTCACTGCATGTGTGTGTGCGTGTATACACATACAGTATATACCGTACACACTTGCACAGACATATCTTGGCCAAGTTTATTTAAGGTGGAAATGTGGGTTTTGAATGTTTTTATTTAAGGTGGAAATGCATGTGTTCCCCACAGGCTCCAGCACTTTGATGGACTCATTCCTTTTGACTTCCGGACAGAACCGACAGAATCCAGTGCAAAGTACCTGGGTAATACAACAACCCCCTTACACACACACACCCTCACACTGTTACACACACACACACACACACTCACACAGTTACACCATTCCACTACAGCACTGTTACAGTACACCCAAACACAGTGACAATGTTACACACCCACACACAATGATCTTTCTGTCTCTGGGTGTGCCTGTTCTCTCTGTGTTTCTCTGTGTTTCTCAGTGAACCTGCTCTCTCTGTGTTTCTCTGTGTTTCTCAGTGAACCTGCTCTCTCTGTGTTTCTCTGTGTTTCTCAGTGAACCTGCTCTCTCTGTGTTTCTCTGTGTTCTCAGTGAACCTGCTCTCTCTGTGTTTCTCTGTGTTCTCAGTGAACCTGCTCTCTCTGTGTTTCTCTGTGTTTCTCAGTGATCCTGCTCTCTGTGTTTCTCAGTGAACCTGCTCTCTCTGTGTTTCTCTGTGTTTCTCAGTGAACCTGCTCTCTCTGTGTTTCTCAGTGAATCTCAGTGAACTTGCTCTCTCTGTGTTTTCCAGTGAACCGTCTCTGTGTTTCTCAGTGATCCTGCTCTCTGTTTTCCAGTGATCCTGCTCTCTGTGTTCCTCTGTGTTTCTCTGTGTTCTCAGTGAACCTGCTCTCGATGGAGTTGACGTTCTTTTGCAGTGGGCTGCTCTTTGCTGCGGTTGTGCAGAGGTGGGTGTGGGACTACGCCCTCACGGTCACACTGGTCCACGTGTTGCTCACCTGCGCAGGTGAGTCTAACCCTGCTCCGTCCGCACAGGTGAGTCAGTCACAGTGACCAGGTGTAATCAGGAAGTGGTAAAGAGGCATTCACGTGAGCATGTGTTGTGTCTGAGTGAGCACACGCGTGTTGTTTGAGCCTCTCGGGGCGTGTTGCCCTGAGATGTGACGGTTAAGGTGTTGCTCTGTCTTTCAGTCATGCAGGAGTTCCCTGTGATTTGGCAGTGGTGGCTGGCTCTGGGTGAGTATCAGCAGCTTAGACTCTTCTTCAGTGTGTACCTGTTACTGACTCTAGCACTGGCTTCCTGGCAGTGTCAGGTACTCAGGTACTCTGATTTGTAAGTAACTCTATATCAGATCATGTGTAAAATGGCTAAATGTACATCTGTGTGTGTTCCCCAAGTGGAGAGTAGCCCAGTGCGTTCCCTGTGAGCTCACACAGGTGTGTATCTCCAGTGCGTTCTCACACAGGTGTGTGTCTCCAGTGCGTTCTCTGTGAGCTCACACAGGTGTGCCTGTTGTCCGCAGGTAGTGGCTTATTCCTGATGATCTGTAATGGGCAGCTGATCGCACACTTCGCCTGTCAGAGTGACCCCAGTTATCCCACCTTCCAGAGCTACTGACTCACCTGTTCCCACCTGGAGTCCCATCCCAACAGCCGCCCCAACACTCTCAGCTCCGGACCAATCCCCAGTCAGAGCAGCCGGTAACCATGGCATCAGCCCTATCGCCATGCATGGCCATTTCCTGTCAAACAGTCTCCTTGTCCGAGGAGCACACAGGGGCAGTGTTGTCGTGATGTTTTTCTCTTTAAATACCTCACAAATAACGTCCATGGCTTTCTCCACACAGCACCAGTTAAGAACAATTCATAATGATATTATGAGGAGACTGGCAGCATATTTCAGTGGCATGTATTTATTAATCAAATTATTAAATTATGGAATGTATTTTACCAAAAGATGCCAACAATTCATCCACGCTTTAGTTTATTCGCGTTACAATGTGGCAAGACACCAGATTTTGTAAAGTGCCGATAGCCTGTTAAAATAATGGCTTTATTTTAAAAGCAGGTCGATGCAGGCGTGTTTAGTCTGAAGAGCAGAGAAGCCAGATTTCAGTCATATGATGCAGGTCCACTCACACTCTCCCTAACCTGGCTGGAGCCTCTGTTCCAGGCACATTGAGTGGTGTGATGCTGAAAACGGGGTCTGTCGTGTTTACATACGCAGTATTCACGCTTGTATGTCCAGTAATGTGAAATGTACTTACGTTCATTTTTTTATTCACTCATGATGTATTATACCACATTGTCTTTGTTATTTTAATTGATTATTATTATGTGCCATATGGTTATTGCAATGGTTGCAAATGTATATATAACTTCTGGGATTTTGTCAGCTGTGCATGTTTATGTTATGTGCACAATGGAACCCATGCACCCCTCAGGTGTTCTGTAGTAAGCACTTTGACATACAGTACTGTGCAGAAGCCTTAGGCACTTTATTATGTATATGTTTATTTTTGTGTGTGTGTGTGTTAGTATAAAAGAACACATTTGAGATTTCCAAATATTAATTTTCCAAAATATTTAATTTTACGGAGACATTTTTGTATTTAATTTTTAAAAAGTAACATATTACTGGAAGCAATTGACTACTTTTTACATAAAAAACTTGATCAACGCTGTCTGAGATCAGAAGCAAGGAGCCAACCAAAGACTGCAGAAGAACTGTGGCAAGTTCTCCAACATGCTTGGCACAACCTCCCTGCTGTCTTATACAACTGCAGGACAGCGTTATCTGTACAGAATGTTATACAGGTGCCAAAGACTTTTGCACAGTACTGTAATTAAATGAATGATGCCACTTAATAACAATAATAACAATAATAATAATAATAGTAATAATATTATAAACAACATACCATGAGCTGTTTTTCTGAAGCTCCATGTATTTAAGTGTTTCTCCCCATTATTCTATCAGTATATAACAAGGAAACATTCTGAAAACGGCTAGTCTTGAAAAGGGCCATTTTGAATGCCTGGTATTAATAAATTAAAAGGAAATTAAATGTAACTATGTTGTTGAGAAAATGAGTATGATTAAATCATATTTTATAATGATGAGTTGAATATTATTCCACTATTGGCTCATTTGTATATTAATTCAATGATATGATCATTTATTCAATAAATTAATATTTTCAGCAGTTGTCTTTGATGTCACAAAGTCTCAGTTTTTCTCATTTTTGACTGTGCAGTTCTATTGCTGGCCTCCATGTTATTTGTAGCTTATCGGGCCAGCACCTTGTGGTATTATACTGTGCACAAGGCTTTCTTAACCCTGCATTGCTCCAGGGGAGGATTGTCTCCTGCTTAGTCTAATCAACTGTACGTCGCTCTGGATAAGAGCATCTGCCAAATGCCAATAATGTAATGTAATGTAATGTAAAAGACTCGAATAATTAAGAGATTTAGCCTATATGATATGATATGTCAGCAAAAAAACTAGTTAAAATCAGGAAACAACATAATAGCATTAGGCTTATGTTACTGAGAAAAAGGAAATAGACCTACTTGTTCATTGTGAATTTGGGAAGAGTTTCTTCCTCTTGAGCAGGGAGGTTGATGAAGCAGAGGTGTGTCACTCATTGGTGGAAAGGCTGGTTGTTTTGAGCTATAAGGCCTGTTTCTGTGTCACCATCCTTCTGTAATACAGGACACCTGACCAATATAACATTAAATTCCAACCACATCATTTCCCCGTTTCAAACTAATGTAGCAGTGGACTACACTGGTTCCCAAACGCGGTCCTGGGGGGCCCTGTGTATGCTGGCTTTTATACGAACTACAATTTCAATCCCAGATTTCTAAAATGTTATTTTGTCTGAATTAGGTGCTTTTCATGTTTAGTGGAATTATTTATAATCTTTAACCACATTAAGTCCGAAATAACGGCATGCCGTGAAGAATAAAATTCCCATGTCCATATTGTGCTTATAAAAAGAGGTAAATTGTTTAATTAGTCAAGTTAAATTCGGTGAATCAATCCTAAATGGTCAAAGTGCGAACACTTGGCCACGAAATCTAACCATCTGGAAGATAATGAACTTGGACAAAGCAAATGATAACGAGCCAAATTGTAATAATAAGTCTAAGGAAAGAATTAGGAAATAAATTAAACGTGTTCCACAATCAAGTGATAAATTATTGATTAATCATCTATTGATTAATCTGAGTCTTGTTTTATCTTGTTTTTATGTCATCGTTTGCGATTAAAAGCACCATAAGCACGACCTGAACGTGGCAATGCTTATTCGTCATGGAATGCAGAGATCTCTGGCACAATGTTGATTAAGAGGGTAAATAATCATAATCCCCATTAAAAGCACCTAACTGAGTAAACATCTTTTTTTAACTATTCGATTGTAGTTGGGGGAAACCCGCATACACACCGCGCCCACTTTTGAGTTTGGGAACCACTATTTTAAGTTATAGAACTTTAAAGGCCTCTGATTGGCTGTATTTACACGTCGTGGGTACCGTCGTAATCACGGCTGTGATCTGTATAGTCCACGGGTAAACATGATAGGCTAAATTGTCGTCTCTCAAACATCCTCCGCGCGCCACAGGCTACATTTTCCCATCCAGATCATGTAGCAATCAGCGGGTCTTTGCTCCGTCTGCTAGGAACTGATTCCTATGAATACACTCGAAGTTGTTAGCTGATGTTACAGGCAGAACAAAGTCAGCTAGTTTGTCAGTGGAGCTAAATAATTATACCTATATATTTCTCTTGGGTTCGTAGCGTAGTATAAACACGGAACCCAAGACGATGCCAGAAAGCATGTAGTTCAGAATGGACTGTCCCGGTTTTTGTCGATATACATGTCTAGATTTTGTATTTACGGTTGTCGGCGTTTTCGCCTACTTGTGCGACGTGGGATCCGATCTGTGGGTCGCGACTGAGTTCTACCAACATGGCGACTTCGCTTGGTTCGGGTTGGTGATTGGGCTCATGGCTCTGTCGTCAACCGTGGTACATTTGTTTAGCTGGTTCTGGTTTAAATACGATCAAGAACTCGAAGATTTCAAATCGCAGACATCTGCAGAGAGATTACTTTTTGGTGGCGGAGGGCGCCTGAAGCTTAGCCTGCTGCACGCGTTTCAGCTCGGATTTCTTCTCCGGTAGGTCCCGTTAGTTTGGTTGCCAACATGAGCAAGCAGGATAGAATAGCTAGATTGGAGTGCCAAACTACATTGATATGCTAGATGTAACTGCTGGCCAAATTCGTTTTACAGTTCGTTACAGTGAAACGCGTAGGCTATATGAAAGCGTTAAACGTAGACTAGTCAACATAAAATAAAATTTAAAAAGATGTATTGTATATTGTTCCTTGGTATTAATGTTAAACCAGTGGAGAGAAACCTGGTGATCGATTTGCACGTTGCACTTTAGAGGCAACAATAGTAGCTAGATTTATAATAAAGTTAAATAAATAATAAAAACAACCTTTTTCATAACTGCTATGTCAATAAATGACGCCAATATTAAAACAAATACAATGCAAAATGCAATATTAAAGAGTGTAGCCATACTAACTAACTGTGTTAAGTAGGCCTGTGTATGTGTGAATGGGTTTTCTTAAAAGTTGTACCCACTTGCTGTGTAATTTCAGATGGTAAGAGGGCTCATTCATTAAGTATTTGTCTTTTAGCAGTTTAATCCAAAGGCAAAACCCAACCATGTAAATGTCCTCATTTAAATCACATTAGAATTTTTGATGATTTAGACTTCATTGGCAGGGTAGTGGGGTTATGTTTTAGTCTATGGGCAGGACAGAGAGGTTATGTTTTTGTCTGTATGGGCAGGGCAGTGGGGTTATGTTTTAGTCTATGGGCAGGGTAGTGAGGTTATGTTTTTGTCTGTATGGGCAGGGCAGTGGGGTTATGTTTTAGTCTATGGGCAGGGTAGTGAGGTTATGTTTTAGTCTGTATGGGCAGGGTAGTGAGGTTATGTTTTAGTCTGTATGGGCAGGGTAGTGAGGTTATGTTTTAGTCTGTATTGGCAGGGTAGTGAGGTTATGTTTTAGTCTGTATGGGCAGGGTAGTGAGGTTATGTTTTAGTCTGTATGGGCAGGGTAGTGGGGTTATGTTTTAGTCTGTATGGGCAGGGTAGTGAGGTTATGTTTTAGTCTATGGGCAGGGTAGTGGGGTTATGTTTTAGTCTGTATGGGCAGGGTAGTGAGGTTATGTTTTAGTCTGTATTGGCAGGGTAGTGAGGTTATGTTTTAGTCTGTATTGGCAGGGTAGTGGAACAGGTTAGGCCTTTCAGCTCTGAGCCTGAAGGTTGTGGGGTCACACCCCAGTTGCACTCCTGTCCCATGCTTGTGTTCAGAATTAGAGGGTTTTAGCTCCTCTGTGTGTGTGTGTGTGTATCAGGCACGTGTCGGCCATCGAGCAGGGCTTCGGCGTGTGGTGGTGGGGGGAGCAGGCCTCCTACGCCGCCTACGTGACCCATGACCTCAGCATGCTCCGCCTCCTGGAGGCGTTCTGTGAGAGCGCGCCCCAGCTCACCCTCCTGCTCTACATCATCCTCCGAACCGGCCACGCCCGAACCATGCAGAGTGCGTCCCGCCCGCTCACCACTCACCTGTACCTGCTCTCCTGTACCCGCTCACCTGTACCCGCTCACCTGTACCCGATCTCCTGTACCCGCTCACCTGTACCCGCTCACCTGTACCCGCTCACCTGTACCCGATCTCCTGCACCCGCTCACCTGTACCCGCTCACCTGTACCCGCTCACCCGCTCACCTGTACCCGATCTCCTGTACCCGCTCACCTGTACCTGATCTCCTGTACCCGCTCTCTTGTACCCGCTCACCTGTACCCGCTCACCCGCTCACCTGTACCCGATCTCCTGTACCCGCTCACCTGTACCTGATCTCCTGTACCCGCTCACCTGTACCTGATCTCCTGTACCCGCTCACATGTACCCGCTCACATGTACCTGATCTCCTGTACCCGCCACCTCACCGCACATGACACTGCATCTACACCTGCCCATATCATTACTCACATACACCTGCCACCACATGCTCACCTATACCTGCCACCTCACTGCGCACCTCATTGCTCATCTATACCTGCCACCTCACTACCTGCTTACACTCAGGTGTGAGTGTGTGTTCTCTCCCTGTTGCAGGTGAGTGTGTGTTCTCTCCCTGTTGCAGGTGAGTGTGTGTTCTCTCTCTCCCTGTTGCAGGTGAGTGTGTTCTCTCTCTCCCTGTTGCAGGTGAGTGTGGGTTCTCTCTCTCCCTGTTGCAGGTGTGAGTGTGTGTTCTCTCTCTCACAGGTGTAAGTGTGTGTTCTCTCTCTCACAGGTGTGAGTGTGTGTGTTCTCTCCCTGTTGCAGGTGTGAGTGTGTGTTCTCTCTCTCACAGGTGTGAGTGTGTGTTCTCTCTCTCACAGGTGTGAGTGTGTTCTCTCTCTCACAGGTGTGAGTGTGTGTTCTCTCTCTCACAGGTGTGAGTGTGTGTTCTCTCTCTCACAGGTGTGAGTGTGTGTTCTCTCTCTCACAGGTGTGAGTGTGTGTTCCCTCTCTCACAGGTGTGAGTGTGTGTTCTCTCTCACAGGTGTGAGTGTGTGTTCCCTCTCTCACAGGTGTGAGTGTGTGTGCCTCCTCGTTCTCCGTGGCGTGGACGGTGGTGATGTATCACCGCTCCCTGCGGCGGTTCCTGCCCCAGAAGGCTCAGCAGCGCTGGGGCGCGTCGGCGGTGTACTTCCTGTGGAACCTGCTGCTCATCACGCCGCGATTGGCTGCCCTGGCGCTCTTCGCCTCAGCCCTGCCCTGCCCCGCCCCCGCCCACTTCCTGTGCCTGTGGCCGGCGCTCTTCCTGTGGGCGTGGCTTCAGCGCACCAGCTTCATGGACAGCGCGGGGGGGGAGTGGCTCTATCGGGGCGCCGTGGCGACCATCTGGTACTTCAGCTGGTTTAACGTGGCCGAGGGGCGGAGCCGGGGGCGGGGCCTGATCTACCACGGCCTCATGATGACGGACAGCGGGATCCTGCTGGGGGCGTGGTGGGGGCTGCGGGGGGCGGAGCTTCAGCAGGCCTACGCTGTGGGCGTGGTCATCGCCCTGCCCTCCGCATACCTGCTGGGCCTGCTGCTCAAAGGCCTGTACTACGCCTACCTCCACCCCAAACTCCGCCCACTTCCTGCCGGGGAGGTCCCCAAACTCCGCCCACTTCCTGCCGGGGAGGTCCCCAAACTCCGCCCACTTCCTGCCAGGGAGGAGGATGTTCCTGATGGTGACACCCCCTTCAGATCCCACCCCCCCCAGCCTGGCCCCTCCCCCTCAAAACTGTGCAATCAGAGGATGGCTCGCCTGGCCAGCATCTTCTACACCCCCCTGCCTGTGCTGCCCTACGCCCGCCAGCCAATCAGGGCCTCGCCCAACGGCATCATCTAAACCGTACACCCTCCTGAACCCCTACCTCAACATCTCCACCTGCCTACTGACCTCAACGTCAGGGGCACGTTCAGCCCCAACAAAATATAGAGACATTCACCATCACCCAACCATGTGCCATGGAGGGCTGAGAATTTGCAGGTTCTCCTCATTACATTACCTGGTCTTTGGCTGTACCCATAGCCACTTACAGTTGATGAGACTAAGCAGGAGACAATCCCCCCCAGGAGTAATGTGGGGTTTCGGGCCAAAATCGTGCAATGTGACCGCTGCTACAACCACAGACAATGGACGTCTAATGAACATCCAATAGGAGCCGTGTAATATAATGCATGACGTACTGTAAACGACACACGTGACACTAACCACAATAAACACGTTGTTATTTCAAATGTGACCTTCGATACTAAAATATCACCTTGCATGTGGATGAAGTAGCATTGGCTATTTAAGTGTACCGTTAAAATGCTATCACTTTTGCCACCGAAGGAAAGCGAGAAAATAAACCGCATTTAGAATCACTTTTTCCAGGCAAAAAAAACGCCACGATTAGTCTTCAGCTCTTTGTTCCATCGTCCTCAAGTTCAGCGCGTGGATGTCAGATGATGCAGCTCCTGTACTGTAGGATGGAATCTGCTCTTATTATATAATCATTGGATTTTACCTCGCAGTGTGACGACAATGAAAGACTGGATGCTATCAGTACTACACACGACGTGTGCGGCTAGCGTTAACCACTATGCTACAGGCTGTGCTACGCTGCAACCAATCACTACACCTGCAGATCACACCTTCAACCAGAGAGGAGGGAACTCATGTATTGATCAGCTGCCCAGGCGCCCGGAGTTTTTGCCTAAAATGCCTTGAGCAGATACTGTGGTTTGTGAATAAATAGCTGTTGTAAATCGTGAAAGCTGAGTACCCTTCTGTTGTACCGTGTGTTATTTTAGATTTGCCAATAATGTTCTGCGTTGGGATACAGACATGCGTTTCCACTTCAAAGGAAAACCCAACAGTTGGTGGAAAATAATTTCTCGTCTTCGGTCAACATGAACACTTATCAGGGTGAGCGTGCTGTAACCCAGGCATTAAATACAATTCAGTGTTGGGGGAAAACCCAACCCTGTTTGTCTCCTTCATTTCTGAGGCGTGTCATTTCTCTCCCTTCGATTTGGCACATGGCTAAATTATGTCATTTCCCCGAGAGGTGAAAGGGCCCAAGGTACTTTCCTCAGTGACCACTGGAAGATTAGCAAACTAGCTCGCTCACGTTGCTGCAGAAAAAACTGCCTGCAAAGACATACGTATGTACACATCTTCTGTGATTGGGTGAGCTGAATGCATGTACACTTCATCTGTGATTGGGTGGGCTGAAACCCGCTGGCTTATCTGCTCAAAGAGGGGCTGGCAGACCGGGAGGGAGTGTGTGAGACTGTGTGTGAGACTGTGTGTGACTGTGTGACTGTGTGTGAGACTGTGTGACAGTGTGTGACAGTGTGTGACAGTGTGGGCCTGTGTGTGACAGTGTGACTGTGTGTGTGACTGTGTGACAGTGTGTGACTGTGTGAGACTGTGTGTGAGACTGTGTGTGAGACTGTGTGTGACTGTGTGTGAGACTGTGTGACAGTGTGTGACAGTGTGTGACTGTGTGCCTGTGTGAGACTGTGTGTGTGACTGTGTGTGTGACTTTTGAAGATGTTTGGCGTTAGTTTAACAGAGGGGGAAAAAAGAAAAACGATTGTTTTTCTTAAACGGTGAGATTGAAACCTGCAGAGGGCCCAGGGTTGCTCCTGTAGTCACATCCTTCATTTTGTTATTTTCTTATTTTGGAAAATGAGACTGTCTTTTATTGGACGGTCTGCCAGCTCTGGTCGCTTTATGGTTCCCTCTCTACGGGCACCTGGCGGTCGAGCTGCACGTTCACGCCTGTTTTCTGCTCTGGTGCCTCAGTGGTGGAATGACTTGCCTACCACTGTCAGGACAGCAGAATCCCTCCCCCTATTTCGACGCAGACTAAAAACACACCTTTTCAAACTATACCTTAGTCCTCCCTCCTGATTTCCCCCGCCCCCCTTTCTGATATCCCTATCCCTCTTGTCTAACCCCCCCAAAAAAATAAAATAATAATAATAATTGCACTTATGATGACTATATGTTTACAACAACACTTCATGTGTATTTTACTAGCTATGGATGTGATTCTTTAACTTGTGGAAGAACCTATGCACTTGTAAATCGCTTTGGATTAAAAGCGTCTGCTAAATGACAAAAATATAAATGTAAAATGTAAATGTATATACAGTGGTGTGAAAAAGTGTTTGCCCCCTTCCTGATTTCTTATTTTTAGAAAAAAAACCTACATGGCCCTGTGTGGGAAAAAGTGATTGCCCCCTAAACCTAATAACTGGTTGGGCCACCCTTAGCAGCAACAACTGCAATCAAGCGTTTGCGATAACTTGCAATGAGTCTCTTACAGCGCTGTGGAGGAATTTTGGCCCACTCATCTTTGCAGAATTGTTGTAATTCAGCCACATTGGAGGGTTTTGTCATGCCACAGCATCTCAATAGGATTCAGGTCAGGACTTTGGACTAGACCACTCCAAAGTCTTCATTTTGTTTTTCTTCAGCCATTCAGAGGTGGACTTGCTGGTGTGTTTTGGATCATTGTCCTGCTGCAGAACCCAAGTTCGTTTCAGCTTGAGGTCACGAACAGATGGCCGGACATTCTCCTTCAGGATTTTTTGGTAGACAACAGAATTCATGGTTCCATTTATCACAGCAAGTATTCCAGGTCCTGAAGCAGCAAAACAGCCCCAGACCATCACACTACCACCACCATATTTTACTGTTGGTATGATGTTCTTTTTCTGAAATGCGGTGTTACTTTTACGCCAGATGTAATGGGACACACACCTTCCAAAAAGTTCAACTTTTGTCTCGTCAGACCACAGAGTATTTTCCCAAAAGTCTTGGGGAACATCAAGATGTTTTCTGGCAAAATTGAGACAAGCCTTAATGTTCTTTTTGCTCAGCAGCGGTTTTCGTCTTGGAACTCTGCCATGCAGGCCATTTTTGCCCAGTCTCTTTCTTACGGTGGAGTCATGAACACTGACCTTAACTGAGGCAAGTGAGGCCTGCAGTTCTTTGGATGTTGTTGTGGGGTCTTTTGTGACCTCTTGGATGAGTTGTCGCTGCGCTCTTGGGGTAATTTTGGTCGGCCGGCCACTCCTGGGAAGGTTCACCACTGTTCCATGTTTTCGCCATTTGTGGATAATGGCTCTCACTGTGGTTCGCTGGAGTCCCAAAGCTTTAGAAATGGCTTTATAACCTTTTCCAGACTGATAGATCTCAATTACTTTCTTTCTCATTTGTTCCTGAATTTCTTTAGATCTCGGCATGATGTCTAGCTTTTGAGGATCATTTGGTCTACTTCACTTTGTCAGGCAGGTCCTATTTAAGTGATTTCTTGATTGAGAACAGGTGTGGCAGTAATCAGGCCTGGGTGTGGCTAGAGAAATTGAGAGGTTTGATAAACCACAGGTAAGTTATGTTTTTACAGGGGGGCAATCACTTTTTCACACAGGGCCATGTAGGTTTGGATTTTTTTTTCTCCTTTAATAATAAAAACCTTCATTGAAAAACTGCATTTTGTGTTTACTTGTTGTCTTTGACTAATATCGAAATTTGTTTGATCTGAAACATCTAAGTGTGACAAACATGCAAAAAAAAAAAAAAAAAAAAAATCAGGAAGGGGGCAAACACTTTTTCACACCACTGTAATGTGAAATGTAATTACGTTCATTTTTTTTATTTACTCATGATGTATTATACCACTTTATTATTATTATTATTATTATTATTATTATTATTATGTGCCATATGGTTATTGCAATGGTTGCAAATGTATATATAACTTGTGGGATTTTGTCAGCTGTGCATGTTTATGTTATGTGCACAATGGAACCCATGCACCCCTTAGGTGTTCTGTAGTAAGCACTTTGACATACAGTACTGTGCAGAAGTCTTAGGCACTTTATTATGTATATGTTTATTTTTGTGTGTGTGTGTGTGTTAGTATAAAAGTACACATTTGAGAATATGAATTTTCCAAAATACTTTGTATTTAATTTAAAAAAGTAACATATTACTGTAAGCAATTGACTACTTTCTAGATAAAAACTTGATCAAGGCTGTCTGAGATCGGAAGCAAGGAGTCAACCAAAGTCTGCAGAAGAACTGTGGCAAGTTCTCCAACATGCTTGGAACCACCTCCCTGCTGATTGTCTTATAAAACTGCAGGACAGCGTTGGCTATCTCAGAGTGATGCAGTTTTAATGCCAAAGGGTGGTCACAAAAAATACTGATTTGATTCAGTTTTTAACTATTCTGCCAAATTACTAAAATGTTATGTAAAATGTAGAATATTTTCATTTAGGACCTTTCATTGAATTATTTTTTTGAAGAATCTTATCTGTACAGAATGTTAGACAGGTGCCTAGGACTTTTGCACAGTACTGTAATGAAATGAATGATGCCACTTCCTTACAATACATACATTATTAATAATAATAATAATAATAATAATAATAATAATAATAATAATAATATCATAAACAACATACCATGAGCTGTTTTTCTGAACAAAAGCAAGCTCGTGCTCCATGTATTTAAGTGTTTCTCCCCATTATTCTATCAGTATATAACAAGGAAACGTTCTGAAAACGGCTTGTCTTGAAAAGGGCCATTTTGCACCATAAGCACGACCTGAACGTGGCAATGCTTATTCGTCATGGAATGCAGAGATCTCTGGCACAATGTTGATTAAGAGGGTAAATAATCATAATCCCCATTAAAAGCACCTAACTGAGTAAACATCTTTTTTTAACTATTCGATTGTAGTTGGGGGAAACCCGCATACACACCACGCCCACTTTTGAGTTTGGGAACCACTATTTTAAGTTATAGAACTTTAAAAGCATCTGATTGGCTGTATTTACACGTCGTGGGTACCGTTGTATTCACGGTTGTGAGCTGTATAGTCCACGGGTAAACATGATAGGCTAATTAGTTGTCGCTCAAACATCCTCTGCGCGTCTCAGGCTACATTTTCCCATTCAGATCATGTAGCAATCACCGGGTCTTTGCTCCGTCTGCTAGGAACTGATTCCTATGAATACACTCGAAGTTGTTAGCTGATGTTACAGGCAGAACAAAGTCAGCGATGCCAGAAAGCATGTAGTTCAGAATGGACTGTCCCGGTTTTTGTAGATATACATGTCTAGATTTTGTATTTGCGGTTGTCGGCGTTTTCGCCTACCTGTTCGACGTGGGATCCGATCTGTCGGTCGCGGCTGAGTTCTACCTACATGGCGACTTCGCTTGGTTCGGGTTGGTGATTGGGCTCATGGTTCTGTCGTCAACCGTGGTACATTTGTTTAGCTGGTTCTGGTTTAAATACGATCAAGAACTCGAAGATTTCAAATCGCAGACATCTGCAGAGAGATTACTTTTTGGTGGCGGAGGGCGCCTGGAACTGCTGCACGGGTTTCAGCTCGGATTTCTTCTCCGGTAGGTACCGTTAGTTTGGTTGCCAACATGAGCAAGCAGGATTGAATGGCTAGATTGGAATGCCAAGCTACATTGATATGCTAGATGTTATGGATTTGCTGGCCAAATTCGTTTTCCAGTTCATTACAGTGAAACGCGTAGGAAAGCGTTAAACGTAGACTAGTCAACATAAAATAAAATTAAAAAACATTTGTTGTATATTGTTCCTTGGTATTAATGTTAAACCAGTGGAGAGAAACCTGGTGATCGATTTGACTTCGAATCTGCATGTTTGCCAGTAGAACAACTTGCCCCTGCACTTTGGAGGCAACAATAGCAGCTAGATTTATAATAAAGTTAAATTAAATAATAAAAACAACCTTTTTCATAACTGCTATAAACGGTGTCAATATTAAATATTAAAACAAATACAATACAAAATGCAATATTAAAGAGTGTAGCCATTAAGAATACAAATCTTTCTCAAATACACACCTACTTTACCCTAAACACAGCAGAGATGGTTAAACTCATTTTGAACTATAAATGCCTTTGCACACTAACTGTGTTAAGTAGGCCTGTGTATGTGTGAATGGGATTTCTTAAAAGTTGTACCCACTTGCTGTGTAATTTCAGATGGTAAGAGGGCTCATTCATTAAGTATTTCTCTTTTAGCAGTTTAATCCAAAGGCAAAACCCAACCACGTAAATGTCCTCATGTAAATCACATTAGAATTTTTGATGATTTAGACTTCATTGGCAGGACAGTGGGGTTATGTTTTAGTCTGTATGGGCAGGGTAGTGAGGTTATGTTTTAGTCTGTATGGGCAGGGTAGTGGGGTTATGTTTTAGTCTGTATGGGCAGGGTAGTGGGGTTATGTTTTAGTCTGTATGGGCAGGGTAGTGGGGTTATGTTTTAGTCTGTATGGGCAGGGTAGTGGGGTTATGTTTTAGTCTGTATGGGCAGGGTAGTGGGGTTATGTTTTAGTCCGTATGGGCAGGGTAGTGGGGTTATGTTTTAGTCTGTATTGGCAGGGTAGTGGAACAGGTTAGGCCTTTCAGCTCTGAGCCTGAAGGTTGTGGGGTCACACCCCAGTTGCACTCCTGTCCCATGCCGGTGTTCAAAATGAGAGGGTTTTAGCTCCTCCGTGTGTGTGTGTATCAGGCACGTGTCGGCCATCGAGCAGGGCTTCGGCGTGTGGTGGTGGGGGGAGCAGGCCTCCTACGCTGCCTACGTGACCCATGACCTCAGCATGCTCCGCCTCCTGGAGGCGTTCTGTGAGAGCGCGCCCCAGCTCACCCTCCTGCTCTACATCATCCTCCGAACCGGCCACGCCCGAACCATGCAGAGTGCGTCCCGCCCGCTCACCACTCACCTGTACCTGCTCACCTGTACCCGCTCACCTGTACCCGCTCTCCTGTACCCGCTCACCTGTACCCGCTCACCTGTACCCGATCTCCTGTACCCGCTCACCTGTACCCGCTCACCTGTACCCGCTCACCTGCTCACCTGTACCCGCTCACCTGTACCTGATCTCCTGTACCCGCTCACCTGTACCCGCTCACCTGTACCTGATCTCCTGTACCCGCTCACCTGTACCCGATCTCCTGTACCCGCTCACCTGTACCTGATCTCCTGTACCCGCTCACCTGTACCTGATCTCCTGTACCCGCTCACATGTACCCGCTCACCTGTACCTGATCTCCTGTACCCGCTCACCTGTACCTGATCTCCTGTACCCGCTCACATGTACCCGCTCACCTGTACCTGATCTCCTGTACCCGCTCACCTGTACCTGATCTCCTGTACCCGCTCACATGTACCTGCTCACCTGTACCCGCTCACATGTACCCGCCACCTCACTGCACATGACACTGTGCACCTACACCTGCCCATATCATTACTCGCCTACACCTGCCACCACATGCTCACCTATACCTGCCACCTCACTGCCTGCTTACACTCAGTGTGTGCTCTCTCTCTCCCTGTTGCAGGTGTGACTTCTCTCTCTTTGTGGCAGGTGTGAGTGTGTTCTCTCTCTGCTGCAGGTGTAAGTGTGTGTTCTCTCTCTCACAGGTGTGAGTGTGTGTTCTCTCTCTCACAGGTGTGAGTGTGTGTTCTCTCTCTCACAGGTGTGAGTGTGTGTTCTCTCTCTCACAGGTGTGAGTGTGTGTTCTCTCTCTCACAGGTGTGAGTGTGTGTTCTCTCTCTCACAGGTGTGAGTGTGTGTTCTCTCTCTCACAGGTGTGAGTGTGTGTTCTCTCTCTCACAGGTGTGAGTGTGTGTTCTCTCTCTCACAGGTGTGAGTGTGTGTTCTCTCTCTCACAGGTGTGAGTGTGTGTTCTCTCTCTCACAGGTGTGAGTGTGTGTTCTCTCTCTCACAGGTGTGAGTGTGTGTTCTCTCTCTCACAGGTGTGAGTGTGTGTTCTCTCTCTCACAGGTGTGAGTGTGTGTTCCCTCTCTCACAGGTGTGAGTGTGTGTTCTCTCTCTCACAGGTGTGAGTGTGTGTTCCCTCTCTCACAGGTGTGAGTGTGTGTTCTCTCTCTCACAGGTGTGAGTGTGTGTTCTCTCTCTCACAGGTGTGAGTGTGTGTTCTCTCTCTCACAGGTGTGAGTGTGTGTTCTCTCTCTCACAGGTGTGAGTGTGTGTTCTCTCTCTCACAGGTGTGAGTGTGTGTTCTCTCTCTCACAGGTGTGTGTGTGTGTTCTCTCTCTCACAGGTGTGAGTGTGTGTTCTCTCTCTCACAGGTGTGAGTGTGTGTTCTCTCTCTCACAGGTGTGAGTGTGTGTTCTCTCTCTCACAGGTGTGAGTGTGTGTTCTCTCTCTCACAGGTGTGAGTGTGTGTTCTCTCTCTCACAGGTGTGAGTGTGTGTTCTCTCTCTCACAGGTGTGAGTGTGTGTTCTCTCTCTCACAGGTGTGAGTGTGTGTTCTCTCTCTCACAGGTGTGAGTGTGTGTTCTCTCTCTCACAGGTGTGAGTGTGTGTTCTCTCTCTCACAGGTGTGAGTGTGTGTTCTCTCTCTCACAGGTGTGAGTGTGTGTTCCCTCTCTCACAGGTGTGAGTGTGTGTGCCTCCTCGTTCTCCGTGGCGTGGACGGTGGTGATGTATCACCGCTCCCTGCGGCGGTTCCTGCCCCAGAAGGCTCAGCAGCGCTGGGGCGCGTCGGCGGTGTACTTCCTGTGGAACCTGCTGCTCATCACGCCGCGATTGGCTGCCCTGGCACTCTTCGCCTCAGCCCTGCCCTGCCCCGCCCCCGCCCACTTCCTGTGCCTGTGGCCGGCGCTCTTCCTGTGGGCGTGGCTTCAGCGCACCAGCTTCATGGACAGCGCGGGGGGGGAGTGGCTCTATCGGGGCGCCGTGGCGACCATCTGGTACTTCAGCTGGTTTAACGTGGCCGAGGGGCGGAGCCGGGGGCGGGGCCTGATCTACCACGGCCTCATGATGACGGACAGCGGGATCCTGCTGGGGGCGTGGTGGGGGCTGCGGGGGGCAGGGCTTCAGCAGGCCTACGCTGTGGGCGTGGTCATCGCCCTGCCCTCCGCATACCTGCTGGGCCTGCTGCTCAAAGGCCTGTACTACGCCTACCTCCACCCCAAACTCCGCCCACTTCCTGCCGGGGAGGTCCCCAAACTCCGCCCACTTCCTGCCGGGGAGGTCCCCAAACTCTGCCCACTTCCTGCTGGGGAGGGCCCCAAACTCCGCCCACTTCCTGCCAGGGAGGAGGATGTTCCCGATGGTGACACCCCCTTCAGATCCCACCCCCCCCAGCCTGGCCCCTCCCCCTCAAAACTGTGCAATCAGAGGATGGCTCGCCTGGCCAGCATCTTCTACACCCCCCTGCCTGTGCTGCCCTACGCCCGCCAGCCAATCAGGGCCTCGCCCAACGGCATCATCTAAACCGTACCCCCTCCTGAACCCCTACCTCAACATCTCCACCTGCCTACTGACCTCAACGTCAGGGGCACGTTCAGCCCCAACAAAATATAGAGACATTCACCATCACCCAACCATGTGCCATGGAGGGCTGAGAATTTGCAGGTTCTCCTCATTATATTACCTGGTCTTTAGCTGTACCCATAGCCACTTACAGTTGATGAGACTAAGCAGGAGACAATCCCCCCCAGGAGTAATGTGGGGTTTCGGGCCAAAATCGTGCAATGTGACCGCTGCTACAACCACAGACAATGGACGTCTAATGAACATCCAATAGGAGCCGTGTAATATAATGCATGACGTACTGTAAACGACACACGTGACACTAACCACAATAAACACGTTGTTATTTCAAATGTGACCTTCGATACTAAAATATCACCTTGCATGTGGATGAAGTAGCATTGGCTATTTAAGTGTACCGTTAAAATGCTATCACTTTTGCTACCGAAGGAAAGCGAGAAAATAAACCGCCTTTAGAATCACTTTTTCAGAGCAAAAAAACGCCACGATTAGTCTTCAGCTCTTTGTTCCATCGTCCTCAAGTTCAGCGCGTGGATGTCAGATGATGCAGCTACTGTACTGTAGGATGGAATCTGCTCTTATTATATGATCATTGGATTTTACCTCGCAGTGTGACGACAATGAAAGACTGGATGCTATCCGTACTACACACAACGTGTGCGGCTAGCGTTAGCCACTATGCTACAGGCTGTGCTACGCTGCTACAGGCTGTGCTACGCTGCAACCAATCACTACACCTGCAGATCTCACCTTCAACCAGAGAGGAGGGAACTCATGTATTGATCAGCTGCCCAGGCGCCCGGAGTTTTTGCCTAAAATGCCTTGAGCAGATACTGTGGTTTGTGAATAAATAGCTGTTGTAAATCGTGAAAGCTGAGTACCCTTCTGTTGTACTGTGTGTTATTTTAGATTTGCCAATAATGTTCTGCGTTGGGATACAGACATGCGTTTCCACTTCAAAGGAAAACCCAACAGTTGGTGGAAAATAATTTCTTCTGTCTTCGGTCAACATGAACACTTATCAGGGTGAGCGTGCTGTAACCCAGGCATTAAATACAATTCAGTGTTGGGGGAAAACCCAACCCTGTTTGTCACCTTCATTTCTGAGGCGTGTCATTTTTCTCCCTTCGATTTGGCACATGGCTAAATTATGTCATTTCCCCGAGAGGTGAAAGGGCCCAAGGTACTTTCCTCAGTGACCACTGGAAGATTAGCAAACTAGCTCGCTCACGTTGCTGCAGAAAAAACTGCCTGCAAAGACATACGTATGTACACATCTTCTGTGATTGGGTGAGCTGAATGCATGTACACTTCATCTGTGATTGGGTGAGCTGAATGCATGTACACTTCATCTGTGATTGGGTGAGCTGAATGCATGTACACTTCATCTGTGATTGGGTGAGCTGAATGCATGTACACTTCATCTGTGATTGGGTGAGCTGAAACCCGCTGGCTTATCTGCTCAAAGAGGGGCTGGCAGACCGGGAGGGAGTGTGTGAGACTGTGTGTGAGACTGTGTGAGACTGTGTGTGACTGTGTGTGACTGTGTCTGACTGTGTGTGACTGTGTGTGACAGTGTGTGACAGTGTGTGACAGTGTGTGACAGTGTGTGACTGTGTGTGACTGTGTGTGCCTGTGTGTGACTGTGTGTGACTGTGTGTGACAGTGTGTGACTGTGTGTGACAGTGTGTGACAGTGTGTGACAGTGTGTGACAGTGTGTGACAGTGTGTGACAGTGTGTGACTGTGTGCCTGTGTGAGACTGTGTGTGTGACTTTTGAAGATGTGTTTGGCGTTAGTTTAACAGAGGGGGAAAAAAGAAAAACGATTGTTTTTCTTAAACGGTGAGATTGAAACCTGCAGAGGGCCCAGGGTCGCTCCTGTAGTCACATCCTTCATTTTGTTATTTTCTTATTTTGGAAAATGAGACTGTCTTTTATTGGACGGTCTGCCAGCTCTGGTCGCCTTATGGTTCCCTCTCTACAGGCACCTGGCGGTCGAGCTGCACGTTCACGCCTGTTTTCTGCTCTGGTGCCTCAGTGGTGGAATGACTTGCCTACCACTGTCAGAACAGCAGAATCCCTCCCCCTATTTCGACGCAGACTAAAAACACACCTTTTCAAACTATACCTTAGTCCTCCCTCCTGATTTCCCCCGCCCCCCTTTCTGATATCCCTATCCCTCTTGTCTAACCCCCCCAAAAAAATAAAATAATAATAATTGCACTTATGATGACTATATGTTTACAACAACACTTCATGTGTATTTTACTAGCTATGGATGTGATTCTTTAACTTGTGGAAGAACCTATGCACTTGTAAATCGCTTTGGATTAAAAGCGTCTGCTAAATGACAAAAATATTAATGTAAAATGTAAATGTATATACAGTGGTGTGAAAAAGTGTTTGCCCCCTTCCTGATTTCTTATTTTTAGAAAAAAACCTACATGGCCCTGTGTGGAAAAAGTGATTGCCCCCTAAACCTAATAACTGGTTGGGCCACCCTTAGCAGCAACAACTGCAATCAAGCGTTTGCGATAACTTGCAATGAGTCTCTTACAGCGCTGTGGAGGAATTTTGGCCCACTCATCTTTGCAGAATTGTTGTAATTCAGCCACATTGGAGGGTTTTGTCATGCCACAGCATCTCAATAGGATTCAGGTCAGGACTTTGGACTAGACCACTCCAAAGTCTTCATTTTGTTTTTCTTCAGCCATTCAGAGGTGGACTTGCTGGTGTGTTTTGGATCATTGTCCTGCTGCAGAACCCAAGTTCGTTTCAGCTTGAGGTCACGAACAGATGGCCGGACATTCTCCTTCAGGATTTTTTGGTAGACAACAGAATTCATGGTTCCATTTATCACAGCAAGTATTCCAGGTCCTGAAGCAGCAAAACAGCCCCAGACCATCACACTACCACCACCATATTTTACTGTTGGTATGATGTTCTTTTTCTGAAATGCGGTGTTACTTTTACGCCAGATGTAATGGGACACACACCTTCCAAAAAGTTCAACTTTTGTCTCGTCAGACCACAGAGTATTTTCCCAAAAGTCTTGGGGAACATCAAGATGTTTTCTGGCAAAATTGAGACAAGCCTTAATGTTCTTTTTGCTCAGCAGCGGTTTTCGTCTTGGAACTCTGCCATGCAGGCCATTTTTGCCCAGTCTCTTTCTTACGGTGGAGTCATGAACACTGACCTTAACTGAGGCAAGTGAGGCCTGCAGTTCTTTGGATGTTGTTGTGGGGTCTTTTGTGACCTCTTGGATGAGTTGTCACTGCGCTCTTGGGGTAATTTTGGTCGGCCGGCCACTCCTGGGAAGGTTCACCACTGTTCCATGTTTTCGCCATTTGTGGATAATGGCTCTCACTGTGGTTCGCTGGAGTCCCAAAGCTTTAGAAATGGCTTTATAACCTTTTCCAGACTGATAGATCTCAATTACTTTCTTTCTCATTTGTTCCTGAATTTCTTTAGATCTCGGCATGATGTCTAGCTTTTGAGGATCATTTGGTCTACTTCACTTTGTCAGGCAGGTCCTATTTAAGTGATTTCTTGATTGAGAACAGGTGTGGCAGTAATCAGGCCTGGGTGTGGCTAGAGAAATTGAGAGGTTTGATAAACCACAGGTAAGTTATGTTTTTACAGGGGGGCAATCACTTTTTCACACAGGGCCATGTAGGTTTGGATTTTTTTTCTCCTTTAATAATAAAAACCTTCATTGAAAAACTGCATTTTGTGTTTACTTGTTGTCTTTGACTAATATCGAAATTTGTTTGATGATCTGAAACATTTAAGTGTGACAAACATGCAAAAAAAATAAAATAAAATAAAAATAAAAAAGAAATCAGGAAGGGGGCAAACACTTTTTCACACCACTGTAATGTGAAATGTAATTACGTTCATTTTTTTTATTTACTCATGATGTATTATACCACTTTATTATTATTATTATTATTATTATTATTATTATTATTATTATTATTATTATTATGTGCCATATGGTTATTGCAATGGTTGCAAATGTATATATAACTTGTG
The DNA here is from genome assembly GCF_963514075.1 of Conger conger. Lineage (NCBI taxonomy): Eukaryota > Metazoa > Chordata > Actinopteri > Anguilliformes > Congridae > Conger > Conger conger. The sequence continues at coordinate 1,656,152 of NC_083760.1, read as the reverse complement.
GGATTTTGTCAGCTGTGCATGTTTATGTTATGTGCACAATGGAACCCATGCACCCCTTAGGTGTTCTGTAGTAAGCACTTTGACATACAGTACTGTGCAGAAGTCTTAGGCACTTTATTATGTATATGTTTATTTTTGTGTGTGTGTGTGTGTGTTAGTATAAAAGTACACATTTGAGAATATGAATTTTCCAAAATACTTTGTATTTAATTAAAAAAAGTAACATATTACTGTAAGCAATTGACTACTTTCTAGATAAAAACTTGATCAAGGCTGTCTGAGATCGGAAGCAAGGAGTCAACCAAAGTCTGCAGAAGAACTGTGGCAAGTTCTCCAACATGCTTGGAACCACCTCCCTGCTGATTGTCTTATAGAACTGCAGGACAGCGTTGGCTATCTCAGAGTGATGCAGTTTTAATGCCAAAGGGTGGTCACAAAAAATACTGATTTGATTCAGTTTTTAACTATTCTGCCAAATTACTAAAATGTTATGTAAAATGTAGAATATTTTCATTTAGGACCTTTCATTGAATTATTTTTTTGAAGAATCTTATCTGTACAGAATGTTAGACAGGTGCCTAGGACTTTTGCACAGTACTGTAATGAAATGAATGATGCCACTTCCTTACAATACATACATTATTAATAATAATAATAATTATAATAATAATAATAATAATAATAATATCATAAACAACATACCATGAGCTGTTTTTCTGAACAAAAGCAAGTTCGTGCTCCATGTATTTAAGTGTTTCTCCCCATTATTCTATCAGTATATAACAAGGAAACGTTCTGAAAACGGCTTGTCTTGAAAAGGGCCATTTTGCACCATAAGCACGACCTGAACGTGGCAATGCTTATTCGTCATGGGATGCAGAGATCTCTGGCACAATGTTGATTAAGAGGGTAAATAATCATAATCCCCATTAAAAGCACCTAACTGAGTAAACATCTTTTTTTAACTATTGTAGATTGTAGTTGGGGGAAACCCGCATACACACCGCGCCCACTTTTGAGTTTGGGAACCACTATTTTAAGTTATAGAACTTTAAAGGCCTCTGATTGGCTGTATTTACACGTCGTGGGTACCGTCGTAATCACGGCTGTGATCTGTATAGTCCACGGGTAAACATGATAGGCTAATTAGTTGTCGCTCAAACATCCTCCGCGCGCCTCAGGCTACATAGTCCCATTCAGATCATGTAGCAATCACCGGGTCTTTGCTCCGTCTGCTAGGAACTGATTCCTATGAATACACTCGAAGTTGTTAGCTGATGTTACAGGCAGAACAAAGTCAGCGATGCCAGAAAGCATGTATTTCAGAATGGACTGTCCCGGTTTTTGTAGATATACATGTCTAGATTTTGTATTTGCGGTTGTCGGCGTTTTCGCCTACTTGTGCGACGTGGGATCCGATCTGTCGGTCGCGGCTGAGTTCTACCTACATGGCGACTTCGCTTGGTTCGGGTTGGTGATTGGGCTCATGGTTCTGTCGTCAACCGTGGTACATTTGTTTAGCTGGTTCTGGTTTAAATACGATCAAGAACTCGAAGATTTCAAATCGCAGACATCTGCAGAGAGATTACTTTTTGGTGGCGGAGGGCGCCTGAAACTTAGCCTGCTGCACGCGTTTCAGCTCGGATTTCTTCTCCGGTAGGTACCGTTAGTTTGGTTGCCAACATGAGCAAGGAGGATAGAAAAGCTAGATTTGAATGCCAAGCTACATTGATATGCTAGATGTTATGGATTTGCTGGCCAAATTCGTTTTCCAGTTCATTACAGTGAAACGCGTAGGATATAGGAAAGCGTTGAACGTAGACTAGTCAACATAAAATAAAATTAAAAAACATTTGTTGTATATTGTTCCTTTGTATTAATGTTAAACCAGTGGAGAGAAACCTGGTGATCGATTTGACTTCGAATCTGCATGTTTGCCAGTAGAACAACCTGCCCCTGCACTTTGGAGGCAACAATAGCAGCTAGATTTATAATAAAGTTAAATTAAATAATAAAAACAACCTTTTTCATAACTGCTATAAACGGTGTCAATATTAAATATTAAAACAAATACAATACAAAATGCAATATTAAAGAGTGTAGCCATTAAGAATACAAATCTTTCTCAAATACACACCTACTTTACCCTAAACACAGCAGAGATGGTTAAACTCATTTTGAACTATAAATGCCTTTGCACACTAACTGTGTTAAGTAGGCCTGTGTATGTGTGAATGGGATTTCTTAAAAGTTGTACCCACTTGCTGTGTAATTTCAGATGGTAAGAGGGCGCTAAGTATTTTAAGTATTTCTCTTTTAGCAGTTTAATCCAAAGGCAAAACCCAACCATGTAAATGTCCTCATGTAAATCACATTAGAATTTTTGATGATTTAGACTTCATTGGCAGGACAGTGGGGTTATGTTTTAGTCTGTATGGGCAGGGTAGTGAGGTTATGTTTTAGTCTGTATGGGCAGGGTAGTGGGGTTATGTTTTAGTCTGTATGGGCAGGGTAGTGGGGTTATGTTTTAGTCTGTATGGGCAGGGTAGTGGGGTTATGTTTTAGTCTGTATGGGCAGGGTAGTGGGGTTATGTTTTAGTCTGTATTGGCAGGGTAGTGGAACAGGTTAGGCCTTTCAGCTCTGAGCCTGAAGGTTGTGGGGTCACACCCCAGTTGCACTCCTGTCCCATGCCGGTGTTCAAAATGAGAGGGTTTTAGCTCCTCTGTGTGTGTGTGTGTATCAGGCACGTGTCGGCCATCGAGCAGGGCTTCGGCGTGTGGTGGTGGGGGGAGCAGGCCTCCTACGCCGCCTACGTGACCCATGACCTCAGCATGCTCCGCCTCCTGGAGGCGTTCTGTGAGAGCGCGCCCCAGCTCACCCTCCTGCTCTACATCATCCTCCAGACCGGCCACGCCCGAACCATGCAGAGTGCGTCCCGCCCGCTCACCACTCACCTGTACCTGCTCACCTGTACCCGCTCTCCTGTACCTGATCTCCTGTACCCGCTCACCTGTACCCGCTCTCCTGTACCCGCTCTCCTGTACCCGCTCACCTGTACCCGCTCACCTGTACCCGATCTCCTGTACCCGCTCACCTGTACCCGCTCACCTGTACCTGATCTCCTGTACCCGCTCACCTGTACCTGATCTCCTGTACCCGCTCACCTGTACCTGATCTCCTGTACCCGCTCACATGTACCCGCTCACCTGTACCCGCTCACATGTACCCGCCACCTCACTGCACATGACACTGTGCACCTACACCTGCCCATATCATTACTCGCCTACACCTGCCACCACATGCTCACCTATACCTGCCACCTCACTGCCTGCTTACACTCAGTGTGTGCTCTCTCTCTCCCTGTTGCAGGTGTGACTTCTCTCTCTTTGTGGCAGGTGTGAGTGTGTTCTCTCTCTGCTGCAGGTGTAAGTGTGTGTTCTCTCTCACAGGTGTGAGTGTGTGTTCTCTCTCTCACAGGTGTGAGTGTGTGTTCTCTCACAGGTGTGAGTGTGTGTTCTCTCTCACAGGTGTGAGTGTGTGTTCTCTCTCTCACAGGTGTGAGTGTGTGTTCTCTCTCTCACAGGTGTGAGTGTGTGTTCTCTCTCTCACAGGTGTGAGTGTGTGTTCCCTCTCTCACAGGTGTGAGTGTGTGTTCTCTCTCACAGGTGTGAGTGTGTGTTCTCTCTCTCACAGGTGTAAGTGTGTGTTCTCTCTCACAGGTGTGAGTGTGTGTTCTCTCTCTCACAGGTGTGAGTGTGTGTTCTCTCACAGGTGTGAGTGTGTTCTCTCTCTCACAGGTGTGAGTGTGTGTTCTCTCTCTCACAGGTGTGAGTGTGTGTTCTCTCTCTCACAGGTGTGAGTGTGTGTTCTCTCTCTCACAGGTGTGAGTGTGTGTTCTCTCTCTCACAGGTGTGAGTGTGTGTTCTCTCTCTCACAGGTGTGAGTGTGTGTTCTCTCTCTCACAGGTGTGAGTGTGTGTTCTCTCTCTCACAGGTGTGAGTGTGTGTTCTCTCTCTCACAGGTGTGAGTGTGTGTTCTCTCTCTCACAGGTGTGAGTGTGTGTTCTCTCTCTCACAGGTGTGAGTGTGTGTTCTCTCTCTCACAGGTGTGAGTGTGTGTTCTCTCTCTCACAGGTGTGAGTGTGTGTTCTCTCTCTCACAGGTGTGAGTGTGTGTTCTCTCTCTCACAGGTGTGAGTGTGTGTTCTCTCTCTCACAGGTGTGAGTGTGTGTTCTCTCTCTCACAGGTGTGAGTGTGTGTTCTCTCTCTCACAGGTGTGAGTGTGTGTTCTCTCTCTCACAGGTGTGAGTGTGTGTTCCCTCTCTCACAGGTGTGAGTGTGTGTTCTCTCTCTCACAGGTGTGAGTGTGTGTTCTCTCTCTCACAGGTGTGAGTGTGTGTTCTCTCTCTCACAGGTGTGAGTGTGTGTTCTCTCTCTCACAGGTGTGAGTGTGTGTTCTCTCTCTCACAGGTGTGAGTGTGTGTTCTCTCTCTCACAGGTGTGAGTGTGTGTTCTCTCTCTCACAGGTGTGAGTGTGTGTTCTCTCTCTCACAGGTGTGAGTGTGTGTTCTCTCTCACAGGTGTGAGTGTGTGTTCTCTCTCTCACAGGTGTGAGTGTGTGTGCCTCCTCGTTCTCCGTGGCGTGGACGGTGGTGATGTATCACCGCTCTCTGCGGCGGTTCCTGCCCCAGAAGGCTCAGCAGCGCTGGGGCGCGTCGGCGGTGTACTTCCTGTGGAACCTGCTGCTCATCACGCCGCGATTGGCTGCCCTGGCGCTCTTCGCCTCAGCCCTGCCCTGCCCCGCCCCCGCCCACTTCCTGTGCCTGTGGCCGGCGCTCTTCCTGTGGGCGTGGCTTCAGCGCACCAGCTTCATGGACAGCGCGGGGGGGGAGTGGCTCTATCGGGGCGCCGTGGCGACCATCTGGTACTTCAGCTGGTTTAACGTGGCCGAGGGGCGGAGCCGGGGGCGGGGCCTGATCTACCACGCCCTCATGATGACGGACAGCGGGATCCTGCTGGGGGCGTGGTGGGGGCTGCGGGGGGCGGGGCTTCAGCAGGCCTACGCTGTGGGCGTGGTCATCGCCCTGCCCTCCGCATACCTGCTGGGCCTGCTGCTCAAAGGCCTGTATTACGCCTACCTCCACCCCAAACTCCGCCCACTTCCTGCCGGGGAGGTCCCCAAACTCCGCCCACTTCCTGCCGGGGAGGACCCCAAACTCCGCCCACTTCCTGCCGGGGAGGAACCCAAACTCTGCCCACTTCCTGCTGGGGAGGGCCCCAAACTCCGCCCACTTCCTGCCAGGGAGGAGGATGTTCCCGATGGTGACACCCCCTTCAGATCCCGCCCCCCCCAGCCTGGCCCCTCCCCCTCAAAACTGTGCAATCAGAGGATGGCTCGCCTGGCCAGCATCTTCTACACCCCCCTGCCTGTGCTGCCCTACGCCCGCCAGCCAATCAGGGCCTCGCCCAACGGCATCATCTAAACCGTACACCCTCCTGAACCCCTACCTCAACATCTCCACCTGCCTACTGACCTCAACGTCAGGGGCACGTTCAGCCCCAACAAAATATAGAGACATTCACCATCGCACAACCATGTGCCATGGAGGGCTGAGAATTTGCAGGTTCTCCTCATTATATTACCTGGTCTTTGGCTGTACCCATAGCCACTTACAGTTGATGAGACTAAGCAGGAGACAATCCCCCCCAGGAGTAATGTGGGGTTTCGGGCCAAAATCGTGCAATGTGACCGCTGCTACAACCACAGACAATGGACGTCTAATGAACATCCAATAGGAGCCGTGTAATATAATGCATGACGTACTGTAAACGACACACGTGACACTAACCACAATAAACACGTTGTTATTTCAAATGTGACCTTCGATACTAAAATATCACCTTGCATGTGGATGAAGTAGCATTGGCTATTTAAGTGTACCGTTAAAATGCTATCACTTTTGCTACCGAAGGAAAGCGAGAAAATAAACCGCCTTTAGAATCACTTTTTCCGAGCAAAAAAACGCCACGATTAGTCTTCAGCTCTTTCTTCCATCGTCCTCAAGTTCAGCGCGTGGATGTCAGATGATGCAGCTCCTGCACTGTAGGATGGAATCTGCTCTTATTATATGATCATTGAATTTTACCTCGCAGTGTGACGACAATGAAAGACTGGATGCTATCAGTACTACACACGACGTGTGCGGCTAGCGTTAACCACTATGCTACAGGCTGTGCTACGCTGCTACAGGCTGTGCTACGCTGCAACCAATCACTACACCTGCAGATCACACCTTCAACCAGAGAGGAGGGAACTCATGTATTGATCAGCTGCCCAGGCGCCCGGAGTTTTTACCTAAAATGCCTTGAGCAGATACTGTGGTTTGTGAATAAATAGCTGTTGTGAATCGTGAAAGCTGAGTACCCTTCTGTTGTACTGTGTGTTATTTTAGATTTGGCAATAATGTTCTGCGTTGGGATACAGACATGCGTTTCCACTTTAAAGGAAAACCCAACAGTTGGTGGAAAATAATTTCTTCTGTCTTCGGTCAACATGAACACTTATCAGGGTGAGCGTGCTGTAACCCAGGCATTAAATACAATTCAGTGTTGGGGGAAAACCCAACCCTGTTTGTCACCTTCATTTCTGAGGCGTGTCATTTTTCTCCCTTCGATTTGGCACATGGCTAAATTATGTCATTTCCCCGAGAGGTGAAAGGGCCCAAGGTACTTTCCTCAGTGACCACTGGAAGATTAGCAAACTAGCTCGCTCACGTTGCTGCAGAAAAAACTGCCTGCAAAGACATACGTATGTACACATCTTCTGTGATTGGGTGAGCTGAATGCATGTACACTTCATCTGTGATTGGGTGAGCTGAAACCCGCTGGCTTATCTGCTGTTTACAGTGTTGGAGGCAACAGCTGCCTGCCAGGCATCAGAGGGAAAGAAAGTACCCAGGGCTCAAAGAGGGGCCGGCAGACCGGGAGGGAGTGTGTGAGACTGTGTGTGAGACTGTGTGAGACTGTGTGACAGTGTGTGACTGTGTGAGACTGTGTGTGTGACTGTGTGTGTGACTGTGTGTGAGACTGTGTGTGAGACTGTGTGACAGTGTGTGACTGTGTGTGACAGTGTGTGTGAGACTGTGTGACTGTGTGACTGTGTGTGTGACTTTTGAAGATGTGTTTGGCGTTAGTTTAACAGAGGGGGAAAAAAGAAAAACGATTGTTTTTCTTAAACGGTGAGATTGAAACCTGCAGAGGGCCCAGGGTTGCTCCTGTAGTCACATCCTTCATTTTGTTATTTTCTTATTTTGGAAAATGAGACTGTCTTTTATTGGACGGTCTGCCAGCTCTGGTCGCCTTATGGTTCCCTCTCTACGGGCACCTGGCAGTCGAGCTGCACGTTCACGCCTGTTTTCTGCTCTGGTGCCTCAGTGGTGGAATGACTTGCCTACCACTGTCAGGACAGCAGAATCCCTCCCCCTATTTCGACGCAGACTAAAAACACACCTTTTCAAACTATACCTTAGTCCTCCCTCCTGATTTCCCCCGCCCCCCTTTCTGATATCCCTATCCCTCTTGTCTAACCCCCCCAAAAAAATTTAATAATAATAATTATGATGACTATGTTTACAACAACACTTCATGTGTATTTTACTAGCTATGGATGTGATTCTTTAACTTGTGGAAGAACCTATGCACTTTGGCTTAAAATTAAAAGGATTAAAAGCGTCTGCTAAATGACAAAAATATAAATGTAAAATGTAAATGTATATACAGTGGTGTGAAAAAATGTTTGCCCCCTTCCTGATTTCTTATTTTTAGAAAAAAAATCCAAACCTACATGGCCCTGTGTGGAAAAAGTGATTGCCCCCTAAACCTAATAACTGGTTGGGCCACCCTTAGCAGCAACAACTGCAATCAAGCGTTTGCGATAACTTGCAATGAGTCTCTTACAGCGCTGTGGAGGAATTTTGGCCCACTCATCTTTGCAGAATTGTTGTAATTCAGCCACATTGGAGGGTTTTGTCATGCCACAGCATCTCAATAGGATTCAGGTCAGGACTTTGGACTAGACCACTCCAAAGTCTTCATTTTGTTTTTCTTCAGCCATTCAGAGGTGGACTTGCTGGTGTGTTTTGGATCATTGTCCTGCTGCAGAACCCAAGTTCGTTTCAGCTTGAGGTCACGAACAGATGGCCGGACATTCTCCTTCAGGATTTTTTGGTAGACAACAGAATTCATGGTTCCATTTATCACAGCAAGTATTCCAGGTCCTGAAGCAGCAAAACAGCCCCAGACCATCACACTACCACCACCATATTTTACTGTTGGTATGATGTTCTTTTTCTGAAATGCGGTGTTACTTTTACGCCAGATGTAATGGGACACACACCTTCCAAAAAGTTCAACTTTTGTCTCGTCAGACCACAGAGTATTTTCCCAAAAGTCTTGGGGAACATCAAGATGTTTTCTGGCAAAATTGAGACGAGCCTTAATGTTCTTTTTGCTCAGCAGCGGTTTTCGTCTTGGAACTCTGCCATGCAGGCCATTTTTGCCCAGTCTCTTTCTTACGGTGGAGTCATGAACACTGACCTTAACTGAGGCAAGTGAGGCCTGCAGTTCTTTGGATGTTGTTGTGGGGTCTTTTGTGACCTCTTGGATGAGTTGTCGCTGCGCTCTTGGGGTAATTTTGGTCGGCCGGCCACTCCTGGGAAGGTTCACCACTGTTCCATGTTTTCGCCATTTGTGGATAATGGCTCTCACTGTGGTTCGCTGGAGTCCCAAAGCTTTAGAAATGGCTTTATAACCTTTTCCAGACTGATAGATCTCAATTACTTTCTTTCTCATTTGTTCCTGAATTTCTTTAGATCTCGGCATGATGTCTAGCTTTTGAGGATCATTTGGTCTACTTCACTTTGTCAGGCAGGTCCTATTTAAGTGATTTCTTGATTGAGAACAGGTGTGGCAGTAATCAGGCCTGGGTGTGGCTAGAGAAATTGAGAGGTTTGATAAACCACAGGTAAGTTATGTTTTTACAGGGGGGCAATCACTTTTTCACACAGGGCCATGTAGGTTTGGATTTTTTTTTCTCCTTTAATAATAAAAACCTTCATTGAAAAACTGCATTTTGTGTTTACTTGTTGTCTTTGACTAATATCGAAATTTGTTTGATCTGAAACATCTAAGTGTGACAAACATGCAAAAAAAAAAAAAAAAAAAAAAATCAGGAAGGGGGCAAACACTTTTTCACACCACTGTAATGTGAAATGTAATTACGTTCATTTTTTTTATTTACTCATGATGTATTATACCACTTTATTATTATTATTATTATTATTATTATTATTATTATTATGTGCCATATGGTTATTGCAATGGTTGCAAATGTATATATAACTTGTGGGATTTTGTCAGCTGTGCATGTTTATGTTATGTGCACAATGGAACCCATGCACCCCTTAGGTGTTCTGTAGTAAGCACTTTGACATACAGTACTGTGCAGAAGTCTTAGGCACTTTATTATGTATATGTTTATTTTTGTGTGTGTGTGTGTGTTAGTATAAAAGTACACATTTGAGAATATGAATTTTCCAAAATACTTTGTATTTAATTTAAAAAAGTAACATATTACTGTAAGCAATTGACTACTTTCTAGATAAAAACTTGATCAAGGCTGTCTGAGATCGGAAGCAAGGAGTCAACCAAAGTCTGCAGAAGAACTGTGGCAAGTTCTCCAACATGCTTGGAACCACCTCCCTGCTGATTGTCTTATAAAACTGCAGGACAGCGTTGGCTATCTCAGAGTGATGCAGTTTTAATGCCAAAGGGTGGTCACAAAAAATACTGATTTGATTCAGTTTTTAACTATTCTGCCAAATTACTAAAATGTTATGTAAAATGTAGAATATTTTCATTTAGGACCTTTCATTGAATTATTTTTTTGAAGAATCTTATCTGTACAGAATGTTAGACAGGTGCCTAGGACTTTTGCACAGTACTGTAATGAAATGAATGATGCCACTTCCTTACAATACATACATTATTAATAATAATAATAATAATAATAATAATAATAATAATAATATCATAAACAACATACCATGAGCTGTTTTTCTGAACAAAAGCAAGTTCGTGCTCCATGTATTTAAGTGTTTCTCCCCATTATTCTATCAGTATATAACAAGGAAACGTTCTGAAAACGGCTTGTCTTGAAAAGGGCCATTTTGCACCATAAGCACGACCTGAACGTGGCAATGCTTATTCGTCATGGAATGCAGAGATCTCTGGCACAATGTTGATTAAGAGGGTAAATAATCATAATCCCCATTAAAAGCACCTAACTGAGTAAACATCTTTTTTTAACTATTCGATTGTAGTTGGGGGAAACCCGCATACACACCGCGCCCACTTTTGAGTTTGGGAACCACTATTTTAAGTTATAGAACTTTAAAAGCATCTGATTGGCTGTATTTACACGTCGTGGGTACCGTTGTATTCACGGTTGTGAGCTGTATAGTCCACGGGTAAACATGATAGGCTAATTAGTTGTCGCTCAAACATCCTCTGCGCGTCTCAGGCTACATTTTCCCATTCAGATCATGTAGCAATCACCGGGTCTTTGCTCCGTCTGCTAGGAACTGATTCCTATGAATACACTCGAAGTTGTTAGCTGATGTTACAGGCAGAACAAAGTCAGCGATGCCAGAAAGCATGTAGTTCAGAATGGACTGTCCCGGTTTTTGTAGATATACATGTCTAGATTTTGTATTTGCGGTTGTCGGCGTTTTCGCCTACCTGTTCGACGTGGGATCCGATCTGTCGGTCGCGGCTGAGTTCTACCTACATGGCGACTTCGCTTGGTTCGGGTTGGTGATTGGGCTCATGGTTCTGTCGTCAACCGTGGTACATTTGTTTAGCTGGTTCTGGTTTAAATACGATCAAGAACTCGAAGATTTCAAATCGCAGACATCTGCAGAGAGATTACTTTTTGGTGGCGGAGGGCGCCTGGAACTGCTGCACGGGTTTCAGCTCGGATTTCTTCTCCGGTAGGTACCGTTAGTTTGGTTGCCAACATGAGCAAGCAGGATTGAATAGCTAGATTGGAATGCCAAGCTACATTGATATGCTAGATGTTATGGATTTGCTGGCCAAATTCGTTTTCCAGTTCATTACAGTGAAACGCGTAGGAAAGCGTTAAACGTAGACTAGTCAACATAAAATAAAATTAAAAAACATTTGTTGTATATTGTTCCTTTGTATTAATGTTAAACCAGTGGAGAGAAACCTGGTGATCGATTTGACTTCGAATCTGCAGGTTTGCCAGTAGAACAACTTGCCCCTGCACTTTGGAGGCAACAATAGCAGCTAGATTTATAATAAAGTTAAATTAAATAATAAAAACAACCTTTTTCATAACTGCTATAAACGGTGTCAATATTAAATATTAAAACAAATACAATACAAAATGCAATATTAAAGAGTGTAGCCATTAAGAATACAAATCTTTCTCAAATACACACCTACTTTACCCTAAACACAGCAGAGATGGTTAAACTCATTTTGAACTATAAATGCCTTTGCACACTAACTGTGTTAAGTAGGCCTGTGTATGTGTGAATGGGATTTCTTAAAAGTTGTACCCACTTGCTGTGTAATTTCAGATGGTAAGAGGGCTCATTCATTAAGTATTTCTCTTTTAGCAGTTTAATCCAAAGGCAAAACCCAACCACGTAAATGTCCTCATGTAAATCACATTAGAATTTTTGATGATTTAGACTTCATTGGCAGGACAGTGGGGTTATGTTTTAGTCTGTATGGGCAGGGTAGTGAGGTTATGTTTTAGTCTGTATGGGCAGGGTAGTGGGGTTATGTTTTAGTCTGTATGGGCAGGGTAGTGGGGTTATGTTTTAGTCTGTATGGGCAGGGTAGTGGGGTTATGTTTTAGTCTGTATGGGCAGGGTAGTGGGGTTATGTTTTAGTCCGTATGGGCAGGGTAGTGGGGTTATGTTTTAGTCTGTATTGGCAGGGTAGTGGAACAGGTTAGGCCTTTCAGCTCTGAGCCTGAAGGTTGTGGGGTCACACCCCAGTTGCACTCCTGTCCCATGCCGGTGTTCAAAATGAGAGGGTTTTAGCTCCTCTGTGTGTGTGTGTGTATCAGGCACGTGTCGGCCATCGAGCAGGGCTTCGGCGTGTGGTGGTGGGGGGAGCAGGCCTCCTACGCTGCCTACGTGACCCATGACCTCAGCATGCTCCGCCTCCTGGAGGCGTTCTGTGAGAGCGCGCCCCAGCTCACCCTCCTGCTCTACATCATCCTCCGAACCGGCCACGCCCGAACCATGCAGAGTGCGTCCCGCCCGCTCACCACTCACCTGTACCTGCTCACCTGTACCCGCTCACCTGTACCTGCTCTCCTGTACCCGCTCACCTGTACCCGCTCACCTGTACCCGATCTCCTGTACCCGCTCTCCTGTACCCGCTCACCTGTACCCGCTCACCTGTACCCGCTCACCCGCTCACCTGTACCCGCTCACCTGTACCTGATCTCCTGTACCCGCTCACCTGTACCCGCTCACCTGTACCTGATCTCCTGTACCCGCTCACCTGTACCTGATCTCCTGTACCCGCTCACCTGTACCCGATCTCCTGTACCCGCTCACCTGTACCTGATCTCCTGTACCCGCTCACCTGTACCTGATCTCCTGTACCCGCTCACATGTACCCGCTCACCTGTACCCGCTCACATGTACCTGCCACCTCACTGCACATGACACTGTGCACCTACACCTGCCCATATCATTACTCGCCTACACCTGCCACCACATGCTCACCTATACCTGCCACCTCACTGCCTGCTTACACTCAGTGTGTGCTCTCTCTCTCCCTGTTGCAGGTGTGACTTCTCTCTCTTTGTGGCAGGTGTGAGTGTGTTCTCTCTCTGCTGCAGGTGTAAGTGTGTGTTCTCTCTCTCACAGGTGTGAGTGTGTGTTCTCTCTCTCACAGGTGTGAGTGTGTGTTCTCTCTCTCACAGGTGTGAGTGTGTGTTCCCTCTCTCACAGGTGTGAGTGTGTGTTCTCTCTCTCACAGGTGTGAGTGTGTGTTCTCTCTCTCACAGGTGTGAGTGTGTGTTCTCTCTCTCACAGGTGTGAGTGTGTTCTCTCTCACAGGTGTGAGTGTGTGTTCTCTCTCTCACAGGTGTGAGTGTGTGTTCTCTCTCTCACAGGTGTGAGTGTGTGTTCTCTCTCTCACAGGTGTGAGTGTGTGTTCCCTCTCTCACAGGTGTGAGTGTGTGTTCTCTCTCTCACAGGTGTGAGTGTGTGTTCTCTCTCTCACAGGTGTGAGTGTGTGTTCTCTCTCTCACAGGTGTGAGTGTGTGTTCTCTCTCTCACAGGTGTGAGTGTGTGTTCTCTCTCTCACAGGTGTGAGTGTGTGTTCTCTCTCTCACAGGTGTGAGTGTGTGTTCTCTCTCTCACAGGTGTGAGTGTGTGTTCTCTCTCTCACAGGTGTGAGTGTGTGTTCCCTCTCTCACAGGTGTGAGTGTGTGTTCTCTCTCTCACAGGTGTGAGTGTGTGTTCTCTCTCTCACAGGTGTGTGTGTGTTCTCTCTCACAGGTGTGTGTGTGTGTTCTCTCTCTCACAGGTGTGTGTGTTCTCTCTCTCACAGGTGTGAGTGTGTGTTCTCTCTCTCACAGGTGTGAGTGTGTGTTCTCTCTCTCACAGGTGTGAGTGTGTGTTCTCTCTCTCACAGGTGTGAGTGTGTGTTCCCTCTCTCACAGGTGTGAGTGTGTGTTCTCTCTCTCACAGGTGTGAGTGTGTGTTCTCTCTCTCACAGGTGTGAGTGTGTGTTCTCTCTCTCACAGGTGTGAGTGTGTGTTCTCTCTCTCACAGGTGTGAGTGTGTGTTCTCTCTCTCACAGGTGTGAGTGTGTGTTCTCTCTCTCACAGGTGTGAGTGTGTGTTCTCTCTCTCACAGGTGTGAGTGTGTGTTCTCTCTCTCACAGGTGTGAGTGTGTGTTCTCTCTCTCACAGGTGTGAGTGTGTGTTCTCTCTCTCACAGGTGTGAGTGTGTGTTCTCTCTCACAGGTGTGAGTGTGTGTTCCCTCTCTCACAGGTGTGAGTGTGTGTGCCTCCTCGTTCTCCGTGGCGTGGACGGTGGTGATGTATCACCGCTCCCTGCGGCGGTTCCTGCCCCAGAAGGCTCAGCAGCGCTGGGGCGCGTCGGCGGTGTACTTCCTGTGGAACCTGCTGCTCATCACGCCGCGATTGGCTGCCCTGGCACTCTTCGCCTCAGCCCTGCCCTGCCCCGCCCCCGCCCACTTCCTGTGCCTGTGGCCGGCGCTCTTCCTGTGGGCGTGGCTTCAGCGCACCAGCTTCATGGACAGCGCGGGGGGGGAGTGGCTCTATCGGGGCGCCGTGGCGACCATCTGGTACTTCAGCTGGTTTAACGTGGCCGAGGGGCGGAGCCGGGGGCGGGGCCTGATCTACCACGGCCTCATGATGACGGACAGCGGGATCCTGCTGGGGGCGTGGTGGGGGCTGCGGGGGGCGGGGCTTCAGCAGGCCTACGCTGTGGGCGTGGTCATCGCCCTGCCCTCCGCATACCTGCTGGGCCTGCTGCTCAAAGGCCTGTACTACGCCTACCTCCACCCCAAACTCCGCCCACTTCCTGCCGGGGAGGTCCCCAAACTCCGCCCACTTCCTGCCGGGGAGGAACCCAAACTCTGCCCACTTCCTGCTGGGGAGGGCCCCAAACTCCGCCCACTTCCTGCCAGGGAGGAGGATGTTCCCGATGGTGACACCCCCTTCAGATCCCGCCCCCCCCAGCCTGGCCCCTCCCCCTCAAAACTGTGCAATCAGAGGATGGCTCGCCTGGCCAGCATCTTCTACACCCCCCTGCCTGTGCTGCCCTACGCCCGCCAGCCAATCAGGGCTTCGCCCAACGGCATCATCTAAACCGTACACCCTCCTGAACCCCTACCTCAACATCTCCACCTGCCTACTGACCTCAACGTCATTCAGGCATTTAGAATCACTTTTTCCAGGCAAAAAAACGCCACGATTAGTCTTCAGCTCTTTGTTCCATCGTCCTCAAGTTCAGCGCGTGGATGTCAGATGATGCAGCTCCTGTACTGTAGGATGGAATCTGCTCTTATTATATGATCATTGGATTTTACCTCGCAGTGTGACGACAATGAAAGACTGGATGCTATCCGTACTACACACGACGTGTGCGGCTAGCGTTAGCCACTATGCTACAGGCTGTGCTACGCTGCTACAGGCTGTGCTACGCTGCAACCAATCACTACACCTGCAGATCTCACCTTCAACCAGAGAGGAGGGAACTCATGTATTGATCAGCTGCCCAGGCGCCCGGAGTTTTTGCCTAAAATGCCTTGAGCAGATACTGTGGTTTGTGAATAAATAGCTGTTGTAAATCGTGAAAGCTGAGTACCCTTCTGTTGTACCGTGTGTTATTTTAGATTTGCCAATAATGTTCTGCGTTGGGATACAGACATGCGTTTCCACTTCAAAGGAAAACCCAACAGTTGGTGGAAAATAATTTCTTGTCTTCGGTCAACATGAACACTTATCAGGGTGAGCGTGCTGTAACCCAGGCATTAAATACAATTCAGTGTTGGGGGAAAACCCAACCCTGTTTGTCACCTTCATTTCTGAGGCGTGTCATTTCTCTCCCTTCGATTTGGCACATGGCTAAATTATGTCATTTCCCCGAGAGGTGAAAGGGCCCAAGGTACTTTCCTCAGTGACCACTGGAAGATTAGCAAACTAGCTCGCTCACGTTGCTGCAGAAAAAACTGCCTGCAAAGACATACGTATGTACACATCTTCTGTGATTGGGTGAGCTGAATGCATGTACACTTCATCTGTGATTGGGTGAGCTGAAACCCGCTGGCTCATCTGCGGTTCACAGTGTTTGAGGCAGCAGCGTCACGGAAAGGAAGGAAAGTACCCAGGGCTCAAAGTGGGACCGGGAGGGTGTGTGTGAGAGAGACAGACTGTGTGTGTGTGTGTGTGTGTGTGAGAGACACACGGTGTGTGTGTGTGTGTGTGACACTGTGTGTGTGCGAGAGAGACAGAGTGTGTGTGTGTGTGTGAGAGACACACGGTGTGTGTGTGTGTGTGTGTGTGTGAGACAGACAGTGTGTGTGTGTGAGACGCACTGTGTGTGTGTGTGAGAGACAGTGTGTGTGTGTGAGAGAGACACACTGTGTGTGTGTGTGTGTGTGAGAGACACACTGTGTGTGTGTGTGTGTGTGTGTGAGAGACACACTGTGTGTATGAGTGTGTGAGAGACACACTGTGTGTGTGTGTGTGTGTGACACACTGTGTGGGCTGGAGATTTTTGAAGATGTTTGGCGTTAGTTTAACAGAGGGGGAAAAAAGAAAAACGATTGTTTTTCTTAAACGGTGAGATTGAAACCTGCAGAGGGCCCAGGGTCGCTCCTGTAGTCACATCCTTCATTTTGTTATTTTCTTATTTTGGAAAATGTGACTCTTTTATTGGACAGTTCTTTACACATTTAAAACATTCAATTGATTAAAAAAATAAAAAATAAACTGCAGAAAAAGAAGAGTGGCATAGTACCTAGTGAAGGCACCAGAGGCCTTCTCAGCCTTCTGGGCCGCCTGGACTCCAGCCTCTTCAGACACCAAACCATACCCAACCATACCCGTCTCATCATAGAGCAGCACAGTGACCACTTCACACTCCGTGTCAGACAGGTGCTCGACAGAAATTACAAGGGGGGGCATTCCGTCTTTACCCGCTCCATAGAGGTTCCAGAAGCTCTCCAAGAGCTTGACCAAGCAGTTCAGGTCCAGAGGGTCAGGGTTGGGGTTCAGGTCCAGAGGGTCAGGGTTAGGGTTCAGGTCCAGAGGGTCAGGGTTGGGGTTCAGGTCCAGAGGGTCAGGGTTATGGTTCCGGTCCAGAGGGTCAGGGTTAGGGTTCCGGTCCAGAGGGTCAGGGTTAGGGTTCCGGTCCAGAGGGTCAGGGTTAGGGTTCAGGTCCAGAGGGTCAGGGTTGGGGTTCAGGTCCAGAGGGTCAGGGTTAGGGTTCCGGTCCAGAGGGTCAGGGTTAGGGTTCCGGTCCAGAGGGTCAGGGTTAGGGTTCAGGTCCAGAGGGTCAGGGTTAGGGTTCCGGTCCAGAGGGTTAGGTAAATAAGAAATCTTTATTTCCCAAGTTGTCCCATATTAGGGCCTCTTGGGAAATAAAAGTTTGCACTGGCCATTCAGGGTACTGAAGCCTTTAAGTAGGAAGAATTTGGTCCCTCTTGTGTCGGTGCTCTATGTGCGTTGATTTAGTCCTCTTGGAAATAGAGTGCTAAGTTTGAAAATCCAGTGTTTCTCAAACCTGCGTCTCTCCTCCGGTGTCCAATTATTGTTTGTTTGAAGGCCCGATATTTCTAGTGCCTCAAGTCCATGGTGAAGGAAATGAGCCACCAGGTGTGTGTCTGTCTCTCTGTGTGTCTCTATATGTGTTGTGCTAGTCTACATTTAATTGTGTTCCCTGTCTCTCCTACATATATTATACCACATTGTTTGCACTTAATGGCATATATGCAGTTTTTAGTGTTTTTACTTAGTGTTTGTTTTATTATGTAGGTTGTGTTGGTAGTGGTGTTCCTGACTGTAGTGGCTTGCTTGTAGAATATTGGGCCCTGTGTAGGTAAAGTATTAATTTCTGGTAGTTTGCTGCTTACCAGATGATCAAGATTTTTATTTCTTTTATATGCTGAGGTAATTTTATAGTCCTGGATAATGTTTGTGTTCTGTAGAGTGCGGGTTAGATTTAATTTAATTTTTCTGTTTGCAGCTAGGCTCAATGCTGAGTAGGTGGTGATTAGCGGGATGATTTTGCACGCGTCTTGTCTGGTGGTTAAGAAAGTTTTCCGGACCTGTCTAAGGAAAGATCTGGAATACCCCCTTGGTTTTAATGCATTGAAGAGGGTCTGGGTAGCCTCTTCGAAATCTATTACCTGTGTGCAAATCCTGTTGAACCTGAGCAATTGTGATTTGATCAGGCCCTTGAAAGTGCGTTTAGGGTGGAGACGGTTTTTATGTAAAAGTGTGTGTGTGTCAGTATCTTTAAAGAAAACTTTAGTGTCTAAAGTGTGTGTTTGGGAAAAAGAGGGTCCCTTGTATGTGGTAGTGTTCAAGAAATCTATTTGTTGGTTATGCGTGATGTATTTAACTGTTATCATTCTATGGTGTGTGTTGAGGATTTGTATAAAGTGTTTGAAGTCCTCTAAACTGTGTCCATGTTCCCCATATGTCATCCAAGTATCTAAAATAATTGGTGGGTAATTTGGGGCATTTTTGAAACAGTCTCCTCCTAGTGTGCCATGTAAAAGTTAGCGTAGGCCGGTGCAAATTTTTTACCCATCGCTGTGCCGCTGATTTGTAAAAAGAATTCTTTATTGAATTCAAAATCATTTTTTGTCAGGCTGATTTCTAACAGTAGTAGGAGAGATGTATCCGGGCGGCTGTCGTCCGGGTATTTCTCCATCCAGAGTTTTACAGCTGTTAGCCCTGCTGCAGCGTTTATGTTTGTGTAGAGACTATCTATGTCAATTGTGAATAAAATGGTGTCCTGTGTTATTTTAGTGTTTTTAACTATGCGTATGAAGTCGTATGTGTCTTTTATGTAGCTGTTGTGTTTAGTTGACAGTGGAGTGAGGAAATGGTCTATGTATTCTGCGATCCTGTAGGATTCGCTGTTGCAGTCTGAAACAATAGGTCTCCCTGCCGGGATCTCATATGGTACACCCCAGGACTGAGGCTGTTTGTGTATTTTGGGGAGGAGGTAAAAAAACCCTTGGTCTAGGATTTTCCTCCCCCCTTAGGTAAAAACTTTGTTTTTTTGTGATGTAATTGTTTTCTAATAGTGTCTGTATAATGTCATATATTTCTTGTGCTGTGTCTAGATATATGGGTCGAATTAATTTTTTGTAGTGTGTGGTGTTTAATTGTCTGTGTGCTTCTTGGATGTACTGTGTTCTGTCCATGATTACTATGGCACTGCCCTTGTCAGCTGGTTTGATGACAATTTGTTTATTGTTTGCCAGCTGATGTAGTGCTTGGCTCTCTCCTCTGCTGAGGTTGTTTTTAATCTTTGTGCATTTGGGGGTTAAGTGCCTTGATCAGGGTGTTGTCTTATAAATTGTGAGATTGTACCCGGGATTTGGCTCTCCCTGGGTTCCCAGTTCGATTTACATTTACATTTTAGTCATTTGGCAGACGCTTTTAATCCAAAGCGACTTACAAGTGCATAGGTTCTACCATAAGTCAGAGCATCACATCCAGAAACTAGCAAAATACACATGAAATGTCATCAGAAGTGCATTTTAGACAAGGATAGGGATATCAGAAAGGAGGGGCAGGGGAAATCAGGAGGGAGGACTAAGGTAGAGTTTGAAAAGGTGGGTTTTGAGTCTGCGTCAAAATAGGGGGAGGGATTCTGCCGTTCTGACAATGGTAGGCAAGTCATTCCACCACTGAGGAACCAGAACGGAAAACAGGCGTGAACGTGTAGCTCGACCACCAGGTGCACGTAGAGAGGGAACCGTAGGGCGACCAGAGCTGGCAGACCGGAGTGGTCTAGCTGGGGAGTAGGGAGTGATCAGGGATTGTATGTAAGGTGGGGCAGTCCCCTTAGCAGCCTGAAATGCCAACACTAGGGCCTTGAAACGGATATGGCCATGAAGGGTGTTATGTTTGTGTTTTCTGATCCCTCAAAAAAGACAGCTAGTTTCAGCTTTCTGTGAAACTCCTGAGCTTCTCCTCTGAGGTCCAGAGGGTCAGGGTTGGGGTTCAGGTCCAGAGGGTCAGGGTTGGGGTTCAGGTCCAGAGGGTCAGGGTTGGGGTTCAGGTCCAGAGGGTCAGGGTCAGGGTTCAGGTTCAGGTCCAGAGGGTCAGGGTTGGGGTTCAGGTCCAGAGGGTCAGGGTTGGGGTTCAGGTCCAGAGGGTCAGGGTTGGGGTTCAGGTCCAGAGGGTCAGGGTTGGGGTTCAGGTCCAGAGGGTCAGGGTTAGGGTTCAGGCCCAGAGGGTTCGGGGTTTGGGGCGTGAAGCCCGGGGCCCTGGGGGGCGAGGCCCGGCTGAACTCCAGGCGAGTCAGACCAGCCCCCCCCCCCACTCCACCTGCCCCCCCCCCCCACTCCAGGTCCATGTCATCGTTGCCATCACCACATTCGTTGTGCAGAACTGTTCGTCATTTACAATCAATCAGGATAATTCCCACACCTGTAGCTTTTCAGAGGCAATCAAAGGGCTGAAATCCCTTTTCTTGGCCTTTTCAGCATTTGCCATTGTCGTCTTCGTGCAATGCCTATTCATTAGGGGTGTTTCACTGCCTACTGTGGGCGGGACATGAAGCTGGCAAAGGTGCACCAAATTTAGAGTTGATTGTGATTTATAAAGGAAAACTGGCGTTTTATAAATCAGAACATTTTTGTGCGTACACACGTCCTGGGTTTCATGCGTACGCAACCTTTTGACAAATCCTACGCACAGTTTTATAAATGAGGCCCCTGGTGTTGGCCCGGAGAGTGACCCAGTCCGGGCGTTCTCTCCGGGCGGCTCTTGTACTCCCCCCTCCCCCTCCCCCTCCCCCTCCCCCTCCCCCCTCCCCTCTGGCTTCCGGCAGGAAAGCGTTCGGCAGCAGTGGTGCTCTGGGAGGCCTCGAAGTGCGTCTGCCTCCGCTGGATGGCTCGAGGATCCACGTCGCCGCCACAGGCCATGAAAGGTACTGCACCCCCGACTGGCTCCCTGGATACTCGAGGCTCCTGGGTCCAGGCTCCCTCTGGTGGTGAGACCTGGAAACAGCAGTTCCCGCCCGCTGTTCCCAGATCAGTTGGCAGGGTTTTCCCCTCTTACTGGAGGCCTGATTGGACAGATTTCTCCCAACATGCCCTGAGGTACCTGGAGGACAGAGAGCTGCAGTCAGGTACAGGCCACAACTCCCCGCCCAGCCAGAAGAGGAAACTGGAGGAAAAAAAGGAGTTTAAGAAATAAAAGGTTAATTGGTTACATTACAGTTAATGTTTCCTTCCCTTTGAAACACATTCAGTTATTACGGACATGATCTACAAAAATGAAACACTTGACATCCATTTCAAATAAACTCAGGAAACTTCAAACGGTGAACATTTTTCAAATAATTAAACGGTACCATAGGTAAGATTGTTAAAACATTGTTACAAGACCATTGCAAATCCCATCCTATCATTGAAAAAGGCTCACTGACATGTTAACTCACCCTCTGCCTGTGTCTATAGTCGGGTTTCAAATGTACATTTGTCGGGCCGTCACAAGGCCACAACATGTGGAACTAATCTCAGCCAGCTATGCTGCTAGAAACACAGCGTAGGGTGTTGCTATGGTTGCTACTGAAAGGTGCACGTTGTGGCATGTGTTTTAAGTAAGAAATCTTTCGTATGAATAACGAACTGCTTGCTTGACTGTCATTGGCAGAACTCTGGGCCTTGTGACAAACTCCAATATCAGAATCCAAAGGCAATCAAAGGCCTGGAATCAAGATATGCCTGCACTAAGGAAGCGATTGAATACACCGGACTATTCAGAAACAGCTGAGAAACCAATGGTCCAATTACTTTTGGTCCTCTAAAAATGGGAGGGGGGGGGGGGGACGAGTCTATAATGATCACGTTCCATTACATCTATGCTGCGAATTCTTTCAGGATCATTACATCACACCAAATTGTAGAATAGATTTTCATTTCGATTTACTGTGGAAAGACAGACGATTTATACGAAGACTATTCTATTCCCCTCGTTAAAATGACCAAACAGGTGTCGATACTAGCGATTTTACACTGCTAAGACATACATAGCATATCCTATATAAATTCTTTTTTATAACCAAGATTTTTCCCCAGGAGGGGAGTGCACCGTTCCTGGATGTACTGCAATACCAGGTCGATGCGTGGAGTGGACGGAGCAAGCCCCTATTCCATCTCCCTGTTCCAAAAATCAATTTAATATATGGTCCCCAGATAGGGGACGTATCAGATATTAAACTGATAAGAACAGATACTACACTTGATCTTAGCCAAAAGGCCGAGAAGCGATACTGAACGGCAGCTCGAGGCGGGGGAGTCTTTGTGGGAAATACAATACACGGTGACGGGGCGCGTGTTTTTTTTTTTTTTTTCTCCACTTGACTTAAGCAACGCTACAATAACGGGACGTTGAAACCCACATATAAACGCAGTAAGGTATTCATAGACGCCGATTGACACTTATATTTACTTTCATCTTTGTGAAATGATTCCATGGTGCACCTTCATGTAAATGAAATCATGTGTCCACCAATCATAACCACTCATTTCTAGTTTCTCTTTCAACTACGGAAGAGGAAATGGCACATCCACGAACCGCGACGAGACGCTCCGGCGTGCCTCAAACGCGTATTCCAACTTCCTATGAAGACGCATCGTAATGTAGCAACTGCACAGAAATTGATTTTTTTTGTTGTTGAAGATTTTAGTTTAAGCCTCAGTTAATTCTACTCCCAAACATGAGCTTAACGTATTTGAATAATAGTTTCTGTTAAAAACACGCATCAGATGTAGGTCCAGCACGGGCCGGCATACACTTGTGTACGTGTAAATCGCGTAGCCTAAAGTAGAGACATGCATCGTGAACAGATCTGTCCACTGGACCACCAGGTTACATGTGACGAGGTGGCAATTTCATATCCATTTGGAATAATTTGCTTGAGCGGGGGTCTGATTTATCAAAATTGCACCGTAACTACAAATACAGACCGGATGCAGCTAAATATCATCCTGAATACTGTCCGTATAGCATTTCCTACTTGGGAGTTTAATTCGTCATCCACTTGCCGTTTTTGGATCAGGGAGATCCGTTCTTTTACAATTTAGTTTCTCTACAATGCGTCTGACTGTGCCCTTGGCAAAAGCGCAATACAAACAAAACGCAACTAAAAATAATAAAATGCTTTCCAAAAAGGTTCCACACGTGAAATGTGGGCGCATTGTGAAAGGGCAATTTCCTATAAAATACAAAATGTTTTTGATAGAGTTCCACCGCCATCTAGCGGACAAATCCGGGAAGTAACGTTGCTCACGTGACACTCAAACCCGTGCACGCGGCTTCATGCACTTGTTTCCATTGACGCTGAAAGACGTGTAGAAACAGAAATGAACATCGATAGTTTCCTAAATTTGCGAAATGTGCAAAGGAGTCCAAGTTTGGTTTAATACATGTTCATACTTGTAAATCGTAAGTCTGCTAAATGACTAAAATGAAAATTGTAAAATGATCTAACCAGACAAGATCATGATCAAATTTGTGGAATTCTACCTGTACCATGCGCAGAGCGAAGCAGAACTTTTACAGGTTTAACACGTGGCTACAAACACGTGGCTTTGTTGGAAAGAGGGGTACAGGTTTATGGGGCGTTGGGACTCCTTTTGGGACAGGGGTGAGCTGTACAAGAGTAATGGGCTGCACCAGAACCGGAGGGGAACCTTTGCATTTAGGATTATTTAAAATGGGGATTTAGGGAGGCACAGACTGCCCAGACAGAAAAGGCTAAAGGCTGCATATAATGGTGAGAGCACTAATGAAATCTTTAAGGGAAAATTCTAGTAATGGTGGCTTGGGGCAGCAGGGAGTGAGGCAACAGGAGAGGATGTGTAGAAGCAACAGACTAAAATGTGTTTAAATGCTATCAGTATAAAAAATTTTTTTTAATATTTTTGGGAACTTGAGGCAGTTAATAGTGGGGGCGATGACATTGTAGGGATTACAGAGACATGGCCTAGGGATGAAGGTGGACAGGAGGATTATCAACAGATTAGGAAGAACAAATCTAGTAGGGGGGGAGGGGGGGGTGGATGTGTGGCTCTCCATGTAGAAGAACACTTTAAATGTGCAAGAATTTCCAACTATGGAGAGACAGCCAGCACGGCGAGCACCATTTTGCCGTTCTTTGAGGAAGAGAAGGTTTTACCAAGAGGCTTCCTAAAGGCCAGAAAACTACAGACCGGAATGAAGACCGAAGGAATTCCAGGAGGCAGAATGGATCAGTTACAGGACCGGGTATTGCGTCACACGTGCGAACGTCTCGCATATGCCATTAACGTTAGCTAAAATAGATAGTCAGTTAGACATCAGTAACAGTTGATACTGCCAGTCTCAGTGCTATGGCTTATTGCTAGTTTACATTGTCAGCAGTAACATTAAATCGCTAGTCATGTGAATTATATATGTCAGTTTATTCATGACATAAAACAGGACTAAAACATAGTTTTAACTTTTGCAAAAAAAATGCCTACATGTGGTAGGCAAGGATCCAATGATCAAATAAGGACTAGTAATAGACTAGAGCCTATCTTTGTTGTACAGGTACCAGTTGAAATTGTACTTCCCTGGTTATGGGTGTGCAGTTTGCACTTTGTTATACATTGCTCTGGGTCCTCACTCCTGGTCCTGGAGTGGCACAGAAATATACAACCTGTGGCTCTCCATGAAATGGAGAAAACTTAACCTATACATGAACGATCAACATAACCTGAGCCCAATACTGGATGCATTCATTGAATAACTAGATTAAACTAGATTTAAACAGAATCCAGAAGTGGTTAGAAACATAGCAAATAAAATTCAATGTTCTACATGAAATGATGTCTATCAGGCCCTGAAGGACTTTGCCTACAGGACGGGTCTGCCCAGGGCTGGCCTAACCTCGTGGAGCTACAAAATGATCATGGCTCATTTAAGATCTGGCCAAATTGTTACGCTCCCGAGGGGGGGGGCAGACCGGGACCTGCAAGTCATCTGGGCAAATGTGACACAAACAGAAAGACGTTTGCCCGGATGACTGCCCATAGGCGTCTCTCGACAAGGACATGATCGCTGCCCACACGTATGCACTGACTCAGAACACATACACCACCTGTTCTGGGAGTGCTCCGTGGCCAGGCGGGTCAGGAGGCTTGTTTGTCCCCCTGTCTCCCATGACGGCTGAGGGCCTCCTCTACGGTCCACCGGGGGGATGCAAGTCCGATGAGCTCCAGCATCAGTGGAGGATCATCAACATCGTGAAACGGGTCCTGTGGGAGACGAGGAACATCAAGGTCTACCAAAAGACATCCGTCACTGGTCACTCTCCGGAGGAGGATGCAAAACCTCCAGGGGCTTCTGTGGACATGGAGACAAAAACCTGGCTAGAGAGAAGTGGGGGGTGGATCATTGGAAGGAATTCATCATAGTCCACCCCCCACTCAAGGGACACAGAAGCCTCTCGGGACAGCAAAACTTACTTTCTTTACCATTTTCCCTTTGGGATTTCTTAATCCACCTTGGGTTCCTTGGTATTTTGTATTGATTTAGAAGTTGTCAAGCTTAGATTCTTATTTGTAATCACCTTTTCTTAAGTTTGTTCAGTTTTCATTAGTTAATGTATACAAGATGTTTTCGTCCCTTAGTTTGTTTAGTAATAGTGTGTCCATGTTAAAATGATTATGGAGTTAGTGTGTTTTTAAAATAAAATGTTTTTAATCTGTAAATAAATTGAAACCAACAAAATCAACTACATGAAATTGAAATAAACTTACAATACAATGGGAGGTACACATGTGGAAGGTGGTCGAGTTTAAAGACTTGTGGTAATAGTTGATCAAAGCCATTCAGGTTATAATCATTTTTCTGTCATCAAGGCAGTAAGGCGTCTGGCAGTCAGAGGGTTGCCAGTTCGATCCCGCCCTGGCTGTGTCAAAGTGTCCCTGAGCATGACACCTAACCCCTAAATGCTCCTGAGAATGGGTTATGTAGAAGTCGTATCTGGCCTCTAATTTAGGAGACATTTGGCGCTAAAAATGTACTTTTTGCTCACTGGGGTTCAATTTTGAGGGGCAATATCTCCAAAAGAATAGTCTTCAAATTGTAGTTCAGCATTTTAGGTTGTGACGCTCATCCAAATGACCAACAGGTAGTGGTAATAATAAACTATGAACTTTACTAGATGGTTTATACTTTAATACAAAAGGGCCACATAATATGGGTACTGCAAAAATCACTAAATTTCTGGAGATCAATTCTTATTTTCAAACCAAGTTTTTTCCCCAGGAGGGGAGTGCACCGTTCCTGGATGTACTGCAATACCAGGTCGATGCGTGGAGTGGACGGAGCAAGCCCCTATTCCATCTCCCTGTTCCAAAAATCAATTTAATATATGGTCCCCAGATAGGGGACGTATCAGATATTAAACTGATAAGAACAGATACTACACTTGATCTTAGCCAAAAGGCCGAGAAGCGATACTGAACGGCAGCTCGAGGCGGGGGAGTCGTTGTGGGAAATACAATACACGGTGACGGGATGCATAATTTTTGGCTGGAATAAAGAAACGCTACAATGATGGCACTTCGAAAACCACCTATAATTTATGAATGGTCGGCATCAATGAATAGTTTTTCATAATTTGATCTTTGCACAAGATGCACATTCGTGTAAATCGAATCCTATTTCCACCAATCGTAACCACTGGTTTCGAAGTTCCTCTGAACTACGGCAGAGGAAAAGGCACAAACAGCGCCGCTGCTTCTGCGTTCTCACTCAAACCAAACGCGTTATCCGAAGAACAGCGAACACACTTTGTAAAGCAGCAACGGCATGGTAATGAACGCGGGTAAGATTTTAGAACACCCCTAAATAAATTCTAGTACCAAACACGGTATTTAAAAGTAAATGATTCCCAAAATATCTGTAAAAACACCCATCACATGTAGGAGCAGCACTCGCCGGCACACTTGCAGACTAAGGAGTGCATGCCCACAGATGCACCGTGGACAGAAATGTCCACTGGACGACCACGTTACATCTTACTGTGGCAGTTTCATATTCATTTGGAATAATTTGAGCTTCATCATACCGAGAGAGTACACAGTATTGGGCATATTGCTTGTATTATTAACACTCGACTGCACGGCAATCACTGCTGCAATATAAACCCGATGCAGCTAAATATCAACCGGAATACTGTCCGTATTTTATTTCCTACTTAGGAGTTTTATTCGCCCTCCACGTGCCGTCCCTTGAATCGGATATATAAAAAACATTTTCACAAAGTTTGAGCAAAAATTGAGTTGTCTGAGCTACTAATGAGTAGAACCAGGTGCACTTTCAAACAGTGGCGGTAATAAGCCGTGAACTTTACTAGATTGTTTATACTTTAATGCAAAAAGGCCGCATAGTATGGGACCGCAAAACTCACTAATAATTTCTGAAGATCAATTCTTATTTTCAAACCAAGATTTTTCCCCGGGAGGGAAGTGCACCGTTCCTGGATGTACTGCAATACCAGGTCGATGCGTGGAGTGGACGGAGCAAGCCCCTATTCCATCTCCCTGTTCCAAAAATCAATTTAATATATGGTCCCCAGATAGGGGACGTATCAGATATTAAACTGATAAGAACAGATACTACACTTGATCTTAGCCAAAAGGCCGAGAAGCGATACTGAACGGCAGCTCGAGGCGGGGGAGTCATTGTGGGAAATACAATACACGGTGACGGGATGCATAATTTTTGGCTAGAATAAAGAAACGCTACAATGACGGCACTTTGAAAACCACCTATAATAAACTATTCATTGATGCCGACCATTCGTTACTTTTATAATTTGATCTTTGCGCAAGATGCACATTCGTGTAAATCGAATCCTATTTCCACCAATCATAACCACTGGTTTCGAAGTTCCTCTGAACTACGGCAGAGGAAAAGGCACAAATAGCGCCGCTGCGTTCTCACTCAAACCAAACGCGTTATTCGAAGAACAGTCTGCGCTTGAAGAAGGTCAGAGACTCTGACATCCACCGGGAGGTCATTCCACCACCGTGGGACCAGGACAGACAGCAGTCGTGAGCCGTGAGGTGCAGGTGTGGCGAGGAGGAGGCGCCAGACGGCACGAAGTGGCAGAACGGAGGGGTCTTGTTGGTGTATAGGTCTTGATACACTTGACACACTTTGTAAAGCAGCAACGGCATGGTAATGAACGCGGGTAAGATTTTAGAACACCCCTAAATAAATTCTAGTCCGAAACAAGGTATTTAAAAGTAAATTATTCCCAAAATATCTGTAAAAACACCCATCACATGTAGGAGCAGCACTCGCCGGCACACTTGCAGACTAAGGAGTGCATGCCCACAGATGCACCGTGGACAGAAATGTCCACTGGACGACCACGTTACATCTTACTGTGGCAGTTTCATATTCATTTGGAATAATTTGAGCTTCATCATACCGAGAGACTATACATTATTGGGCATATTGCTTGTATCATTAACACTCGACTGCACGGCAATCACTGCTGCAATATAAACCCGATGCAGCTAAATATCAACCGGAATACTGTCCGTATTTTATTTCCTACTTAGGAGTTTTATTCGCCCTCCACGTGTCGTCCTTTTAATCGGATATACAAAAACATTTTCACAAAGTTTGAGCAAAAATGGAGTGGTCTCTCTGAGCTACTAATTAGTAGAACCAGGTGCACCAAACAGTGCCGGTAATAAGCCGTGAACTTTACTAGATTGTTTATACTTTAATGCAAAAAGGCCGCATAATATGGGTACCGCAAAACTCAATTTCTGGAGATCAATTCTTATTTCAAACCATGTTTTTCCCCGGGAGGGGAGTGCACCGTTCCTGGATGTACTGCAATACCAGGTCGATGCGTGGAGTGGACGGAGCAAGCCCCTATTCCATCTCCCTGTTCCAAAAATCAATTTAATATATGGTCCCCAGATAGGGGACGTATCAGATATTAAACTGATAAGAACAGATACTACACTTGATCTTAGCCAAAAGGCCGAGAAGCGATACTGAACGGCAGCTCGAGGCAGGGGAGTCGTTGTGGGAAATACAATACACGGTGACGGGGCGCGTGGTTTTTGGCTGGAATAAAGAAAAGCTACAATGACGGCAGTTTGAAAACCACCTATAAAACTATTCATTGATGCCGACCATTCGTTACTTTTATAATTTGAGCTTTGCGCAACATGCACATTCGTGTAAATCGAAACCTATTTCCACCAATCGTAAGCACTGGTTTCGAAGTTTCTCTGAACTACGGCAGAGGAAAAGACACAAACCGTGCGAACAGCGCCACTGCTTCTGTGTGCTCACTCAAACCAAACGCGTTATCCGATGAACAGCGAGCACACTTCGTAAAACAGCAACGGCATGATAATGGAACACGGGCAAGATTTTAGATTTTATTTCCTACTACGGAGTTTTAGTCGCCCTCCACATGCCGTCCTTTGAATCGGGAAAATCCGTTTAACCATTTCGTTTCTCGACAGTCTTTCAAATTCTGACAGTATACCCGGTAAAATCGAAATACAAAACTAATGCAACCAAGGAACCGCTAGAATACAGAGGTAGTCCGGTGCATGACACCCCTTTTCTAAACAAGCTCCACATATCAATATGTGGGTGAACTGCGAAAGGGAGCAAAACAAAGTTTCGAACCCCAAGGTTGATAGAGTTCCACCGCCCTCTAGTGGACAAATCCGGGAAGTAACGCGGTTCAACGTGACGTAATATGCCCAGTGAGGATATAAGCTTAATAAGTTACATAACATTACATTAATAGCATTTGGCAGACGCTCTTATCCAGAGCGACAATGACAATACTTTTAAGTTAAGACTGAATATTGTAATATGCGTGCTAAGTAAAAAAAATAAGAGCTAAAACTGCTGAAGATGCTAAAATTAATTTAAAATTTATTTCAATAGTGTTGTAGGAAAAGGACGGTGAGGAGGTGAAGGGCTTTAAGAACAAAGGAACACTTCATAAAGATACTGATGTCTTAAATGGCTCATTTGAGATTTAGAGGGGAAGTTGATAATAGGCCGGAAGGCATAATCTGTACTCAGAATGTCCTAGCCGATATAGAGGGGATTAAAGTAGAACTAGATTATAAATTTAAGACATAAGGCAGCAGGCATTCAGAGGTAAATAAGAATTTAAACCACTGGCAAGCATTTTTAGAGTCTTTAGAAACGGGATGAATAACTTGTGCAACTTGTCACATGTAAAATACTGGAATCAATAAGTTTCCATTTCTGGTCATAGCAGTACAGAAGGCCAACAGGATGCTGGGACACATAGCCAAGAGTATGGCGTATAAATCCAAGGAAGTTACACACTTTATACAATACCAAGACCACACTTAGAATATTGTGTGCAGTTCTGGGGACAATACTAGAAGAAAGGCAGAGGTGCTTGAAAAGGTTCAAAGGGTCATTCTGTGAAAAGCCAACCAGAGGTGGGTGTTGACCACCACTCTCAATGTGTACATGTTCTTTATATATATTCAAAAAAGAACCTCCAGAACATTCGCCTCATTGGATTACAAAATGCTAAGTCATGCTGCTTGGTAATTTATTTTCAATATTTGATGGACTACTACATCAGTACCACTTGGTGTATGACACCAACATTTCTAAGACTAATAGACTGACTTATCATTTTTGAAAAACTTAAAGATGGTAAGGTAGAAAGTTTCAAATCAAAATAAAACATTGTTTTCCTTCAAAAAGGTATAAGAGGCCTACTTATGTACAAGGAATTGAGTTGATATCACAATGCCTTGTTTCAATCAGGATCAGGTTCATAATGGCGGACAGAAAATTGTTGCTCCGTTTTCAGGTTGTTCCCTGCTGTAATGCCAAAGCTCCAAAATCAACCAAATTTCCCCAATTTCCACTCGCAAGTGACTTTCCAGGCTAATGTATCGCATGTGCTCTAATGGATATATAAAGAACATTTACACAAAATTTGAGCTGGAGCGGTGGTCCCTCTGAGCAACGAATTATTAGAATCGGGTGTGCTTTGTTAGGGTTGGAGTGAAAACCTGCAGAACGGTAGATCTGCAGGAACAGGGTTGAGCAGCTCTTAATTTGTTCTCAAACTCCTTGCCACGGAGGATCCTGTATACGCAGGTTCATTCCAACCAATTACTCATCCATATGCATTTAACCGTTTAACTACATTGAAGCACAATAAGCAACAGTCACCATTTAGACAACACAAATAGCACATTTTGCTTTATATCCATTATGCGCAAACCTACAGTCCTTATTCAGCTAATAAACGAATTGTAGAAATGAGGCTGGAATACAAACACGGCCCTCCGAGTTTGACCACTGCTTTAATAAACCGATGGTCGGATAGAAACTAGATGCAAGTTGAAATTGTGGCACTTTTGTTGACACCAAACCACAGAGAACCAAATAACAATGCAACAAAATGTATTACAGGCCCATTGAACTCTCAACACGCAGTATCAAACTTCAGCTCCGGGAGTAGAGTAACAAATTATTGCCAAGAAATACTCACCGACTGCCCTTCATTGTTTGCCGAAAACAATCCCAACATGTATAAAGCTAAAACGGGTATAGCTACGTTGAAGATGTTATGAATGCAGTGACAAGTTGCTTGTGCGTCTGCACGATAGCAGCGTCTAATAAAAAATAAAAAAAAGCATTTATCCATATTGTTTTTATTTCTCCCCGCTTGAACGGTCATCTGCAGGCCAACATTACGAGCGCGAGGCTGCATACTGCGACAGAGGCCCACAGCGGGATCAGACACGGAGGCCATTGGGAGCTTTTCAGGAGCTGTATGCTAACAGCAGTCACCTCGTTACAAACTCTCGCAGTTTTCCGAAGTTACA
Organism: Conger conger; assembly: GCF_963514075.1. Classification (NCBI taxonomy): domain Eukaryota; kingdom Metazoa; phylum Chordata; class Actinopteri; order Anguilliformes; family Congridae; genus Conger; species Conger conger. Next base: position 1,624,406 of record NC_083760.1, on the reverse strand, counting down.
GGCAATAGATAAAGTCAAGTTCACAGCAGCTGATCGACACCATTAGGTATAATTAAACAGAACTACTACGCTTTGTTAAAAAGCAGCAAAATTTGAGTTCGTACTCACATATTCTCACAAGAGAAGTGGAAGGAAATTACAAATGGGAGAAGGCCCCTCGAAAAAAGATGAACATCCCACAGAATACTGCAGGGGTGTCCAATCTTATCCAGAAAGGGCCGGTGTGTGTGCAGGTTGTTGTTTTAGCACGGGACTAAGACAGCTGATTCTACTCATCAAGGTCTTGACTAAAGACCACGATTAGTTCATTAGTATAATCAGGTGTGTTACTGCTGGGTTAAAACAAAACCCCACGCCGGCCCTTTTAGGATAAGATTGGACACCTCTGGAATAAGGAGAAAAACAGACTTCCTCTCCAAGACAGCATCCTCCCTCTACCTGGGAGTCAGGTGTGAAGAGTTTAGCAAATCAGTAGAACTAATTGTTCAGTAAATTACCCGGAAAACCATGGATGGATTTCGATTCGTGGCCAGTTTTGATGATCCCTGCATTAAAGTGAGCGCAATCTGTGTATTTTCAGTATTTTTAAATCGCCTATCGACCCATCAATGCTGATAAAATGCATCCACAGCTTAATATATTTATTGAATTATTTTTTTTGTAAACTTCTGTTTATAATAACGATATCCCTACTGTGCAAAATATGGCCGTTTCTATTTTCGCTGTTCGGTCTGTTCTTATGTTAACATGGCTTAATATTGTAAATATTTTGGCGAGTTAGTCCACGTCATCAACGTACTCCCGCCTTTCTGCCTAAAGAGTGCGCGTGCTCGTCTGGAGCGCGCGATACCAGAGTTGTGAAAGCTGTAAAGATGCAGGAGCCGACAGCGCTACACAGACAGGCAAAGCACAGCAACAGCATCACACAGGTCAACTTCCACAACAGAACACGATCTACACAAAACACGAAGAACGTTTTTTATTCTGTACATTTATTATCATTCTCGTTACAGAACTTGTTACAGGTTTTTCTCCTATCAAATCAAACGATCAAAGGCTGCTCCAGCTTTTGATGTTGCTGTACATATACACTGTGTGTGTTCAGTCTGCAAATAAATAAACAACAAAATCATTGTGAAATAAAAAAAAGATATAACTTCCAAATATGGAAGATGCTACAGCACCCAAAACTGTATTGCATGTTTTAATGATCTAATAGAGGCACAGATGAAGATGACATATTTCACACGTGTCCTGTGTGTTGTCATAAAGCAGCAGGTAAGAAACCATTTATTCTGCCGGCAGATCTACACCTCACAGAGAGGACAAAGAGAGGGTCCTGGTGAGCCACAGGGTCTGCTGGGGTCCCCAGCACTGGTTCTGGAGAGCCGCAGGGTCTGCTGGTTTTTTATTGTTATTCAGCACTTAATTAATTAATTAGAGTCGCTGATTACACAGTTAACTCACCTCACCGAGTTACCTGGGTCTCAACAGGGTGCTGATTTTAAGGTGAAAACAAAAACCAGCAGACCCAGTGGCTCTCCAGGACCGGGACCACTGGTTCACACTCTGCTGCTGATCTGTACGTGCCACTCAGGGACCCAGTGGGCTGAAGCAGCCAGGTCAGGTCTCCCACACGGCTCCATATCGCACGTTCCTCAGCATAAGAGAGATATCAGAGGATCCAGTGGAGTTATTGTAGTTAAAGGATCGCTTGTATAAGCAGTAAGCAGGGTAAGGGAGCATGACTGTGTTCACGCCAGTGTGCTGGAGGAAGGTTCCATCTGCTCTCCGCCAGCAGGACAGTCTACCGTCAGCAACATGTGCCCTATTCATCACTCTATTAATATGAATCATGAAAACTCTCAGCCCTAAAACAGAACGGCATCAAGTTCCTCTCCACCCCTCCACACACAAAACACACACACACATGCACACAAACACTCACACACACACACACACACACACACACTCACGCACGCATACATACACACACATGCACACACACACACACACTCTCTCTCGGAACACTATGTACTTTGGTCTTCAGTAACAGGAGCACAGTGACTCCGCCTCTCTTGTGCTGTTTTGGAGGCTCCGCCCCCCTCTGACAGGCACTGCTCCTCCCCCTGCCTCTCTGTACCAATCAGAGAGCACCCAGCTGCACTGAGGGTTCGTTTGGCATTTTAACAGTTTATCGTGTGTTCTGATGTCCTCCAGCCAGCAGGTGGCAGCACTGAGGTCCTTCTGCCATCCAGAGTCCAGAGGAGTGGCCCTGAGAGGAAGGACTGGTCAGCAGGACAAGGCTACAGGAAGGTGCGGTCGGCATGGTTACGGGAAGGCATGGTCGGCATGGTTACGGGAAGGCGTGGTCACCACGGGTATGGGTAGGCATGGTAACCACAGTTGCAGGAAGGCGTGGTCACCACAGCTGTGGGTAGGCATGGTAACCACGGATACAGGAAGGCATGGTCACCGCGGTTACGGGCAGGCGAGCGTGGCGGGAGGCGTGTAGGAGAAGCCGGGGAAGGCGCTGGCCGCCTCACGCAGGCTGCTGGTCACCAGGCACTCGCTGTTGCCAAGGGAACCGGGCACGGGGAGGTGCGTGAACTCAGGGTCAAAGTGCTGCAGGTCCACAGGGCCGCTCTGCAGGAGAGAGAGAGAGAGAGGGAGGGAGAGAGAGAGGGAGAGGGAGAGAGAGAGGGAGAGAGAGAGAGAGAGGGAGAGAGAGAGAGAGCAAGGGAGGGAGGGAGAGGGAGGGAGGGAGGGAGAGGGAGAGAGAGAGAGGGGGATTGGGAGAGAGAGAGGGAGAGCGAGGGAGAGGGAGGGAGAGGGGGAGGGAGAGAGACAAACACACCATATGAATAAACTCTGTGATTACTCCTCTTATTCACACCATTACACACACAGACTGCACAGGCGCATGACAAATGTTGAACCTATTATAAGTTCAAGTTGGCATGGAAACACATGTATATGATATTTTGTTGTTTACTGTAAATTATGGTAAATGGTGTATGATTGTGCTGTAACTGTGCACATGTTCTGCACATTTAAATTTACAAATAACTACATGCATTTGGTCCATGCACGCACACACACACACACACACGCATCACACGTGCAGCACATGCACCAGACCTGGGTCAGATACATATATATTTTTTGGATTCAAATACCTTTCTGTCCTCAATTCATCTTACAACTGAGCCAACCAAGAGGAGAGGGCAGGGCTTGCATTTTATGAGAGTATTTCATAGGTTACAATACAGCAGACAAGCCCAGTGAAGTATTTAAATCCAAAACAGTTTCATATTTGACCCTGGCCTGGCCTGTGCCCAATCACGTTCTGTTTCTGCAGTGCAGGAGCCACTCACCACGGACGGTACAAAAGGGGGCGTGGTCTTTTTGGCCATCAGATCGTCCCAGTTGATGGGAGAAAAGAAGGCGTGGCACTTGAGCTCCATCTGCAGGAGACAAGGGGGCATTACACTATTAGCGCAAACATTAATGTAACAGTGTGTCTACTGAGAGCAAGTGTGTAAGTGCTGTGTGTGTGTGAGTGTGTGTAGGCGCTGTGAGTGTGAGTGTGTGTGTGTGTGTGAGAGTGTGTGAGTGAGTGTGTGTGTGTGTGTGTGTGTGAGTGTGTGTGTAGGCGCTGTGTGAGTGTGTGTGTGTGTGTGAGTGAGTATGTATATAAGTGTGTGTGTATACGCTGTGTGTGAGTGTGTGTGTGTGTGTGTATATATAAGTGTGTGTGTAGACGCTGTGTGTGTGTGTGTGTGTGAGTGTGTGTGTGAGTGTGTGTGTATATAAGTGTGTGTGTAGACGCTGTGTGTGAGTGTGTGTAGGCGCTGTGTGTGTGTAGTGTGTGTAGGCGCTGTGTGTGTGTGTGTGTGAGTGTGTGTGTAGGCGCTGTGTGTGTGTGTGTGAGTGTGTGTAGGCACTGTGTGTGTGTGTGAGTGTGTGTGTGTGTGTGTGTGAGTGTGTGTAGGCGCTGTGTGTGTGTGTGTCTGTAGGCGCTGTGTGTGTGTGTGTGTAGGCGCTGTGTGTGTGTGTAGTGTGTGTAGGCGCTGTGTGCGTGTGTGTGTGAGTGTGTGTGTAGGCGCTGTCTGTGTGTGTGTGTGTAGGCGCTGTGTGAGTGTGTGTGTAAGCGCTGTGTGAGTGTGTGTGTGTGTAGGCGCTGTGTGTGTGTGTGTAGGCACTGTGTGTGAGTGTGTGTGTGTGTAGGCGCTGTGTGTGTGAGTGTGTGAGTGTGTGTGTGTGTGTAGGCGCTGTGTGTGTGTGTGAGTGTGTGTGTAGGCGCTGTGTGTGTGTGTGTGTGTGTGTGTATAAGTGTAGGCGCTGTGTGTGTGTGTGTGTGTGTGTGTGTGTAGGCGCTGTGTGTGAGTGTGTGTGTAGGCGCTGTGTGTGTGTGTGTGTGTGTATAAGTGTAGGCGCTGTGGCCCTTACGAGGTCGTGGCGGGCCCCGGTCCGGAGCGCGGGGTCTTTGTGCAGCAGCCCCTCCAGCAGGGCGCGGCCGGCGTTGGAGACGCTCGGTTTGAGCTCCAGGGGGCGCTGCAGGATGCTGCGGTACATCTCCGCCACGTCCCGGCTGTAGAACGGGGGCTGCGGGGACACGGCCAATCAGCTGCACGCCACAGACTGAACACATGCCCGCCGGCCAATCATGACACTGCATTTCTCTGATCTGGCCAGTGACAGCAGGCTACAGGGTGTGAACTTGGCATTACGTCCCAGTGCATATGTGAAATGTGAATGTTTAGCAGGGGTGTAGCCCCAAAGCGTATGTGGCTGTGTGGTTAGCATAGCAGACTCTGTAGTCCCAGAGTGTGTGTGGCTGTGTGGTTAGCGTAGCAGGCTCTGTAGAGTGTGTGTGGCTGTGTGGTTAGCATAGCAGGCTCTGTAGAGTGTGTGTGGCTGTGTGGTTAGCGTAGCGTAGCAGACTCTGTAGTCTCAGAGTGTGTGTGGTTGTGTGGTTAGCGTAGCGTAGCAGACTCTGTAGTCTCAGAGCGTGTGTGGTTAGCGTAGCGTAGCAGACTCTGTAGTCTCAGAGCGTGTGTGGCTGTGTGGTTAGCGTAGCGTAGCAGACTCTGTAGTCTCAGAGCGTGTGTGGCTGTGTGGTTAGCGTAGCGTAGCAGACTCTGTAGTCTCAGAGCGTGTGTGGTTAGCGTAGCGTAGCGTAGCAGACTCTGTAGTCTCAGAGCGTGTGTGGTTAGCGTAGCGTAGCAGACTCTGTAGTCTCAGAGCGTGTGTGGCTGTGTGGTTAGCGTAGCGTAGCAGACTCTGTAGTCTCAGAGCGTGTGTGGCTGTGTGGTTAGCGTAGCGTAGCAGACTCTGTAGTCTCAGAGCGTGTGTGGTTAGCGTAGCGTAGCGTAGCAGACTCTGTAGTCTCAGAGCGTGTGTGGTTAGCGTAGCGTAGCGTAGCGCTCACCAGGCCGTACAGCATCTCGTACAGGACGCAGCCCAGGCACCACCAGTCCACGGTGCGGTCGTACGGCTGCTTGCGCAGCACCTCGGGGGCCAGGTACTCCGGCGTGCCGCAGAAGGTGCTGGTGGTGGCGCTGGGGGCCACGCCCTCCTTGCACAGGCCGAAGTCCGTCAGCACGATGTGGCCCTGCGAGTCCAGCAGCACGTTCTCCGGCTTCAGGTCTCTGGGGGGGACAGGGGGGGAGAGGAGTTACCCCACAGTTACCCCACAGTGCCCCCAACAGCCCCACAGGCCTCCCCAAACCTCAACCCCCTACCCCTAAACCTCATTGATGTGTAGATGGTACCTTTAGGAGGTGCAGTGTGTGGGAGGTGTCGGAGGTGCAGTGTGTAGGAGGTGCAGTAGGAGGTGCAGTCTGTAGGGGGTGCAGTGTGTAGAAGGCGCAGTAGGAGGTGCAGTCTGTAGGGGGTGCAGTGTGTAGAAGGCGCAGTAGGAGGTGCAGTCTGTAGGGGGTGCAGTGTGTAGAAGGCGCAGTAGGAGGTGCAGTGTGTAGGAGGCGCAGTGTGTAGGGGGCGCAGTGTGTAGGAGGCGCAGTGTGCAGGTGAGTACCTGTAGATGATGTGCAGGGAGTGCAGGTACCCCAGGGCGGAGGCGATCTCTGCAGTGTAGAATCTCGCTCGCGGCTCCAGGAACACACGCTCACGCTGCAGGTGGTAGAACAGCTACAGGGGGAGGAGCATGTTACCAAGGCAATAAATGTGTGTTTGTGTGTGTATGTATGTGTGTACATGTGTGTGTGTGTGTGTGTGTATGTATGTATGTGTGTACGTGTGTGTGTGTGCATATGCGTGTGTGTCTGTGTGTGTGAGTATATATATGTGTGTGTGTGTGTGTGTGTGTGTGGGTATGCATGTGTGTACGTGTGTGTGTGCATATGTGTGTGTGTCTGTGTGTGTGAGTATATATACGTGTGTGTGTGTGTGTGTGTGTGTGTGTGTGTCTGCATATGTGTGTGTGTCTGTGTGTGTGAGTATATATACACGTGTGTGTGTGTGTGTGTGTGTGTGTGTGTGTGGGTATGCATGTGTGTACATGTGTGTGTGCGTACCTCTCCTCCGTTGACGTAGTCCAGGACGAAGTAGAGCTTGTCGGGGGTCTGGAAGGAGTAGTGCAGCCGCACCAGGAAGGGGTGATGCAGCGTCTGCAGGAGCACACTGCGCTCCGACATGATGTGCTTCTGCTGCAGAGAGAGAGGGGGGGTTAGAGAGGGGCTGTGTCCTGTAGGGGTGGGGTGTAGGGGTGGGGTTGTGTCCTGTAGGGGTGGGGTGTAGGGGTGGGGTTGTGTCCTGTAGGGGTGGGGTGTAGGGGTGGGGTTGTGTCCTGTAGGTGTGGGGTGTAGGGGTGTAAGTGTGGGGTGTAGGGGCTGCTCTTGCTGTTCTTACCTCTTTCTTCTTCAGGATAATCTTCTTCTGCAGAACTTTGACAGCGTAGTACTGCTCACTGTCTTTGTGCCTGGCCAGGAGGACCTGAGAGAGAGAGGGAGAGAGAGAGAGAGAGAGAGAGAGGGAGAGAGAGATAGAGAGAGAGGGAGAGAGAGGGGGAAGGATGGAGATGGAGGGAGATAGAGAGAGAGAGGGAAAGAGAGAGAGAGAAAGGAGTTTTCATGGTTACCTAATACTTGCTGCATGTGCACCTCCCCAGTAAACATGCCAGAGGACTCTCCGCTCACCTTCCCAAAACTTCCTTTCCCGATGATCTTCAGATAGTCAAAGTCAGACGGCTTGACCCTGGAGATGAAAACAACAGGCAGGTGAGACTTCCGAGTTTCTGAACTTTGTGTGACCTGCTTCATCATGATGAGTATATTTGTAAGGTGTGTCGAGACATTATGTGAAATGCACTTTAAATGAAAAGCACTTTAAATAAAGCCTGGTCTGATCGTACTCACTGAGTCTCTTTAGCCAGAGAGTTCCCGGGAGACGCTACACACTGCTCCCAGAAAAAAAGAGAGGATGGGTTGGTTTATTTGAAAATTCCACTCAACTCACGAACGCACACACATGGGCGAACACACACACACACGGGCACACACACACACACACACACACCCACTTACAGGTTTAGTTCCTTCCTCTGCCTCCTTCTTCTGATTCTCATCGATTTTCAAGAAAACTCGGACGTCTGAGCTGGGGACAGAGTAGGATAGAACACATTTGGCTGTTGCCTGCATTTGAGCCTGCATTTGTCAGTAGATGGAGGTTCAGGTTTGTGGCAGTGTCAGTAGATGGGGTTGAGGTTTGGGGTAGTGTCAGTAGATGGGGGTTCAGGTTTGGGGTAGTGTCAGTAGATGGGGGATCAGGTTTGGGGTAGTGTCAGTAGATGGGGTTGAGGTTTGGGGTAGTGTCAGTAGATGGGGGTTCAGGATTGGGGTAGTGTCAGTAGATGGAGGTTCAGGTTTGTGGCAGTGTCAGTAGATGGTGGTTCAGGTTTGTGGCAGTGTCAGTAGATGGAGGTTCAGGTTTGTGGCAGTGTCAGTAGATGGAGGTTCAGGATTGTGGCAGTGTCAGTAGATGGGGGTTCAGGTTTGGGGTAGTGTCAGTAGATGGGGTTGAGGTTTGGGGTAGTGTCAGTAGATGGGGGTTCAGGATTGGGGTAGTGTCAGTAGATGGAGGTTCAGGTTTGTGGCAGTGTCAGTAGATGGAGGTTCAGGTTTGTGGCAGTGTCAGTAGATGGAGGTTCAGGTTTGGGGTAGTGTCAGTAGATGGGGTTCAGGTTTGGAGTAGTGTCAGTAGATGGGGGTTCAGGTTTGTGGCAGTGTCAGTAGATGGAGGTTCAGGTTTGGGGTAGTGTCAGTAGATGGGGTTGAGGTTTGGGGTAGTGTCAGTAGATGGGGGTTCAGGTTTGGGGTAGTGTCAGTAGATGGGGGTTCAGGATTGGGGTAGTGTCAGTAGATGGAGGTTCAGGTTTGTGGCAGTGTCAGTAGATGGAGGTTCAGGTTTGTGGCAGTGTCAGTAGATGGAGGTTCACCTTTGGGGTAGTGTCAGTAGATTGGGGTTCAGGTTTTGGGGTGCGGTCTGTATCACAAATGTTTCCATCACAACCTGATCTGAACGATGAGACCATCCAGCAGGACTTGAGCGGGCCCTGTGCTTCTGCACTAATGTGCTTAGCCTGTTGTGTCCCTCAGGGAACAGAACAGCTTTAATGTAAAGCAGCTCAGAGAGAGAAACAGGGCTGTTTAACCTGAGTGGAGTTATTACTGCATCAGACGCTTACCGCTCAGTGTGTGTGCGTGCGTGTGTGTGTGTGTGTGTGTGTGTGTGTGTGTGTGTGTGTGTGTGTGTGTGTGTGTGTGTGTGTGTGTGGTAGGGAGGAGGGCCTTATTATGGGGACTGTGTGTGACACTCTGAGAAACACACTTTTTAAAATCAAGAAACATTATGCGGCCTGTAGGGTCGAGGTTTAGGTAAATGACTGGGACCCGCAAGGTCGGCGGTTTGATCCCGGTGTAGCCACAATAAGATCCGCACAGCCGTTGGGCCCTTGAGCAAGGTTCTTAACCCTGCATTGCTCCAGGGGAGGAGTGTCTCCTGCTTAGTCAAATCAACTGTACGTCGGTCTGGATAAGAGCGTCTGCCAAATGCCATTAGTGTAATGTAAAAAAAGAATACGGAAACTAATGATTCTGTTTATCTGTGGGTTTGTCTTATATATTTTTACATATATCGCTAATTTAATCTCCACCAACCCTGCACATTATTTAATTTCCATCAAGGGCCCGATTGAGAAACAGATTCCGTCCTAATAACGAGTGATGCCGTCCCGCCCCTTCCTGTTCTGGGGACCCGCGGTACTTTCCTTCCGTCGGTGAGGCCCGGGAGCTCGGCCCGCGCGCTCAGCTCAGCCGACAACAGATGAAGTGTACACACCTCTTCACTGGCAGATTCACTCTCATGTATTTTCATCAAATCTGTCTGCGCTTACGTGAATAAGATAACTAGTTTGCTAATCTGTTGCTAAAAGCTTCAGTAGTTCTAAAAGATGCCGCCCTCCAGTCGTCACGAGTGGAGAAAAGTACCCGGGTTCTCCGGGGTACTTTCTAAGCAGACGGATACCCCCATCTGCGCAGACGCAGAATAATTCCGCCACAGCCACTTACTTTTGACAGATCTGCGGGTTGGAGCCCATCTTCTGAATTAAGTCGTTTAAGCCCATTTTCCGCTCCTTGATGAAGGCTGTAACACAGAGGTATTTATTTGAGTCATTCTTCCTGGCTCGCGG
>NC_083760.1:1604694-1609694 GCF_963514075.1 Conger conger | reverse complement strand
CTGCCTTCACTAAATATTGTCTGTCTTCACCACTCCCTGCCCAAACCCTAGCCCCCCCTGGTGTAGCCACAATAAGATCCGCACAGCCGTTGGGCCCTTGAGCAAGGCCCTTAACCCTGCGTTGCTCCAGGGGAGGAATGTCTCCTGCTTAGTCTAATCAACTGTACGTCGCTTTGAATAAAAGCGTCAGCCAAATGACATGTCATATAATGATTTCTGTCTTGACTTTGGTGAATCTGCCACCAGCCCAATGTGCTCACTGTAACCCTTCCTGTGATTTGTCTGCCTGAGACCCCTGCTGAAGCCACCACCTCTTTTCTGTACGGATTTATTTTCTTTTTTCTTTCATTTCTTTCTAATCCCTGTGCTGCATTGACGTCAGTTTGTTTGATTCCAGCGGCTGATCTTATGTAAACTTGGGTCCAGTTTCAGAACATCCAGGGCATTAAAACAAGCCTATTTCAGGAGCCCTGCTCGAGAGCGAGCTGCTCACCCGCTCTCCGGGATGAAAAGATTCTCCTCTCTTCTCCTTCGTTCTCTTTTCTCTCTATTCTTCCTTTTGTCCTTAATGGTTTTTTCCTTTGTTTCCTCTCCTCCATTAACCCCCCCCCCCCTCCCTCACTCCCCCCCCAGAGAGAGGAGCAGCTGCTGCCCTGCCTCAGTCTCAGGGGGACAGTGTTGCATAAGCTGGTCTCAGAGACCTGCCTGAAGCCTGCTCCTGCACAGCAGCCCTGGTGAGTCGCTGTGTGAGTCGCTGTGTGAGTCGTTGTGTGAGTCGCTGTGTGAACCACTAGGTGAGTCGTTGTGTGAGTCGCTGTGTGAACCACTAGGTGAGTCGTTGTGTGAGTCGCTGTGTGAACTACTAGGTGAGTCGTTGTGTGAGTCGCTGTGTGAACTACTAGGTGAGTCGTTGTGTGAGTCGCTGTGTGAACAACTAGGTGAACCACTAGGTGAGTCGCTGTGTGAACCACTAGGTGAGTCGTTGTGTGAGTCGCTGTGTGAACTACTAGGTGAGTCGTTGTGTGAGTCGCTGTGTGAGTCACTAGGTGAGTCGCTGTGTGACCCACTAGGTGAACCACTGGGTGAGTCGCTGTGTGAACCACTAGGTGAACCACTAGGTGAGTCACTAGGTGAACCACTAGGTGAACCACTAGGTGAGTCGTTGTGTGAGTCGCTGTGTGAGTCACTAGGTGAGTCGCTGTGTGACCCACTAGGTGAACCACTAGGTGAGTCGCTGTGTGAACCACTAGGTGAACCACTAGGTGAGTCACTAGGTGAGTCACTAGGTGAACCACTAGGTGAGTCGCTGTGTGAGTTGCTAGGTGAGTCGCTGTGTGAGTCGCTGTGTGAGTCACTAGGTGAGTCGTTAGACCCCTGAGATCACTCGTTCTTTGGGCGAACACAACCTGAACTCTCAGTCCAGAGACCAGGTGCATAATGGCTGTTCCCAGAATTCAGTGGTGAGCAGCTGCTTGCCGGCTGAAAAGAAGGGGATTCACAGGCCCCCCACCCCCCATCAGGAGGGCGGTTAAAAATAGCCCTGATTTTCCAAAATAGCTCCCCGTCCAGCTTAAACCTGCGCCCCGCTCCTCCAGCTGCGCAGGGCTGGTCAACACCGCAACCTCCGCTGCTCGGGACTGTGGGAACCGGAGAGCCTGCTCCCAGCTGCACCGCAAAACACTGACCCCGGGACCGCAGGAGCCTGTACCTGCCCCCCCCTACCCCCCTCTGGGCGGCAGGAGCCTGTAACTGCCCCCCCTCTGGGCAGCAGAACACTCCTATAAGCAGCCTATAGTCTAGTGGATAAGGTACCAAACTGGGACCCGGAGGATTGGTGGTTCAATCCCTGGTGTAGCTATAGTAAGAACAGTGGAGCTGTTGGGCCCTTGAGCAAGGCCCTTGACCCTGCACAATCCTTCCCGCTTAGTCTAATCAACTGTAAGTCGCTTTGCATAAAAGCGTCAGCTAAATAATACATTACATCATTACCTGCCCCTTCCGCTCATATTTTCCTTTTTTGTCTCACCTTCTGTTAGAGCCTGCTGTGAAAAGCACTTTCCAAATAACATTGAAAAATGAAAAATTGACACGCATGCACACACATCATCTGCTGGGGTTCCTCAGTGTAAAAAAAACAATGTGGTGTGGTGCACGTCCTCTTGGGGCGGATAACGATAAGGATCAACTGAGGAAAAGAGCGGGAGATTCTACATTGTCCCTGAAGCCAACCAGTGAGCCCTAGCGTGGCCCAATCTCATGATACAGCCCATCATCCCCAACACACACACGGTCTCGGGTCCGGCGATCAGAACCAAGCGCAGACTCAGATGGCAGAACAGGTAGGTTCGCAATGTTACACATTCCAAGTTCATGAGCCGGCAAACAGGAATGGCTCAGGTATGGCAGTCAGGGCAGGGCAGAGCAGGCAGAGTGAGGTCCGAAACCAGAAGACAGTCCGATGGAGGAACAGGGAAGGAGTCGGGAGCTGGAGAGGAGAAGGAGGGCTGGAGACAGGACGGGATACGGAACCGGGAACAGAAGAGCAGGTAACAGGACACGGGAACACAGGGCAGGTAACAGGACAAGGGAACACAGGGCAGGTAACAGGACAGGGGAACACAGGGCAGGTAGGTCAGACAGAGGAACACAGGGCAGGTAGGTCAGACAGAGGAACACAGGGCAGGTAGATCAGACAGAGGAACACAGGGCAGGTAGGTCAGACAGAGGAACACATGGCAGGTAGGTCAGACAGAGGAACACAGGGCAGGTAACAGGACAGGGGAACACAGGGCAGGTAGGTCAGACAGAGGAACACAGGGCAGGTAGGTCAGACAGAGGAACACAGGGCAGGTAGGTCAGACAGAGGAACACAGGGCAGGTAGGTCAGACAGAGGAACACAGGGCAGGTAGGTCAGACAGAGGAACACAGGGCAGGTAGGTCAGACAGAGGAACACAGGGCAGGTAGGTCAGACAGAGGAACACAGGACAGGTAGGTCAGACAGAGGAACACAGGGCAGGTAGGTCAGACAGAGGAACACAGGGCAGGTAGGTCAGACAGAGGAACACAGGGCAGGTAGGTCAGACAGAGGAACACAGGGCAGGTAGGTCAGACAGAGGAACACAGGGCAGGTAGGTCAGACAGAGGAACACAGGGCAGGTAGGTCAGACAGGAACACAGGGCAGGTAGGTCAGACAGAGGAACACAGGGCAGGTAGGTCAGACAGAGGAACACAGGGCAGGTAGGTCAGACAGAGGAACACAGGGCAGGTAGGTCAGACAGAGGAACACAGGACAGGTAGGTCAGACAGAGGAACACAGGGCAGGTAGGTCAGACAGAGGAACACAGGGCAGGTAGGTCAGACAGAGGAACACAGGGCAGGTAGGTCGGACAGAGGAACACATGGCAGGTAGGTGGACAGAGGAACACAGGGAAGCAGGAAAGTAGGAAGCTGGAGCAGGTAACTGGAGAAAAATGCTGGGTATGGAAAGGCTGGGCACATAACAATCTAGCAAAGAACAGGAAGAAACAGACGGACTGTATACACAGTTAACAAGACACAATGGGATTCGAGTGAGAGTGATTACACATAAGGAAACACGTAACAGGTGCAAACGAGGAAACAGGAAGCAGAACTAGAAAATACACAGAAACAGATGAACAGGGAAGCAAAGAAGAGAGAAGGCCTGGTCCCTGTGTGCTCCCAGCCAACCCCTCACTAAGGAGTAATCCCTTACGGTACGACTACCACAGCGCCGGGAAGGAGAATATACTTTCTGATGTTCCGGCGCTGGGGATGGGAATGTGTTTACTGATAGTCCGGCTCTAGGAGGGGGAGTGTGTGCTTCTCGAGCTCCAGCCCGGGGAATACGGTGTGTGTTCCTGGGGGGCCGATGCTGGCTGAGGACGAGAGGCCTGGCTGTTAGAGATACAGGCGACAGCACATTGCAGGGATCTCTCGCCCTGGGTGATGTGGGTACAGGGCTGTGTCTGAGAGTTTAAATCTGAGACAGGGTCATGCTGCACTTTGGCATGGCGGTCGAGGGGCAGCCATGGGGGTTATATAACCGGACCGAGTTCATGTCCAGTGCCTGAGAAACGTCCCTGTACCCAGAGTGTCTGAGTGGAAGACACACACTGGCTGTATTAAATTAAGAGCAATGTAAGGGGTGTATAATCACTTCCACCTCCCATTGAGCCGAGCTTCCCAAACGCCATCCTGGGGACCCACTGCGTGTGCTGGTCATTCAGACCCTCACTGCGATCTCTGACATGGAACGAGCTGCTAATCGCTCTTAATTAGACACCTATAATATCAATTGGTCATATGAAGGCCATGTTAGGTCAGAAATCCCAGTGCACACTCTGAGAAGTGAAATCGGATTAACTTCTTCTCTTAGTCTTTGAGATGTGCTGTTTGAGATATGATTCCAGTCAAAAGAGGTTACTTTTTTGTTGTTGAAAGAATCAGTTACAAACATAAACAGGCTGGGTTAGGGTAAGGGTTAGCCTGAAAAGTGGACCCTGGTCAATGAATGGAGACCATCCGTGAAAAATGTCACAGTTCAGTTCAAAGACGAAGCGAATGACATCGGCAGAGGAGCGTCTGCAGGTGTACAGGAGAGACAGGAAGGGCCTGGGGCCCTGGGCCTCGGGGCCCCCTGGGGCCTGAGCTTTGGAGTTCTGGGGAACATGATGACAGTGGAAGTCACTCAGAGGGGCCCGTGGGATTTCAGGGGCTCCCTGGTCTCCTCAGGGAGATGCAGGCTGGAGGAAAAACCAGCACACAGTCTGTCTCCAGGACTCGCGGCCCCTCTGCAGATAGCGATAATCGGCAGGGTAAACACAAAGTCATATAAATACAGTATATGAGCAGTGTAAATGCAATGCTGTGTCTCATGAGTGACACTGCAGTTTGTTCGCAGTTTTCTCTGCTGTGCAGCAGCTGGAAGGCCCCACTGAATCCTGGGAAGGGAGATTTGCGAGCAGTGTTGTCCTCGG
>NC_083760.1:1597194-1599694 GCF_963514075.1 Conger conger | reverse complement strand
AATGTTTGCTAATGAGTGTTTTGCAACGTGCAACTGTGTTGAAGTAAAAAACCAAAATAACAAAAAATACGTCACTGGTTTGTAGGATCGGATGGTCATGGGATGGGAGATAAACCAGAGCTGTTCCTTTAGGTGTTCAATAGACACCAAGGGTTCCAATCTGATCCAAGCAGCCAGAGGAGTATATCACACCTCGGCAGCCACTACAGTATACCAGAAAACAGGTGAGCACGCTGGCATACGCCTCATCATCATTCGTGCTACATGACTGTGCGAGAATTTATCGGTCGCGACAGACTGACTGTCAGCCTCAGATAATTAAAATGTGTCTGTTTTTTTACATGTTCTGGTCGTTATTCTGCTCTTATTTGTTTCATTTACACGATCTTACATGTTTAGTTGCATTTCTTGATAAGCTCACAAGTTACCGAGTGACTGTCGGTTGTTGTGTGAATTAGATACAGTATATGTGCATGAAAAATGCAATGTTCTGGATCACCAGCAGATGTCAGGATAGCATGATATTATCTCCACCTGCCACACCTTCTGGCTTTCTATCAAATCTGGAATAATTTGACCTTGAAGGAACGAAACAGATAACATAAAGTTCATCATGCGGCCTGCCTGTAACCCTTCATTATTCGGTGATCTTTAACAGAGCTATAATGCGCGGATCTAATCAGTCCTCATCCATGTGGATTCATATTTTTCATGTCTTATCATATTTTACTGTCCTAATTATACCCTGACAAGACATAACAGTACAATTATAAAATATCTGTTATGCACTAGTCCTAGATTTGTTGTTAATGAGTAGCTCTCTGTGAATAAGCTCTCAATTTGTAAACCAATCTCAAACCTTTCTAGATCAATAAACAAAACGAAGATAGTGCATATGTGAAAAGGTACAATGTAAGACCCGTGGTTTAAAACAAGCCGAGCAAATAATAGCCCGTGTGTATCACATCATCGTTGGTTGGTTGCGAACAGAAACTCGCAGAAGAAAAGCAGCTGTCGAAATCTCTTGAGTTTATGTGTCCGATGAATTCCGAGGATTACCGAGACATTCTCAGTGTAAATCGGGAATCCAGGAGAAGGCGGAGGATAACCAGCACTGTGAGAAAGGGGAGAGAACGCTTTGCTTCCTGAAAATCGTAACTAGCTTGCTAGCTGTTGACACCTGTTCTCGGTTTCCACGAAGTCGTATGGATACTTTACATTCCACCTGGAAAACTACCACATTTTGATTATAAATACGTTAATACGCACAGCATTCTTAATGTTTCAGGTAAGTTATTTTACTTTAACTTCGAAACCGTGTAGGTAAGAGCAGCGTAACAGCAGTAACACGTTAGACAGCTTGTACCTAAGCGAGCTATTTCGCAAGTTAGAGCGTGTACAGTTTCTCTCGGTTTTGGACAGGGAAATATTTGTAGCTGGATCCAGGTGGGGTTGGTTGCAAGCTGGGTGCTAAGGTTGACAGCCGCTCATCTGTTTGGCGTTTCTAATAACGGGGTTTGATTATGTTTCAAAGTACAGTCTAATTAGCTAGCTCGCTAGTTTAACTTTTTATATCTCGTAGTTGTACTAGCCGCGATGTAACTAGTGTCAAAACAAGTTAAAAGTCTACACATTAAAAACAAAAACAAAAGGTGACTAGCTAGTATAGCCTACGCTTGCTTCTCCGAGCTCGGCTACTTATGTCAGTGGTTGACGTCAATCATTATCAAAACAAGCCAACGTCAGTTAACCACTAACTTTTTACTGACCTGAAACACAGTTATATTTCTCGGCTTGTTTTGGAATGCAGTGTACTGCATGTCGCCAGGGTCAGATTACAGCACTGCGGAAGAGAAACGCAGAGATGACTATATTCATGAGAACATTAGCTAAGGCTTTAGTTTTATCGCTTGTAGGGCCGTCATAATCGCATAATCCCGCACAGGCTACTAGTTTTGCAACAGTGTACCAACTGTCATTTGTCTCAGACGGGTTTTGTGTGTTCGAGTAAATATGCTTTTAAACATAGCCGATTATAATTACATTGGTCTTAGCTACTGTTTTGTAGGAATGGTCTATACATTTTTTATGTACAGTAGACTATCGCGGTTTAAATGAAGAAATGAGTGCAAAGTGCAAAGTATAAAGTATATAGGCGAGTTGTTCAGAAGCTGTTACGGGGCCAGGTGAGATCAGCGTTCAGGTGTTCGCGGTGAGAGGTGTGTTGTGTTGTGCCCGTGATTGTTGTAGGCCTGTTTGCAGGTTGTAGTCTCTGAATTTGGACGTCCGCGGTGAGAGCGGGTCTTGTTGGTCTCAGGTGTGTTTCTGTGGAACGGAAATGACGAGATTAATGATTAATCCCATTGCATGCCAGGTATTTCCACTGCAGGTAAATTTGGTGTGGGCCAACACAGTACAGTTCTCTCTCTCTCTCTCACACACACACACACACACACACACACACACACACACACACACACACACACTTGCAGACATGCCT
>NC_083760.1:1584694-1592194 GCF_963514075.1 Conger conger | reverse complement strand
GTGTTGCTGCTCCGCCTGCAGCTCTGTTTGCCGTAGTATCTGCTTGTTTGAGTCGGATGAAGATCGATACGCACAGCCCTGGGGAATGTGATGATAGACCTGCTGTCCACCTACACGCAGGGAGTCAGAGCACATGCAGGGAGTCAGAGCATACACAGATAAACACAGGGAGTCAGAGCACACTCAGACACACACAGGGAGTCAGAGCACATGCAGGGAGTCAGAGCATACACAGATAAACACAGGGAGTCAGAGCACACTCAGACACACACAGGGAGTCAGAGCACATGCAGGGAGTCAGAGCATACACAGATAAACACAGGGAGTCAGAGCACACTCAGATACACACAGGGAGTCAGAGCACACTCAGATACACACAGGGAGTCAGAGCACACTCAGACACACACAGGGAGTCAGAGCACACACAGAGTCAGAGCACATGCAGGGAGTCAGAGCACACAGACACACACAGGGAGTCAGAGCACGCACAGATGCACACACGGGGAGTCAGAGCACACACAGGGAGTCAGAGCACACACAGGGAGTCAGAGCACACACAGATACACACAGGGAGTCAGAGCACACACAGATACACACAGGGAGTCAGAGCACACTCAGATACACACAGGGAGTCAGAGCACACACAGATACACACAGGGAGTCAGAGCACACACAGGGAGTCCCTGTCAGATGACACTTCGGCCCTGAATACCCGAGTGCTGCTAAGCACTCTGGGAAATGTCCGAACAGCAAAGCAAACATTTTAGCCATGAGCAGTGAAGCGTATTGAGTAACACGCCAGACTGCGTTTGTGTGTCTATCCTTTTTTTCTTTTTTTTAAAGCTTTTTTTTGCACTGTCCTTGAAAACGTTAAGTCGTCTCAGTCAGAAGTTGTTTCTGAGTTGCGGGTTTTCATCGCAGAGCAGAACTCTTCGACGTGAAGCAGATCTAATGTGAGGAAGGTGCCCAGGTAAATAGTGTCCCATGATGGTGGCACGCTGTTGACTCACTGATTCCAAAGTCATCTGACACTCTGGTGTGCATCAAAAGCAACAGCCCTCAGTTTAAATATTTACCCACCGCTCAAGCTAGGTTTTGATACAGCTGGCAGCTGGTTGACCAGACCAGACCAGACCAGACCAGACCAGACCAGACCAGACCAGATCCATACTGAAAATGGTTTAACCCGTTCAAGCTAGGTCACCCATGTGTTGATGGTCATTTCAAGCTGGGCTTAGCTGGATTTTACATCGTTGATTTGGGCTCATGTCCCTGCAAAGGAGCTGCAGTGATGGGGAGTATCTGAGTCTGACCGGACTGCGTTCTGTTCTAAAGGATCTCCAACACATTCCCAGTCCAGCGGCATTCCCTGCCAGCTCCAGGAGTTTTCCCCACCGCACCACCACACTACAGCACACAGCGTTTTGTGCCGGGTTCTTCACTTAGTGTGAAGTTCACATATTCACGAATCTCACATTTTCTGTATCTCATCATTGCCTGCCGACACACAAAAAGAAGAAAATGTGGCCCTGAATGGTTGGGACAAGCTGGTCTTCATGACCATATCCTGAAGCACACTGCATATTCCAGAACGTTTTAATACTGCCGTTTTGTAGCTCTTTTCCATCCACTTCCTGGAAATCGTCATCATGTACCAGTGGGTGTGTCAATCTAATTCTCTGTTCCACATCAATCAATCAATCAATCAATCAATCAATCAATCAATGCGATTAATAACCTTCCACGCAGTGCCATGCATTTCCTAATTTGCCGGCAGTTAAATTGAATCCCTCCAGAAGCTGTTCCGCTGGCGTTTACGTGATATCACAGACGCCAGTGCGGCTGTAACTCAGCGTGGGCCTGCTTCTGCAACCAACAGCACAGACACCATTTACACACCCTGTTCTGCTCAGAGCTCCGGAGCAAAGTCCACTGTTCGCCCCGACCCTGAATCTGTGGGGCGATCATGTGACCACGCTCAGATTACCCGTGGACTTATTCCATGGGTAATCACGTGGAAGCACACAACTGGAGACAAACTGAACTAACCATGAGCTTATCCTTATAATAATAATAATAATAATAATAATATAATAATAATTTGTTATTTAGCTGATGCTTTTATCCAAAGCGACTGATAGTTAATGGTGACAATCCTCCCTGGTGCAGTGTGGGGTTAAGGGCCTTGCTCAGGGACCCCAACAGCTGCACTGATCTTATCGGCCACACTGGGGCTTCAACCACCAGCCTTCCAGGTCCCAGTCATGGACCTTAATCACCAGCCTTCCAGGTCCCAGTCATGGACCTTAATCACCAGCCTTCCAGGTCCCAGTCATGGACCTTAATCACCAGCCTTCCAGGTCCCAGTCATGTACCTTAATCACCAGCCTTCCAGGTCCCAGTCATGTACCTTAATCACCAGCCTTCCAGGTCCCAGTCATGTACTGGGCTCCAGGCTCCAGGCTCTTCAGTATGCAGTGGATGATGGGAGTTGTTGGGAATGCACACTGTACTGGATGGAATAGTGGGCATTAGTTTGGAATAGTGGGCATTAGTTTGGAATAGTGGGCATTAGTTTGGAATAGTGGGCATTAGTTTGGCATAGTGGGCATTAGTTTGGAATAGTGGGCATTAGTTTGGCATAGTGGGCATTAGTTTGGAATAGTGGGCATTAGTTTGGAATAGTGGGCATTAGTTTGGCATAGTGGGCATTAGTTTGGAATAGTGGGCATTAGTTTGGCATAGTGGGCATTAGTTTGGAATAGTGGGCATTAGTTTGGAATAGTGGGCATTAGTTTGGAAGCGCGCTCACGTCTCCCTGCCTGGTTGCAGGCTCTTCCGGGTTGTGATGAATTCCAGGTTGGGAGTGCTGGGGTCTCGGCTGGGGAACATGGACCCGAAGGATCGCAAGTCTGAGGTGGTCTGTGCCGTGCGCTTCCTGGACAACACCGCGCACAACTTCTGGATCAACGTGAGTACACACACACACACACACACACTCTCTCTCTCTCGTACGCACACACACACACGCTCTCTTGTACACACACACACACACACACACACGCTCTCGTGCACACACACGCTCTCTCTCTCTCGTACACACACACACACACACACACACACTCTCACTCACACACACATGAACACACACGTGCACACACACACAGTGCTGCCCCCTCTCCACATACACACACAGACACACACAAACACACATACTCGCTCACTCACTCTCTCACTCACTCACTCACTCACTCACACACACACATGCACATATACACGCATGTACACATACACTCACACACACACACACACACACACACACACACACACACAGTGCACCTCTCCGTACACACGTGGAGACAGGTAAGCTAATATTAGAAAATACTGTGTGTATTTTGCTCAAACACAGCGGTTATACTCTGAAATGAAGTGCATCTGGTCGTTTGTTGAAGAGGATGTCTATGGTCTGTCGACGGCAGAGGCTTGTGTTCTCCAGTGACCGGACCCCAGGCTTCTGATAGGGTGCCTGGGCTGTGATGGATAAGTGGGACTCTGCTCCTGATGTATAACCAGGCAGAATTGGCTGATTATCTGAGAGGATGCGGGTCCATTCTTAGCTCCTGCGGCACGGGTCTTGATAGATGTCGCTGTAGTGGGGGGTCTAAAGTTTCACCATTGATTTCAGCTCATGGGAGACCAGCGTGTGCTCCAACCTCTGGGCTGAAGGACATCCTGTTATACAAATCTGTGTGTGTAAAAGCACACTGCGTTTAGTGTGTGTGTGTGTGTGTGAATACTGTGTTTACTCTGTGTGTGTGTGTGTGTGTGTGTGTGTGTGTGTGAATGAATACTGTGTTTACTCTGTGGGTGTGTGTGTGTGTGTGAACACTGTGTTTACTGTGTGTGTGTGTGTGTGTGAACTAAAATCACTGCGTTTACTGTGTGTGTAAATGGTATCTGTGCTGGTGTGTAAATGGTGTCTGTGCTGGTGTGTAAATGGTGTCTGTGCTGGTGTGTAAATGGTGTCTGTGCTGGTGTGTAAATGGTGTCTGTGCTGGTGTGTAAGATGGTGTCTGTGCTGGTGTGTAAATGGTGTCTGTGCTGGTGTGTAAATGGTATCTGTGCTGGTGTGTAAATGGTGTCTGTGCTGGTGTGTAAACGGTGTCTGTGCTGTTGGTTGCAGAAGCAGGACGTGGGCCAGGTTCTGTTGGACATGGTGTTCAGTCACCTGGGGCTCCAGGAGAAGGAGTACTTCAGCCTGCAGCACAGCGAGGATGCACTCAGCTCACCTGTGAGTCTCACCTGCAGGGGGCGGGGTCTCACCTGCACGGGGGCGGGGTCTCACCTGCAGGGGGCGGGGTCTCACCTGCACCAGGGCGGAGTCTCACCTGCACCAGGGCGGGGTCTCACCTGCACCAGGGCGGAGTCTCACCTGCACCAGGGCGGGGTCTCACCTGCACGGGGGCGGAGTCTCACCTGCAGGGGGCGGGGTCTCACCTGCACCAGGGCGGAGTCTCACCTGCACCAGGGCGGGGTCTCACCTGCACGGGGGCGGAGTCTCACCTGCACCAGGGCAGGGTCTCACCTGCAGGGGGCGGGGTCTCACCTGCACCAGGGCGGGGTCTCACCGCCACCAGGGCGGAGTCTCACCTGCATTGGGGCAGGGTCTCACCTGCACGGGGGCGGAGTCTCACCTGCACCAGGGCAGGGTCTCACCTGCACGGGGGCGGAGTCTCACCTGCAGGGGGCGGGGTCTCACCTGCACGGGGGCGGAGTCTCACCTGCACCAGGGCGGGCTCTCACCTGCACGGGGGCGGAGTCTCACCTGTACAGGGGCGGGGTCTCACCTGCATTGGGGCGGAGTCTCACCTGTACAGGGGCGGGGTCTCACCTGCATTGGGGCGGAGTCTCACATGCACGGGGGTGTGGCCTTACCTGCACTGCACCCACCTGCACGGGGGTGTGGTCTCACCTGCACTGGTATGAGGGGCGGAGTCTCTCCTGTACAGAGGCGGGGTCTCACCTGTACGGGGGTGGGGTCTCACCTGCACTGGTATGAGGGGCGGAGTCTCACCTGTACAGGGGCGGGGTCTCACCTGTACGGGGGTGGGGTCTCACCTGCACTGGTATGAGGGGCGGAGCTTCTTCCTTAAGTGGGGGGGTCTCTAAGGACCCGTTTCTTTAAAAAAAGTGTCTGAGTTACTGATTTGGTAACTGTCTGTCAGTAAAGTCAAATTTCTGATTCCTTTCTATAGAAAATTACTTTTCTACAGAGGATGTGGTTTTACATTAACCTACGGACAAAAAAATGTAACCTTCAAATTACAGTTTACCTAAATTAAGTGCACCTGATTTTGGTTTCAAATGGAACCTGAAATATTTATCTGGCTAATCATTGAGTGGAATGCATTATTCAGTGAACCTTGAAGCGCAGTTCAGCTTAATCCTTTTCATAAAGCACTTAATGCGCTCTCATATTTAATCAAAAACTACTTTATGCTTGACTGATGTAACCTTTCTCTCCCAAATTCTACCTGCATTAAAACATACTGCAAGGCAAGGCTGAAAGTTAATGGTCAAGGTTTATTCCATTTTTGTGAATCCTCTATTTTAAGATTTTAATTGCACTGTTGTGCTGTTTTCAGTGTATTCAGTACACCCTGATAGGTCCTAGAAGGCTATTTATCACTAATGTTTTTCTTCTTTGCTTGGAAAGATTTACACTTTTTGTATCCAAAGAGAACATTGCTGTACTTTCAGGGTACATTTGGGAAATTTGATCCTGAAAGAACAAAAATGTACCTCCACTGTCAGTTCATTTCTGAGAGTGTGTTTTAGATATTTATTTATAATCAAATAACTGCTGTCAAAATGATTGAAGCTGTTTTATTTCAGAGGTGGCTGGAACCCAACAAGCCCGTCAAGAAGCAGCTCAAGGGTGAGTTCTGCTGAGACAGGAGGTCCAAACCTGAGCGCTGTCTCATAGTAACAGTCATGATCTGAGTGCTGTCTCATACAGTAACAATAATGATCTGGGGCTGGTTGTAACAGTAATGATCTGAGCGCTGTCTCATAGTAACAGTCATGATCTGAGTGGTGTCTCATACAGTCACAGTCATGATCTGAGTGCTGTCTCATAATGTAACAGTAATGATCTGGGGCTGGTTGTAACAGTAATGATCTGAGTGTTGTCTCATACAGTAACAGTAATGATCTGGGGCTGGTGTAACAGTAATGATCTGGGGCTGGTTGTAACAGTAATGACCTGGGGCTGGTTATAACAGTAATTACCTGGGGCTGGTTGTAACAGTAATGATCTGAGTGCTGTCTCATACAGTAACAGTCATGATCTGGGGCTGGTGTAACAGTAATGATCTGGGGCTGGTTGTAACAGTAATGATCTGGGGTTGGTGTAACACTAATGGTCTGGGGCTAGTTGTAACACTAATGATCTGAGTGCTGTCTTGTACAGTAACAGTAATGATCTGGGGCTGGTATAACAGTAAAGATCTGGGGCTTGTGTAACAGTAATGATCTGGGGCTGGTGTAACAGTAATGATCTGGAGCTGGTGTTACAGTAATTACCTGGGGCTGGTTGTAACAGTAATGGTCTGGGGCTAGTTGTAACACTAATGATCTGAGTGCTGTCTTGTACAGTAACAGTAATGATCTGGGGCTGGTATAACAGTAAAGATCTGGGGCTTGTGTAACAGTAATGATCTGGGGCTGGTGTAACAGTAATGATCTGGAGCTGGTGTTACAGTAATGATCTGGGGCTGGTTGTAACAGTAATGCTGCTGTTTTGTAGGGATCTTTCCCTCCTGCCTGAGTTTCAGAGTGAGGTTCTTCATCGCTGACCCAAACTCCCTCCAGCACGAACAAACAAGGTGTGTGTTTGCAGGAGCAGAGGTGTGTGAGTGTGTGTGTGCACACATGTGTGTGTGTACATGGACATGTGTAAGTGTGCGTGTGTGTGAGACTGAGATTGTGTGTGTGTGTGTGTGTGTGTGTGTGTGTAATTTTAGGCAGTAGAATCCACATCCACAAAGTGAACACAACATTTTTTAAGTCCTATCACACAATGAAACCAGAAAAAGCAAGAATTTTTCAACAACAGCTTTAAGCTCAAAGAAATGACTTAAATTACTCTGACATTTAGCTGTACAAAGAGTTTCCTCAGTAACCAGCACCCAAATGACTAACTGTACAGACATCTGGATTCAGGCTTTAAGTGTGTTTGTGAGAGCGTTGTTACAGTCAGCCCCAGAAGTATTGATAAAAATGAGGGAAAAAGGCTGCATATAATAAACAACACCGATAGTAATCTGTACACTATGTTCAGACATGTAGTAAAACAGTATACTTTATTTAAATACATTTACAATTATATATTCAATGTTTATATTAAGTCATCTATTTATTTCCTGAAAAGCTATAGGTATCAAAATGGGCACCCCTAACATTTTTTTTAAATAGAATCACACAAAGTTGAATTGGCAA
>NC_083760.1:1577194-1582194 GCF_963514075.1 Conger conger | reverse complement strand
GCCTCCAACTTCCTGCCTCACCAGGACGACGACTTCCTGGCCAAAGTGGAGTCTCTGCATCCCCAGCACCGGTACAGTCTGTTCCATAACCTACTGTAACACACACATTACAGTCTGTGTTCTGTAACAGTGAGCTCCAGTAACCTACTGTAACCTCCACATTACAGTCTGTGTTCTGTAACAGTGGGCTCCAGTAACAGACTGTAACACACACAGTACAGTCTGTGTTCTGTAACAGTGGGCTCCAGTAACAGACTGTAACCCCCACATTACAGTCTGTGTTCTGTAACAGTGAGCTCCAGTAACCTACTGTAACCCCCACATTACAGTCTGTGTTCTGTAACAGTGAGCTCCAGTAACCTACTGTAACCCCCACATTACAGTCTGTGTTCTGTAACAGTGGGCTCCAGTAACAGACTGTAATACACACAGTACAGTCTGTGTTCTGTAACAGTGGGCTCCAGTAACAGACTGTAACACACACAATACAGTCTGTGTTCTGTAACAGTGGGCTCCAGTAACAGACTGTAACCCCCACATTACAGTCTGTGTTCTGTAACAGTGAGCTCCAGTAACAGACTGTAACACACACAGTACAGTCTGTGTTCTGTAGCAGGGAGCTCAGGTCTGTGAAGGCAGCATGCTGGGATGAGTAATGCATGAGATCATCTAGAAATGCGATGCATGCATCACCAGCTGACTGAAGAATTGTGGAATAGCAGAAGGTGTCTTCCCCTGAGCTAAAACAGGCCTTCATCAGACACAGACTGGATCAACGACGATTCACTTAAAAATCACAATTATAACTTGCATATCACGAAATGTAAAATGCAGGGAAGATGGACTTTCAAATAACAGGCTGGTGAGGCGACCTTCTACTTTTTGTTTGGGGAGTTTGGGGAGTTTGGGGAGTTTGGGGGTTTGGGGGTTATGGATTATGGATTACAAACATTTTCTTTATAATTAGTTTTTTTAACTACTGACCTACATTGAAGATTATCGTATGTTGCGAATGCTGTGATGCATTACATTGGATAATTGGTTTGCAAATCCCTATTTGCACCCATCAAATTTGTACTAAATTAACCAAAGTAAATTTTTGCCTCTTGTTGCTGGGACTTTAGGCAGTTGTGTTGTGTTATTAATATGCGGGGACCAGAGGAAAGAAGAAGGTTTTTGGTTCATTCTGACGTGGTGACAGATGGCTGAGAGTCTGACCCACGTTCTGTGCACATGGACACACTGTTTATGGAGTTCTTGAGGGAAAAGGTTAGATTGTTATATATCTCAGCGCCCCCTAGTGTCAGATCTTTCTATATACACTCTGCATGCTTTGATGAAGCAGGTGTATGTGTGTTAATGTTGCAGTGTGATGTGTGTATTGAGTGCTGAGTGTTAGGGTTAGAGTTTGTAGGACTGGCTTGCAGTGACGAGGGTTTATTTTACTCACAGGAGTCTGAAACCATCAGAGGCTGAGCTGTGCTTTCTGAATACGGCACGGACACTAGAGCTCTATGGCGTGGAGATGCACCAGTGCAGGGTAAACACAAGCCTTTAGCCCTAACCCTAACCCTGTACCTAACCCTGTACCTGCCCCTGTACCTACCCCTAACCCTAACCCTGTACCTACCTCACCCTAACCCTACCCCTAACCCTGTACCTAACCCTGTACCTAACCCTGTACCTGCCCCTAACCCTGTACCTAACCCTGTACCTGCCCCTAACCCTGTACCTAACCCTGTACCTAACCCTGTACCTAACCCTGTACCTACCCCTAACCCTAACCCTGTACCTACCCCTAACCCTAACTCTAACCCTGTACCTACCCCTAACCCTAACCCTGTACCTACCCCTAACCCTAACCCTGTACCTACCCCTAACCCTAACTCTAACCCTGTACCTACCCCTAACCCTAACCCTGTACCTACCCCTAACCCTAACCCTAACCCTGTACCTACCCCTAACCCTAACCCTAACCCTGTACCTAACCCTGTACCTAACCCTAACCCTAACCCTGTACCTAACCCTGTACCTGCCCCTAACCCTGCCCCTAACCCTGTACCTGCCCCTAACCCTGTACCTAACCCTGTACCTAACCCTGTACCTAACCCTAACCCTAACCCTGTACCTAACCCTGTACCTGCCCCTAACCCTGTACCTAACCCTGTACCTAACCCTGTACCTACCCCTAACCCTAACCCTAACCCTAACCCTGTACCTACCCCTGTACCTAACCCTGTACCTAACCCTGTACCTACCCCTGTACCTAACCCTGTACCTAACCCTGTACCTACCCCTAACCCTAACTCTAACCCTGTACCTACCCCTAACCCTAACCCTGTACCTAACCCTGTACCTGCCCCTACCCCTAACCCAAACCTAACCCTGTACCTACCCCTGTACCTAACCCTGTACCTAACCCTGTACCTAACCCTGTACCTAACCCTGTACCTGCCCCTAACCCTGTACCTAACCCTGTACCTAACCCTGTACCTAACCCTGTACCTAACCCTGTACCTAACCCTGTACCTAACCCTGTACCTGCCCCTAACCCTGTACCTAACCCTGTACCTAACCCTGTACCTACCCCTAACCCTAACCCTGTACCTACCCCTAACCCTAACCCTGTACCTAACCCTGTACCTACCCCTAACTCTAACCCTGTACCTACCCCTAACCCTAACCCTGTACCTAACCCTGTACCTACCCCTAACCCTAACCCTAACCCTGTACCTAACCCTGTACCTAACCCTGTACCTAACCCTGTACCTACCCCTAACCCTGTACCTAACCCTGTACCTAACCCTGTACCTAACCCTGTACCTGCCCCTAACCCTGTACCTAACCCTGTACCTACCCCTAACCCTACCCCTAACCCTGTACCTACCCCTAACCCTACACCTAACCCTGTACCTACCCCTAACCCTAACCCTGTACCTAACCCTAACCCTAACTCTAACCCTGTACCTAACCCTGTACCTGCCCCTAACCCTGTACCTAACCCTGTACCTAACCCTGTACCTACCCCTAACCCTAACTCTAACCCTGTACCTACCCCTAACTCTAACCCTGTACCTACCCCTAACCCTAACCCTGTACCTACCCCTAACCCTAACCCTGTACCTACCCCTAACCCTGTACCTAACCCTGTACCTAACCCTGTACCTAACCCTGTACCTACCCCTAACCCTAACTCTAACCCTGTACCTAACCCTGTACCTAACCCTGTACCTGCCCCTAACCCTGTACCTAACCCTGTACCTAACCCTGTACCTAACCCTGTACCTACCCCTAACCCTAACTCTAACCCTGTACCTAACCCTGTACCTAACCCTGTACCTGCCCCTAACCCTGTACCTAACCCTGTACCTAACCCTGTACCTAACCCTGTACCTACCCCTAACCCTAACCCTAACCCTGTACCTAACCCTGTACCTAACCCTGTACCTACCCCTAACCCTACCCCTAACCCTGTACCTAACCCTGTACCTAACCCTGTACCCACCCCTAACCCTGTACCTAACCCTAACCCTAACCCTGTACCTACCTCACCCTAACCCTAACCCTAACCCTGTACCTAACCCTGTACCTGCCCCTAACCCTAACTCTAACCCTGTACCTACCCCTAACCCTAACCCTGTACCTACCCGTAACCCTAACCCTAACCCTGTACCTACCCCTAACCCTAACTCTAACCCTGTACCTACCCCTAACCCTAACCTTAACCCTGTACCTACCTCACCATAACCATAACCCTAACCCTGTACCTACCTCACCATAACCCTAACCCTAACCCTAACCCTGTACCTACCTCACCATAACCCTAACCCTGTCCCTAACCCTGTACCAACCTCACCATAACCCTAACCCTGTCCCTAACCCTGTACCTACCTCACCATAACCCTAACCCTAACCCTAACCCTGTACCTACCTTACTTTAACCCTAACGCTGTCCCTAACCCTAAGCCTGTGAATGAGGTATAGACTGTTGATGAGGTATGAGTGTGTGTGTGGTGGCATATAGACTGTATGTGGAGTATATGTGAGATCACACAGGTGTTGTTTCTTGCTCTAAGGATTCCAGCCAATCAGATTTGCTGGTGGGGATTGCCTCTGGCGGTGTGGCCATCTTCCGAAATCTCATCTGCTCAGACTTCTTCTCCTGGTGAGTCTGACGTCTGACCTGCTGATCGAGGGTCTGTGAGGCGGGGCTGCCCTGCTGATCGAGGGTCTGTGAGGCGGGGCTGCCCTGCTGATCGTGGGTCTGTGAGGCGGGGCTGCCCTGCTGATCGTGGGTCTGTGAGGCGGGGCTGCCCTGCTGATCGTGGGTCTGTGAGGCGGGGCTGCCCTGCTGATCGAGGGTCTGTGAGGCGGGGCTGCCCTGCTGATCGTGGGTCTGTGAGGCGGGGCTGCCCTGCTGATCGAGGGTCTGTGAGGCGGGGCTGCCCTGCTGATCGAGGGTCTGTGAGGCGGGGCTGCCCTGCTGATCGAGGGTCTGTGAGGCGGGGCTGCCCTGCTGATCGAGGGTCTGTGAGGCGGGGCTGCCCTGCTGATCGAGGGTCTGTGAGGCGGGGCTGCCCTGCTGATCGTGGGTCTGTGAGGCGGGGCTGCCCTGCTGATCGAGGGTCTGTGAGGCGGGGCTGCCCTGCTGATCGTGGGTCTGTGAGGCGGGGCTGCCCTGCTGATCGAGGGTCCGTGAGGCGGGGCTGCCCCTGGACCCTAAAGCCCGACCGGACCGGCCCTTCTGTTCCCTCAGAGGGTCTGTTTACTGTTACAGTACATTATGACCTTAATGGCATTTTGGCAGACGCTCTTATCCAGAGTGATGTACAGTTGATTAGACTAGGAGACAATCCTCCCCTGGAGCAATGCAGGGTTAAGGGCCTTGCTCAAGGGCCCAATGGCTGTGCAGATCTTATTGTGGCTACACCGGGATTAGAACCACCGACCTTGCGTGTCCCAGTCATGTACCTTAACCACTACGCTACAGGCCGCCCTAA
>NC_083760.1:1564694-1572194 GCF_963514075.1 Conger conger | reverse complement strand
TGCTCGCAGCCGGGAGACCTTTCAGTGCGATTTAGTTCAGTTTTATTTGTGCAGAGTTACAGAGATGATTAATTCCCCCGGGTCTCCTGTGCTGAATAGCGCTGCTCAGGGAGACGGCAGCTCATAGCTGCACATTGTGTGTTTTTATTGTGGCATCAGCTTATCGGGGCCGTGATGCAGCGCTGTCTGTCCTCCCGGTGCAGAAGGGAGCGCGTGCGCCACACAGGACCGAGCTGTGGAGCAGAATGTCAATGCAGAGCGTGGACCGCAACAAAGAGACTCATCTCAGTGTAGACCGCAATAAAGATACTCATCATCTCAGTGTAGACCACAATAAAGAGACTCATCTCACTGTAGACCGCAATAAAGAGACTCATCATCTCTGTGTAGACCGCAGTGAAGAGACTCATCTCAGTGTAGACCACAGTGAAGAGACTCATCATCTCAGTGTAGACCGCAATAAAGAGACTCATCATCTCACTGTAGACCACAGTAAAGAGACTCATCTCAGTGTAGACCGCAGTGAAGAGACTCATCTCAGTGTAGACCACAGTAAAGACTCATCTCAGTGTAGACCACAGTAAAGAGACTCATCATCTCAGTGTAGACCACAGTAAAGAGACTCATCATCTCAGTGTAGACCACAGTGAAGAGACTCATCTCAGTGTAGACCGCAGTGAAGAGACTCATCTCAGTGTAGACCACAGTGAAGAGACTCATCTCAGTGTAGACCACAGTAAAGACTCATCTCAGTGTAGACCACAGTAAAGACTCATCTCAGTGTAGACCACAGTAAAGAGACTCATCATCTCAGTGTAGACCACAGTGAAGAGACTCATCTCAGTGTAGACCACAGTAAAGACTCATCTCAGTGTAGACCACAGTGAAGAGACTCATCTCAGTGTAGACCGCAGTAAAGACTCATCTCAGTGTAGACCACAGTGAAGAGACTCATCATCTCACTGTAGACCACAGTGAAGAGACTCATCTCAGTGTAGACCACAATAAAGAGACTCATCATCTCACTGTAGACCACAGTAA
The DNA here is from genome assembly GCF_963514075.1 of Conger conger. NCBI lineage: Eukaryota > Metazoa > Chordata > Actinopteri > Anguilliformes > Congridae > Conger > Conger conger. Next base: position 1,571,153 of record NC_083760.1, on the reverse strand, counting down.
AGAGACTCATCTCAATGTAGACCGCAGTGCAGAGACTCATCTCAGTGTAGACCACAGTGAAGAGACTCATCTCAGTGTAGACCACAGTGAAGAGACTCATCTCAGTGTAGACCACAGTGAAGAGACTCATCTCAGTGTAGACCGTAATAAAGAGACTCATCTCAGTGTAGACCACAGTGAAGAGACTCATCTCAGTGTAGACCACAGTGAAGAGACTCATCTCAGTGTAGACCACAGTAAAGACTCATCTCAGTGTAGACCGCAATGAAGAGACTCATCTCAGTGTAGACCACAGTGAAGAGACTCATCTCAGTGTAGACCACAGTAAAGAGACTCATCTCAGTGTAGACCACAGTAAAGAGACTCATCTCAGTGTAGACCCAATAAAGAGACTCATCTCAGTGTAGACCACAGTAAAGAGCCTCATCTCAGTTTGCACTCAGGCTACGCTCGGCGAAAACCGTCTGAGAGAACAGTGCATGTGATCCAATCAGGATGCAGCTAGGCCCTGTGATCCAATCAGGCAGCTGCAAGGCCCTGTGATCCAATTGGAATGCGGCTAGGCCATGTGATCCAATCAGGCAGCAGCAAGGCCCTGTGATCCAATCAGGATGCAGCTAGGGCCTGTGATCCAATCAGGATGTGGGCAGGCCCGGTGGTCCCAGCCTCTTGGCCTGGTGCTATAATTGAGGGCTCCCACAGCAGGCTGCGCTCCCACGGGAGTTTAAATGAACGATTCGCGCTCAATCTAATTTCCGTTCGCGCTGGGTTCAGCCGAGGCGTGCACGCCCCGGGCGGGCTGTTCCTATCTGAGTGTGGAACGGGTCAGGGCTCCTGTGCCGCAGCGGGGGGTGTGTGTCTCACCGGCTGCTCCACTTCACAGGCAGCCTCCCCCGGGGGGAGAGTCCCCGGCCCCCCCCACCAGCCCCCCGCTCCAGAACAGAGACAGCTTTGAGAACTACGCAGGGGAGGATACGATCGACGGGAACTCTCAGCACTGCGGAGATCAGGTGCGTGTTCTCCCATTCAGGTCAGTGTGAACGCTGGGCAGGTGAGTGTTGTCCCATTCAGGTCAGTGTGAATGCTGGGCAGGTGAGTGTTGTCCCATTCAGGTCAGTGTGAACACTGGGCAGGTGAGTGTTGTCCCATTCAGGTCAGTGTGAACGCTGGGCAGGTGAGTGTTGTCCCATTCAGGTCAGTGTGAACGCTGGGCAGGTGAGTGTTGTCCCATTCAGGTCAGTGTGAACGCTGGGCAGGTGCGTGTTCTCCCATTCAGGTCAGTGTGAACGCTGGGCAGGTGCGTGTTCTCCCATTCAGGTCAGTGAGAATGCTGGGCAGGTGAGTGTTGTCCAAGCGGCCAAAACCATTTCCTGGTCATGCTGAGAGACGGTGCTCACTAGCACCACCGCCAAATAACTGTCTTTAAGTCATTGTGTTATTAGGACAATACAGCTATACTTTGTGGAAGAATCAGGGGCGGATTGCGCCTCTCTCTCACACGCTCAGTGGAGGAGCCACATGGGCTTCCCTCCTGCACAGTCTCTGGCTCCACACTCAACAACACGGCAGCGCCCGTAAACTTAGCTTCCCAGGCTTCAGCACTTCTCACAGGCCCATGGACAGTCCGTGGGTGACCAGAATTATAATAATTATAATAGTAATTTGTTATTCAGCCGACACTTTTATCCAGAGCGACTTAGTTGATTACATTAACAGCTGTGCGGATCTTAGCATGGCTACACGAGGGCTTGAACCACCAACCTTCTGGGTCCCAGTCATGTTCCTTAGCCACTAGGCTACAGGCTGCCCCAGTCATGTACCTTAGCCACTAGGCTACAGGCTGCACCAGTCATGTACCTTAGCCACTAGGCTACAGGCTGCCCCAGTCACATGTACCTTAGCCACTAGGCTACAGGCTGCCCCAATTATTACTGGATCTAACCCGAACAGAGAACTGGAAGGCCCAGAAGAATTCACGCATGAAAATTCAGCAAATAATAATATCAGCAAATGAGCAATATTATCTACAAACTTGCTCCGTAAACCTCACGATCAAATGCGGTTCCCATAAATGTGGTGACTTTGCCCCAAAATCCTTCTGTCCAAACTATTCCCACGTGGGACCGCTCTGAGAGCTCAGAAGCTCAGTAGAGGTGCTTGGAGCCCGTCTGACGTACAGAGCCAAGGCTGGAAAGAGGTTGCCCTGCTGCTGTAGTTTGGCAGGTGGGATACTTACGCAAGAGATGCATTTCTGTACAGCTGTGATCTGCAGCAAGCTGGTAATTATGCTGATATGCTGGTGTACTCATGTCTAGACTTGTACTAAGATGTTCACAAAGTGCACTCGACTGTATAATTGTCTTGTGGCAGGTTGGCATGACGTAGCCTTATTTAACTATAGATGTGTGTGAATGCTTATAAGCTTGCTGAAATGCAGGTTTGAATGATGTTAATGTTCATTGGTGATGTCGGTGTTGATGGTAATGATGTTGGTGCTGATGGTAATGATGTTGGTGATGTTGGTGCTGATGGTAATGATGTTGATGCTGATGGTAATGATGTTGGTGCTGATGCTAATGATGTTGGTGATGTTGATGTGGATGATGTTGGCGATGATGTTGGTGATGTTGGTGCTGATGGTAATGATGTTGGTGATGTTGGTGCTGATGGTAATGATGTTGGTGCTGATGGTAATGATGTTGGTGATGTTGGTGCTGATGGTGATGATGTTGGTGATGTTGGTGCTGATGGTAATGATGTTGGTGCTGATGCTAATGATGTTGGTGATGTTGGTGTGGATGACGTTGGTATGGTTTCTTGTTTCCCTACAGAACATGGTGGTAGATGGTGATCTGCTGCTGGTGCACATTGCTCCAGATGAAGAGGGAAAGTTTGGTTTCAATGTGAAGGTGAGTGTTCTCATGTACCTGGACACATGTGATGGTAAGTGTTGGTGGTGCTATGATGGGCGATGTAATATATGCTGTGATGTAATGTGATATTGTGTGATGTAATGTGCTATTGTGTGATGTAATGTGATATTGTGTGATGTAATGTGATATTGTGTGATGTAATGTGATATATGCTGTGATGTAATGTGATATTGTGTGATGTAATGTGCTGAAGCCCTGGTGACTTCCTGTCTCTCTGCAGGGCGGGGTGGACCAGAAGATGGCGCTGATGATCTCGCACGTGAGCGCAGACTCTCCGGTAAGAGCAGAACCAGCTGCTGCTGTACGAGCTGGAGTCCACACCACGTCTCCATGTCCTCCGAGTCCAGTGTGTGTGGAACAGGGTTTTAGCCACAGCCACAGCCACAGCCTGTTACAGCCACAGCCACAGCCACACTGAGCTGTAGCAGTCACATCACATCACATTAATTTCTTCTTCCGTGTTCAGTCTAATCGCAGGCAGGGTTAGTGTGACTGACAGGTGTGTGTTGCAGGCGGGGTGGTGTGTGACTGACAGGTGTGTGTGTGTTGCAGGCGGGGCAGAGTACGCCCCCCTTGCTGGAGGGGGACCACATCGTGCTGATTAACGGCCGGGACATCTCTGAGCACACGCATGACCAGGTGGTGATGTTCATCAAGGCCAGCAGAGAGCTGCACTCCAAAGAGCTCACTCTGCTGATCCGCAGGAAGGGTGAGCAAGGTGCCCCCCTACCTGTACACACATACCTGTACACCCCTACCTGTACACCTCTACCTGTACACCTCTACCTGTACACACACCCATACCTGTACACACATACCTGTACACCTCTACCTGTACACACATACCTGTACACACACCCATACCTGTACACACATACCTGTACACCTCTACCTGTACACACATACCTGTACAGACACCCATACCTGTACACACATACCTGTACACACATACCTGTACACCTCTACCTGTACACACATACCTGTACACCTCTACCTGTACACACACCCATACCTGTACACCCATAACTGGGACTGCCCCCTTACCTGTACACCCATACCCGTGTATGTATGTGTGTGGTGTGCGTATACATGTGTGTGTGTGTGTACGTGTATACGTGTGTGTTTATTGTAAGTGTGTGTGTGTATAGTTACATGTGTGTGTTTATTGTGTGTTTATTGTAAGTGTGTGTGTGTATAGTTACATGTGTGTGTTTATTGTGTGTTTATTGTGTATGTGTATGTGTGTGTGTGTATATACGTGTGTGTATGTGTGTATATGTGTGTGTATACAGGTGTGTGTATGTGTACGTGTATACGTGTGTGTTTATTGTGTGTGTATGTGTGTGTGTATACATGCGTGTACGTGTGTTTATTGTGTGTGTGTGTATGTGTGTGAGTGTGTGTATACATGTGTGTTTATTGTGTGTGTCCTGCTACAGGTGTTGGGGTGCGTCCGCCGGGGGAGGGGTTGGGCTTCCCCATGCTGGGGGACCCCATCACGCCCCCGGGGCAGGCGGGGGAGCCCCCCCTGGCCCCGCCCTCGCCCCAGAGCGGGGGCACGCTGGAGGAGTCCATGAGCCGGCTGAGGAGAGCTCTGCAGAGCGGGGTGCTGCTCGCCCAGTTTGAGGTGTGATGTCACCGCATTCAGTGGTTCAGTGTGAGGGTTGAGTGTTGGGGTTGAGTGTTGGGGTTCAGTATGAGGGTTGAGTCTTGGGGTTGAGTGTTGGGGTTCAGTATGAGGGTTCAGTGTTGGGGTTGAGTGTGAGGGTTCAGTGTGAGGGTTCAGTGTTGGGGTTGAGTGTGAGGGTTCAGTGTTGGGGTTCAGTGTGAGGGTTCAGGGATTCAGGTGGGTTATATATTTAGTGCTGATGTAATAATGTAATCTCTAAGGGGTAATATCTCAGTTCTTTGTCAGTTCTAATGTCATAGTCATCTCTGTAGTTCTGCAAGTATAATTTATGTATGGTGTTGTTTGTTAATATGGGAAGTGATTTATGAATATGAGGGAGTGATGCATCTGGGGTTATTCATGAATGTCTGAGTGCTTTTTGTTTTGTATTTATTGTCTTGTCTGTTTTGTCAATAGCAACTTTACAGGAAGAAGCCTGGAATGTCAGTGTCATTTGCAAGATTATCTCAGAACATGGAGAAAAACAGATACAAGGACATATTACCATGTAAGCTGTGTTATAGCTGTGTTACAGTAAGCTGTTATATCTGTGCTACAGTAAGATGTGTTTAGCTGTGTTACAGTAAGCTGTGTTTATCTGTGCTACAGTAAGCTGTGTTTATCTGTGTTACAGTAAGCTGTGTTTATCTGTGCTACAGTAAGCTGTGTTTATCTGTGTTACAGTAAGATGTGTTTAGCTGTGTTACAGTAAGCTGTGTTTAGCTGTGTTACAGTAAGATGTGTTTAGCTGTGTTACAGTAAGCTGTGTTTAGCTGTGTTACAGTAAGATGTGTTTATCTGTGTTACAGTAAGCTGTGTTTATCTGTGTTACAGTAAGATGTGTTTATCTGTGTTACAGTAAGATGTGTTTAGCTGTGTTACAGTAAGCTGTGTTTAGCTGTGTTACAGTAAGCTGTGTTTAGCTGTGGTACAGTAAGTGGTGTTACAGACTGTCCTGTACCCTATAAAAATACATCATCAATCAAAGCCATTTCTCTGGGCAATATAAGTGCCATCACTGCTTAAGCATGTCAAATTGAATTATTAAATTATTTCATATTAATAAATTATCTTCATTATCTGTCAGCTAATTATGGCCAGAGGAGTTTCACAGGGAGTGGGGGCTTGTGTTCTCTGTGTCCTTCAGATGACATCAGCAGAGTGGTTCTGGAGGAGGGGGAGGAGGACTACATCAACGCCAGCCACATTCAGGTGGGTGCAGGGGGTGAGGATCGTGGATGAATAGGGCATATGACATTTGATGTGTCGGGTGTAGAGTGTGACCTGCTCCCTCGCTGGCGCCCCCTGCTGTTGTGTGTTGCAGATGGACCTGGGGGCGGGGCTGGCGGAGCAGTGGGCGGGGTCAGTGAAGGAGTACGTGGCGAGTCAGGGGCCCCTCCCCCACACGTGTGGCCAGTTCTGGCAGGCGGTGTGGGAGCAGCAGGCACACGTCATCGTCATGCTAACCACACTGACCGAGAGAGGAAGGGTGAGTCTCACACACACACACGTATATACACACACATGCACACACACACGTATACACACACACACACACACACGCACACGTATATACACACACACACTCACACACACACACGCACACACGTATATACACTATACACACACACACACACACACACACACACGTATATACACACACACACGCACGTATATACACTATACACACACACACACACACACACACACACACGTATATACACTATACACACACACACACACACACACACACACACACACACACGTATATACACACACGCACACGTAGATACACACACACACTCACACACACACGCACACACGTATATACACACACATGCACACACACACACACAC
>NC_083760.1:1509694-1559694 GCF_963514075.1 Conger conger | reverse complement strand
ATTGCGTACATTAGCCTTCATTACTTTGACTTACTTTGAAAAACATGCTTGAAAGGTCTGTTTTTAAGTACAAAAAATGATCTCTATCCAGTTTTATGATTCTCCAGCATCTCTGTGTCGAGCGTTTGGATTTGTCCCGGCGACAAGGTGCCCGTGGAAACGAGCGCATGGTTGTGATGTCACTACTTCACGGAATTCGAAACGACTCCTTTAAAAATTCACGTTGTCTTTATACGGATTGTGTGGATTTATTTGGGGACTGTGCGTTTCGATACTTTCACAGTAGAACACCTTCATCTCCTTTATAATCCACAGAGCGAGGGAAATTGTCCACAGTGTGGGACCTTTTATTTGTGAACAGCTGAAATCAGGGGACTCAACACAAAAACTTGTTTATGTAAAATGGTAAAACACGCACTATATACATGTAAATATCATGAAATAAAAACAGGTTGTACTTTTGTCTCATATTGCAAGAATATCAAAGTTCACTCTACTGTTCCCATAAACTGCATATATTCAGCATTTCTTTTGAGCCTTTATAACTATGCAGTATACACCGTTAGATGGTTGGGGAATTTGAGAATATTTATTATTGGGCTGGTTTCCTCGGCTCAGCACGGATGTTTTCAGAATGAGTAAGGCCTGTTGCTATGGTGAGTGCGGTTGTGCTGAGTCATCGGTCTGTTTTATGTGTGTCTGGCAGAACAGGGGCTGCTACCTGCAGTGCCTTTGAAATCTGAGGGGCCTTTAATTTTCCTTTGCTCTTCTCAAAATCACACGAGGATGTTGTCCGTGGACGCGCACTTCTGAATAAGTCTGGACATAGCACAGCTTCAAGTGCAGGCATGCTGCCATCATTTCCTGCAGCAGTTACTGTATTTACTGTGGCAGTTATCATTGTATTTACTGTAGCTGTTATCATCGTATTTACTGTAGCAGTTATCATAGTGTTTACTGTAGCTGTTATCATTGTATTTACTGTAGCTGTTATCATTATATTTACTGTAGCAGTTACTGTATTTACTGTTGCAGTTATCATTGTATTTACTGTAGCAGTTATCATAGTGTTTACTGTAGCTGTTATCATTGTATTTACTGTAGCGGTTATCATTATATTTACTGCAGCAGTTATTGTATTTACTGTAGCGGTTATCATATTTACTGTAGGAGTTATTGTTCTCTTTACTGTAGCAGTTATCATTGTATTTACTGTAGCGGTTACTGTATTTTCTATAGCAGTTATCATTTTATTTACTGTAGCAGTTATTGTATTTACTGTAGCTGTTATCATTGTATTCACTGTAGCTGTTATCATTATATTTACTGTTGAAGTTATCATTGTATTTACTGTAGCAGTTATCAGTTATCATTGTTTCAACATATATGGTTACTGAATGCTCAGTGAAAGTAGTTAACTGCAATTATACAATTATTTGATCCAGAATGTGTAAATGGCTGTCCGTATTGCGCATATCCCAGGGCTCCCTGCTGCTCACGGCGTCAGCACTATCCGCTCCACTCAGCTTGTAGCGCCATCACAGCACCAGCTGTCCTCAAACACTCACTGCAGGGAGGAGAGCAGCTCCTCTGCTGACACACACTCCTATAGACACACACACACTCACACACACTCCTATAGACACACACACACTCCTATAGACACACACACACACTCCTATAGACACACACACACTCACACACACTGACACACACTCCTATAGGCACACACACACTGACACACTCCTATAGACACACACACACTCACACACACTCCTATAGACACACACACTGACACACACTCCTATAGACGCACACACACTCACACACACTCCTATAGACACACACACACTCACACACACCCCCTATAGACACACACACACCGACACACACTCCTATAGACACACACACACACACACTCCTATAGACGCACACACACTGACACACACTCCTATAGACACACACACACACTCCTATAGACACACACACACTCACACACACTCCTATAGATACACACACACTGACACACACTCCTATAGACGCACACACACTGACACACACTCCTATAGACACACACACACTGACACACACTCCTATAGACACACACACACTGACACACACTCCTATAGACACACACACACACACACACTGACACACACTCCTATAGACACACACACACTGACACACACTCCTATAGATACACACACTGACACACACTCCTATAGACACACACACTGACACACACTCCTATAGATACACACACACACACTGACACACACTCCTATAGACACACACACACTGACACACATTCCTATAGACGCACACACACTGACACACACTCCTATAGACACACACACACTCACACACACTCCTATAGACACACACACACCGACACACACTCTTATAGACACACACACACTCACACACACTCCTATAGACACACACACACACTGACACACACTCCTATAGACACACACACACTGACACACACTCCTATAGACGCACACACACTGACACACACTCCTATAGACACACACACACTCACACACACTCCTATAGACACACACACACCGACACACACTCCTATAGACACACACACACACACACACACACACTCCTATAGACACACACACACTGACACACACTCCTGTAGACACACATACACTGACACACACTCCTATAGATACACACACACACTGACACACACTCCTATAGATGCACACACACACTGACACACACTCCTATAGACACACACACACACTGACAAACACTCCTATAGACACACAGACACTGACACACACTCCTATAGACACACACACATACTGACACACACTCCTATAGACACACACACACTGACACACACTCCTATATACACACACACACTGATACACACTCCTATAGATATACACACTCCTATATACACACACACACTGATACACACTCCTATAGATACACACACACACTGACACACTTCTATAGACACACACACACTGACACACACTCCTATAGACACACACACACACACACACACTGACACACACTCCTATAGACACACACACACACTGATACACACTCCTATAGATACACACACACACTGACACACTTCTATAGACACACACACACACACACACTCCTATAGACACACGCATACACACACACTGATACACACTCCTATAGACACATGCATACATACACACACATTCCAGCATGAAAATACACATACCTGTATGTAGATGCCTACAAGAAAACGCATGTACACTTGCACACACACACACACACACACACACACACACACACACACTTACAGCACACACATACACAGTCTGTCTGTTCTCTGCCCTAACCCTGTGGGTGACTGAATCCAGTTTGTTGCAGCAGGAAGACCACCGAATCCAGTAACCAATGAGAATGCACAGGCTCATAGAGTAACTAACCAATGAGAATGCACAGGCGTACAGTGACTCTCCTGCAGAGCGGGGTGGAGTCACAGCCCTCTCTCGCTCTCCTGCAGAGTCACAGCCTCTCTCTCTCCTGCAGAGTGGAGTCACAGCCTCTCTCTCTCCTGCAGAGTGGGGTGGAGTCACAGCCCTCTCTCTCTCTCCTGCAGAGTCACAGCCTCTCTCTCTCCTGCAGAGTGGAGTCACAGCCCTCTCTCTCTCCTACAGAGCGGGGTGGAGTCACAGCCCTCTCTCTCCTGCAGAGTCACAGCCTCTCTCTCTCCTGCAGAGTGGAGTCACAGCCCTCTCTCTCTCCTGCAGAGTCACAGCCTCTCTCTCTCCTACAGAGCGGGGTGGAGTCACAGCCCTCTCTCTCTCCTGCAGAGTCACAGCCTCTCTCTCTCCTGCAGAGCGGGGTGGAGTCACAGCCTCTCTCTCTCCTGCAGAGCGGGGTGGAGTCACAGCCCTCTCTCTCCTGCAGAGTCACAGCCTCTCTCTCTCCTGCAGAGCGGGGTGGAGTCACAGCCCTCTCTCTCCTGCAGAGTCACAGCCTCTCTCTCTCCTGCAGAGCGGGGTCGAGCGCACAGTGACGCACCTGCAGTACGTTGCCTGGCCGGATCACGGGGTTCCCGAGGACCCCACAGATTTCCTGGACTTCGTCAGCTTCGTGCGGAATAAAAGGAGCGACTCCACGCCACTGATGGTCCACTGCAGGTAAGCTCAGGTAACCCCTGTACCTGCAGCTCTGTGCTCCTGTAGTCTTACAGCTGGCCCATCTGCCACCTACTGCCCAGTGCTGCCAACCTAGCCCCAGGGCCTTCAGAAACACCCAATAGCTCTACAGCATGTGCTATACCCTCTAGTGTGTGCTATAGCGTAGGCGGCCTGTAGCGTAGTGGTTAAGCTACATGAGTGGGAGCCACAAGGTCGGTGGTTCTAATCCCGGTGTCGACATAATAAGATCCGCACAGCCGTTGGGGCCTTGAGCAAGGCCCTTAACCCTGCATTGCTCCATTGTCTCCTGCTTAGTCTAATCAACTGTATGTCAGAGCGTCTGCCAAATGCCATAAATGTAATGCTGTACTCTGAAGTGTGTGCTATACCCTCAAGTGTGTGTGTGCTATACCCTAAAGTGTGTGATATACCCTGAAGTGTGTGTGTGCCATAATCTTAAATGTGTGTACTATACCCTGAAGTGTGTGTGGTATAATCTGAAGTGCATGCTATAACTTATGAAGGGTTTGACCCGGGAATCGTTTACTGAAATTGTTTTGCAGTGCTGGGATTGGACGAACTGGTGTACTTATCACCATGGAAACGGCGATGGAGCTGATTGAGAAAGATGAGCCAGTGCACCCCCTGGACATCGTTAGGAGGCTGCGGGACCAGAGAGCCATGATGGTGCAGACGGCGGTGCGTTCCTTTGTGTTGCTCATTAATCACCCGCACCCCCGGCCAGGGCCCCGCTCGCAAAACAAACATCCGCTAATGTGCGATTAGATGCCACACTGATACCCACATCATATTGTGCGGAACATCATTTAAATGTTTAACAGTTTTATTGTTTGGTTAATGCATGAGGGGCTGTGGTCTGAAGCCCCCGGTGCATATCGTGTTTGTAGTTGCGTTTACAGAAATATCAAGAAAAATACTTCCTGATTAGTCAATGCAATGAGTTTAGCACACATTTGTGTTTGAAGTTGACAGCAGCATTACTTATAAATTATCAAGTATAAACTGCGCATTCCATAAGTATTGAGGCTGAGAAATCAGAATAAATCAATCAAGAGACACAGCCAAAACATTAGGTGTGTCAAAATCAACTGTTTGGTACATTGTTAAGAAGCAAGAATGCGCTGGTGAGCTGAACAATGGCAAACGACCAGGTGGACGACAGAAGAATCCTTCAGATGATCTCAGAGGGTTCGCCACGGGATATGAGCCCCTGGCAGGCCTCACGAATAGAATGGCCAGGTTACAGTTTGCAAAAACGCACATTAAAAAACCTGCAGAGCTCTGGAACACGGTTATATGGGCAGATGAGACGAAGATGAACCTGTACCAGAGTGATGGAAAGAGGAAAGTGTGGAGGAAAAACAGGAACAGCTCATGATCCCAAGCACACCAAACATGGTGGAGGTGGTGTTGTGGCTGGGGCATGTATGAGTGTTGTGGCTGGGGCATGTATGAGTGTTGTGGCTGGGGCATGTATGAGTGTTGTGGCTGGGGCATGTATGAGTGTTGTGGCTGGGGCATGTATGAGTGTTGTGGCTGGGGCATGTATGAGTGTTGTGGCTGGGGCATGTATGAGTGTTGTGGCTGGGGCATGTATGAGTGTTATGGCTTGGGCATGTATGAGTGTTGTGGCTGGGGCATGTATGAGTGTTATGGCTTGGGCATGTATGAGTGTTGTGGCTCGGCATGTATGAGTGTTGTGGCTGGGGCATGTATGAGTGTTGTGGCTTGGGCATGTATGAGTGTTGTGGCTTGGGCATGTATGAGTGTTGTGGCTGGGGCATGTATGAGTGTTGTGGCTGGGGCATGTATGAGTGTTGTGGCTGGGGCATGTATGAGTGTTGTGGCTGGGGCATGTATGAGTGTTGTGGCTGGGGCATGTATGAGTGTTGTGGCTGGGGCATGTATGAGTGTTGTGGCTGGGGCATGTATGAGTGTTATGGCTTGGGCATGTATGAGTGTTGTGGCTTGGGCATGTATGAGTGTTATGGCTTGGGCATGTATGAGTGTTGTGGCTCGGCATGTATGAGTGTTGTGGCTGGGGCATGTATGAGTGTTATGGTTTGGGCATGTATGAGTGTTGTGGCTGGGGCATGTATGAGTGTTATGGCTTGGGCATGTATGAGTGTTATGGTTTGGGCATGTATGAGTGTTGTGGCTGGGGCATGTATGAGTGTTGTGGCTGGGGCTTGTATGAGTGTTGTGGCTCGGCATGTATGAGTGTTGTGGCTGGGGCATGTATGAGTGTTGTGGCTTGGGCATGTATGAGTGTTGTGGCTTGGGCATGTATGAGTGTTGTGGCTTGGGCATGTATGAGTGTTATGGCTGGGGCATGTATGAGTGTTATGGCTTGGGCATGTATGAGTGTTGTGGCTTGGGCATGTATGAGTGTTATGGCTTGGGCATGTATGGCTGCCCTTGTTCATTGATGATGTCACTGCTGACGGCAGAAACGTCTTGTCTGCTCAGGTCCAGGCTCATGCCTCAGAACTGATTGTACGATTCATCATTCAGCAGCACAATGATCCAATGATCCAGTTTTTTTCAGGCCAAAAAGTGGAATGTTCTTGGCGGGCCATGTCAATCATCAGTCTAATTGAATTTCACTCGCTGAAGACCAGACTGAAGGCAACTAGCCCCAGAAACAAGCAGGAGCTGCAGAGGGCTGCAGTACAGGCCTGGCAGAGCATCACCAGGGAAGACACCAGCATCTGGTGATGTCCGTGAGCTGTAGGCTTCAGGCAGTCACTGATTGCAAAGGATTTGCAACGAAGTTTCAGTTTGTGTTAATTTGACCCATTACTTTTGGTCCCCTAAAATGATATAATAAGGGCTCCGATTCCTCACGGTTCACCCAATATGGATGTAAAAACCCTCAAATTAAATAAATATTTTGTGAATGTTTTATTTATGCAGAATGAAAAGAGAATGAAAACATCAAAATTGTCGCTGTCCAAATACTTACGGACTGCACTGTATGTTAATATGGATAAAATAATGCCTCGGAGACCGTGCTGAGGCAGATTTTAAAATCACTGACCCAATCTGGCCCCATATTGTAAATGGTGAATGGTGAAGGTAAATGGATGCCATTTATACAGCACTTTCATCCAGAGCGCTGTACAGTTGATGATTCTCATTCACCCATTCACACACACTCACACGCACTCACACCCATTCACACACGCTCACACACCGTCGGAGGTTGGCTTGCCGTGCCCGGCGAGGGGCTAACTGCCTTCAGTCTGGTCTTCAGTGAGTGAAATACAATTAGATCGAGTTCAGATGATTGACTCGGCCACTTTTTGTCAGGAGCAGTCGGGGGTTAGGTGTCCCCCTCCTAGGCGCCAGGCGACTGCTCTTACCTCCTGAGCTAATGATGCTCCATATTGTGGCACTCCATCAGATGCATGTTGCCATGGATATAGTGTATAATGCTATAAATACGATAAAGGCTATGAATAATGTTCAAGCTCACCGAACATGGCCAAACAATGGACATACTGCATTTTAGGCTGGCTGAATTGGTTTCACAATATGTAAGTAAATATATTTTAGCACACTATATGCAGATTATTATTTACAAATGCACATTATGGATAACCTGTGAAGAAGTGATGCATGTCCGTTTTCTTGGAAATACAGGGTAGAGGCTGAGGAATGCTGTGGAGTAGTACTGACGTGTGATGTGTGTGTGTGTTTCAGAGCCAGTACCGCTTTGTGTGTGAAGCGATCTTAAGGGTGTACCAGGAGAAGAAACAGGGTTCCCCATCTTAAGGGTGTAGCCGAAGAGACACTGGGTTCCCCCATTTTAAGGGTGTAGCAGGATAAGACACTGGGCACCCCACAGGCTAACAGGCAGCCCCAGGAGAGAAGGGTTCCCCACATGCCTGCTGCTACCTCTGGGAGAGAGGGGCTCCCCCAGATACCCCACCTGTCCTCAGCCAGGTGCCTCTACATCCGGGGACCTCTTCATGTACTGGATCATCTGGGATCATCTGAGATCCTCTTCATGGACTGGATCATCCAGGATCCTCTTCATGTACTGGATCATCTGGGATCATCTGAGATCCTCTTCATGTACTGGATCTCACGGATCTGGGATCCTTAGCGATCCTCTTCACATTTCGGATCGCCTGGGATCATCTTCACGTAGCGGGTGACTGGAGTTAGCGGGCCCGTTGAGACGCGCGTGATTCACAGTGGGATTATGGGTAATCATACTCTTTGTAGAAACGGGCAGATAGTGGCCTTATAGATACTGACAGACCTTCATCTGAGCTCAGCCAGAAGGCCTGGAGAGCACACGGAGACCCCGGAGCATCATGGGAATTTAGAGCTGGGCTTGATTAATTTAGCTGAGTTCCCATGAATCTGCACATGCTTTATTATCTATCATAAAATAATATTATTTCTGAAAATAAATGATACTTTTCATTCTGCAAATAGAGTTTGGATTCATAAAGGACAGACTGTATGTTATTGACTGTGGTACTATGAGTGACCATGAGTGTGTGGTACAATGACCATGAAAGATGAAACATAATCTTTATGACCAAGGTTATTTATGGAAACTTGTGATAATGGTCATGTTTTTTTAATAATTTCAAATGTATATGTATTATTTATGTGTTTATGAAATATTTTTTCCATTTTATAAATCATTCTCTCTGTTATGAATATACTTTTAAAAAGAATTCAAATAATTCCATATCCACTAACCCGGCTGTCCCGGCCATGGGCGCTAATTGAATGTAATGAACGCTCCTCTACTGTACAGATATGAACCCAGCCAAGTACACAACTCTAAAGAACCAGTACTCTCTTAAGCAATAAAAAACCACACTATCACTGTAACCATAAACAGAATCCTTTGACCCTTAAATGATCTTAAAAATGTAATTCTTCCTCTCGCATCCTGGTTTCTCCAAGATTCTTCATATTTCTTTAAAAGGGGGTGAAAATGTGCAAATGAGTTTTATTAGTACACTTTGTTCCCATCACTAATGCTGTGGTTAAAAACACACAACTGGAGACAGACCTGTTCTACATGCAAGCTAAACCATAACGATACAGACCTGCTCTTCCTACTCTAACCTGCTCTCTCTAACCTGCTCTCTCTGCTCTAACCTGCTCTCTCTACTGTAACCTGCTCTCTCTACTCTAGCCTGCTCTCCCTACTCTAACCTGCTCTCCCTACTCTAACCTGCTCTCCCTACTCTAACCTGCTCTCGCTATTCTAACCTGCTCTCTCTATTCTAACCTGCTCTCTCTACTCTAAACTGCTCTCTCTAACCTGCTCTCTCTACTCTAACCTGCTCTCCCTATTCTAACCTGCTCTCCCTATTCTAACCTGCTCTATCTATTCTAACCTGCTCTCTCTACTCTAGCCTGCTCTCTCTAACCTGCTCTCTCTACTCTAACCTGCTCTCTCTACTCTAACCTGCTCTCTCTAACCTGCTCTCTCTACTCTAACCTGCTCTCTCTACTCTAACCTGCTCTCTCTAACCTGCTCTCTCTACTCTAACCTGCTCTCTCTATTCTAACCTGCTCTCTCTAACCTGCTCTCTCTACTCTAGCCTGCTCTCTCTACTCTAACCTGCTCTCTCTACTCTAACCTGCTCTCTCTAACCTGCTCTCTCTACTCTAGCCTGCTCTCTCTACTCTAACCTGCTCTCTCTAACCTGCTCTCTCTACTCTAACCTGCTCTCTCTGCTCTAACCTGCTCTCTCTAACCTGCTCTCTCTACTCTAACCTGCTCTCTCTGCTCTAACCTGCTCTCTCTACTCTAACCTGCTCTCTCTAACCTGCTCTCTCTATTCTAACCTGCTCTCTCTAACCTGCTCTCTCTACTCTAACCTGCTCTCTCTAACCTGCTCTCTCTACTCTAACCTGCTCTCTCTACTGTAACCTGCTCTCTCTACTGTAACCTGCTCTCTCTACTCTAGCCTGCTCTCTCTACTCTAACCTGCTCTCTCTAACCTGCTCTCTCTACTCTAACCTGCTCTCTCTTCTCTAACCTGCTCTCTCTACTGTAACCCGCTCTCTTTACAGGCCCTGTGATGCCTCTCTGAGCCCAGCTGCATGAACGATTCACTATCAGTAAAATAGTTCCAGAAACCGGTACAGCCTGTAGTCCTAACTAATGATGCTTTTTTAATCAAAAATGTACCGGCAACATCTTCTTTTTCTTTGTCCTCATCTCCTCATCTTCCTCTTCTAACGGCTTTAGCAGGTACTAAGTGCATTATCTACACACTGTAAGTACATGTGTAATTGGCATCACAATAAAAATACCTTGCTTTTCCCAAAACAAATTAACTTTTACGAGTCCAATCAGCGGGTTGATTTCCCTGCTTGAAGAGGAGCGGTGATGAGAACGTGGCCCCCGGCCGCAGAATCCTGCGGGTTAGCGGAGCATCTCCCTCTGAGCGTCTGGAGAGCGCTGTGATCTCAGGGGTGGGAAGTCAGAAATGATGAAGCCCGGTGTCTCTGCCATCATTAACTCGAGTGGAAGTCTAACCTATAAATAAATCTTCCCATGGGTCTCTGTTCCATATCAATCAGCATATTCATCTGGTGACCTGCATTACTGATATCTTTCTGTAACACGACTTGCTGTGTACTGGGTGCTGTGTATGGACTCTCAAACTCTGACACGGTGCTTTTGTTTCACTCTTGAGGGAGAGTCTGTCTGGCACAGAACCGGTGACATGACCCCAGTTACAGGAGTGTAATATATTACACCTAACTGACATGCCAGATACCACAGCTAAAACACAGTGCCACTGGTCACCCATGCAGCCAGGCAGCACACACAAGAAGAGACACAGTGCTGTCCTCTGCTTTTAACTGGCAAAATATCACAAAATGAAGTATAAATGTATTATTCTATATGCACCGCGTTCTGGCTTGTTTGGTTGTAACTGCCTTTTGTTTGGCAGCCTCACGGTCTTGTTCTCCATTCACTGACTAAAGATTCATGGTGGTGTGCCCGCGTTAAGCACGTTTCTCCCCGGACATAACTCTGATTCCAGGGAGGGGTGTTACCTGTGAGATGGATTAAAAACGCAACTTGTTTAAAATATGGAATTTTGTTTTTTTAAAAAAGAGTTTAGCTCAATTACAATAACGCTCTTCGATATAAAAATGAATGTTAAAATCTACAGGCACGTATCTTATGTGGCGAGGGTGGAAACTATAGAATTTCCATGCCATAAAATATTAATTATATATGTGTAACAAAAATACTAATAATACTAATACGACTACTAATAAGAACAACAACAACTTCACACCAGCCGATGGCGCTAGTACCCAAACCGCGGAAAGTTGCTCTGATTCCAGTATTTGTCTTACGCAGGCGCAAAGCATGCTGTTTGTCCAGTTACTCTGGTTGACTTACCTGTGAGGTGCATCAGTTTCGGTTGAGACCGAAGGAAAGAAAATACGAACCAGCGCACGGATGTATGTGTGACTGAAGCAGGCCGGCTCCCGGATCGCAGGACCTTCTTTCGGGGTGAAGCGAGGCTGGGGGGGGGAACAGATCGCAGGAATCACCGCACGGAGATTATCAATCAGTACCACACCAGCCAGCGGCAGGTGCGGAGAATTTCAGTCAACTTGCAAAGGAATTCTCAGCACATACTTTTTGCGAATGGCTGTTGAATATTAGAAAAAACTTGGTTGCTGAAGACTGGAGCCTTGGGATATTCATGTATTTTTTTTCTTGACTGTGTTTTAGCGAACACGCCACAGTATTATTGCTTTACGGTGTCACGGTGAAGTGTCACCGTAACAGCTGTGTTAGGCTACTTCCTCCTAAGGTGTTGCCAGTGAGGATTTATCTGATATCTGGTCCTGGTTCGCTTTCGCTCCTGTCGGACTCCTGTCTTGTGGAAAGACGGTATAAAAAACAGTAAACAAAAAAATGATGGGATTTCTGCGACGGACCTTCAGTAGACGGTCAACGAGACGGTTTCACATGTCGGACGAGAGAGACGGGAGAGGCGGGAGAGACGGGGGATTCTCCGCACTACGAGCTCACCAGCAGCAGGTCGTCCATACCCCCGCTGTGGTGACCGGGGGAGCCGTGGTTCATATCCCGGCTGCGGGGAACGCCAAGTCCGTAATAACATGCAGAGTCCTGCTTCTGGACGGATCGGATGCGAACGTAGATCTCCCGGTGAGTCTCTGGGTTTTTTTTTTCGTGCCCGGTGCTTTTAAAAAAAAAAGCGCATTGAAAGCTACTGTGCTGATAAAGAATGGTTGTCTTTCTTACAAAGGGTTGATGTACACTACTGTCTATACTCGAGGGGGATTCATTGCGTGTGCGTATTTAATAGTGTTCGGATAGTTACTACACGGATGGTTTCAAACTTTGGATGGCTTCAAGTATTGGCGTCAGAGCTTCGCGTCGACGGATGATACAACTTTATCAACATTACATGTCCCACTTGCGTTCAGTGTGAGCAATAGTGCCGGGAACGGAATATTAATTTATAACTTGTTGATTGAGGATTTTAGTCTATGTATTTAATAGTGGAATTACAGCAGTACCGTAGCCTACCATCTCGCAGTCGTAGTGTGGCAGCCTTGCACGCCGCTGTTCACACTGCGTGAACTGGTTGTTAAGGTAAGTTCAGCTGGCATAGCTATTACAGCTATTTCAGACATTTGGGAAATCTACAGGAAGACATTTAGGCTACTTTTTGGATATGGTTTTGACGGCTGGTTGTACACTGTATAGCCACATAAATAAATGATATAGCTTTATTGTTGGTGCTGTGAAAACCATAAGATTTCGTGCATCCAAATTTACCTGGGAAATTGAATGCACGGATATTTGTTTTTAATTCCCCCTCATCCGCTTCCCTTGCTGATTATCGTAATATACATTTAATGTAATCGCCAGCATTTTCCTGTGTCCATACGTCTATTTTAACACTGATCTCGTCGGTAAGAATACCCTTTTGCCCGGTTAGCTCACCCAGGCCGTGAAACGTCAGCACCGACCTTTGACTTCCTGATTAGGAGCTGAAGCGCGAGGGCTTCCGCGCGCGCTTCCCGCAGGCCCGTCTCCATGTGCAATTTCAGCGCTATTTTAGTTACACTTTCTTTAGCAGAGTGCTTCGTGACGTTTTGACACAGTTGTATTGTTAAGAATTTTACATTAATTCCAAAAAAGAAAAAGAATCACAGTCAATGTTTGAGATCTTTTATGGAAACTTTTTAAGGTCGCCGACACATAGATCAGCTGACCTTACAAACACAATCGAACCTTCAGCCAGAGAGCTGTCTGGGTTTCTGACACAGTGCTTTGACCGTGGGCCCGGTTTATTTAATCACAGAACGACGCTACATCAGACGAGTGCTGCTTATTCCCACGCAGGCGACGATTTATGTCCTGGGTTCAGAGGGGAGGTGCTGTAAACACAGCGCTGAATGCTGATAGGAGAGCAGCGTCTGAGCTGAATGCTGATAGGAGGGCGGAGTTTGATGGGAACAGAAATGGGAGGAGCTACGGCGTGCTGACAGTGAGTCAGTGCTTTCAATCAATCTCTGAGTGTTGCCCTGGGGGACAGAGGCTGCATTCTGATTTGTTCCAAAAACCTTTGCTCTCTGCAGCTCCGCCCATTATGAAGACACAGCAGTGATTTTATTTATTTCCTGACGCCCCGCCCCGCCCCGCCCCTCTCTCGCTGGGCCGTTCCCCGTGTTCGTTTGGCAGGTTTGTGCTGGTTTCTCAGAGCAGGTAGCATGCATTCCTGGCTGCGCCTTACAGCTCTTAAATAGCGCTGATACGGAGCATACCTGCCCCGATGAGTTCAGTATACGACAGAAAAACAAAAACAAGCCACACCACATAGGTTCATCCTGGTCTCGGGCGCAAGTGAGAGTCTGAAAAGAACAGGCGCGAAAAAACACACTGGATACTCCGAAAATAAATACGGTAATTTATTGAGCCATAAAAATGGTTAATGTTTCGACCTCCATGGCCTTTGCTGATGTAGACTGGGGCGGTCAAAACGTTCACCACTTTCACGGCTCAGTAAATTACTCTATTTGCTTGGAGCCTATAGCGTGAGTGTGGGTCCTTACCCAGAATGCTGAGCGTCCTGCCCAGATTAGCAGGGAGTAACAGAATGGCCGAATGGCGGAATGGCAGAATGGCGATGCTGAATCCAAGCTGCACGTCTTTAGTCCCCAGCTGGTCATTCTGTGTTAATTCTCTGTACTGTATCACTGTACACACTAACACTAAACGCAGGGGGAGGCTTGTTATACAGTCTATAACAATTTACCATTGAACGATTTCACCAAAGATACACACGCTGCAGGTGTAGTTGATTACTCAAAGATTCATTTCTTTTGTCGCTGAAATAATCGAGTAAAATGTGCCGTTTTAATTATATTTTGGTTTGAGTTAAGTCTCATGTACACCTGGTGTGTTAGACTTCACGATCTTTGAGAATGATCATTCCTGCAGGTCCAGCAGGTGTTTCCACTGTGTCGTTCAGTCCCCACCCTGAACTCATTATCCCTCAGAGAGAGAACGTTCTGCCTTTAAGCGTTATTCCATGAAGAACGAACAAAAGACTTGCCAGTCATTTATATATCGGGACTGTCAGCAGGATACACTCATAGCACCCAGCACTTTAATGTGGCCCTGCATTCAAACCTTTACATTACATTTTACATTACAGTTACTTAGCTCATGCTTTTATCCAAAGTGACTTACAGTTGATTAAACAAGGGCCAATGCCCCCTGTAGCAATGTGGGGTTAAGGGCCTTGCTCAAGGGCCCAACAGCCACGCAGATCTGATCCTAGCTACACCGGAGCTTGAACCACCAACAGGTCCCAGTCATGTACCTCAGCCACTAGGTTACAAGCTGCCCCCCCAATTGCCCTGTGTTTGCTGGAAAAATAAAGTTAGCTTTTTTGCAGCTCCTAGCAATAGGGTGCAGCCATCATGGATCAGGCTGTGTGGTGACGCTGCTGGGTTGCTGTGGGCTGCTTACACTGTTACTTGGCTGCTGAATTGCAATGAGCTCGACACAGAGCCAAAATGGAGGACCTGAGGGTCCTTTTGCGTTGCCCTGTGGTGCTCAGATGTGTTTTACTGAACAAACATTCATTTTCACAACGTGCCGGAGCGGCAGGCCGGCAGCACAGCAGTCTCTCAGGAAGCAGTTTGTGAAACATGAAAAAGTTTTCCAGGAATGCAAAAGGACCTTTGGTTCTCTGATTAGTTTGTTTTGCACACAGACACAGACACAGACACAGACACAGACACAGACACAGACACAGACACAGACACAGACACAGACACAGACACAGACACAGACACTCACACTCACACTCACGTAAAAGCTAACTTTACTTTATTATTCCAACAAATGCGGGTCAGTTACGGATTTGAATGCGCAGCCATCTCTCATCCCAGGAGAAAAGCGAGCAAGTGAAGCAGTGCTGGTGCTTCACGCCCACGTTTATTTGGACATTCGTGGTTGGGGAGCTATTGGCAAAGCTCTCCTGGTGTGTGAGAGTGTGTGTGAGAGTGTGTGTGAGAGTGTGTGTGAGAGTGTGTGTGAGAGTGTGTGTGAGAGTGTGTGTGAGAGTGTGTGTGAGAGTGTGTGTGAGAGTGTGTGTGAGAGTGTGTGTGAGAGTGTGTGTGAGAGAGTGTGTGAGAGAGTGTGTGCTCTGAGAGAGTGTGTGAGAGAGTGTGTGAGAGAGTGTGTGAGAGAGTGTGTGAGAGAGTGTGTGAGAGAGTGTGTGAGAGAGTGTGTGAGAGAGTGTGTGAGAGAGTGTGTGAGAGAGTGTGTGTGAGAGTGTGTGTGAGAGAGTGTGTGCTCTGAGAGAGTGTGTGAGAGAGTGTGTGAGAGAGTGTGTGAGAGAGTGTGTGAGAGAGTGTGTGAGAGAGTGTGTGTGAGAGTGTGTGTGAGAGTGTGTGTGAGAGTGTGTGTGAGAGTGTGTGTGAGAGTGTGTGTGAGAGTGTGTGTGAGAGTGTGTGTGAGAGTGTGTTTGAGAGAGTGTGTGAGAGAGTGTGTGAGAGAGTGTGTGAGAGAGTGTGTGAGAGAGTGTGTGAGAGAGTGTGTGAGAGAGTGTGTGAGAGTGTGTGTGAGAGTGTGTGGGAGAGTGTGTGGCAAATACGCGGTCGGAACATTTTATCCCTGTGAGGTTCCCGTCTCTCGCTCTTGCATTCCCGTTGGTCCTGTTGCATAAGTTCATGATCAGAGCCTGATTAATAAAGCCAGTTCAGTCATCAAGAAGGTAATCATTTTATCTCAAAGGGGCTAATGACTCCATTAATATCCCCGGCTTTGAACTGCGAGTGCAGTAATGGCTGCTGGGAGTCTTCATCAGCGGCCTGAATCAGACGGTGAACAAAAACCTCAGAGAGAGCGGCAGAGAACTCTGTCACTGTGCCTCCTGTGTGTCTGTGTCTCTTCCCTTTGTTTTGTGCTGTGTCATCAGTCTCTCTGCCCCCCCCCCCAAAAAAAACAAATTTTGTTTTCGTTTTTTTGGTCTGTTTTCTTTCCACCTACGGGATTAAGTTTTATCTATTTTCTGCCAGGACAAAAGTTGAAAGACTCCGACAAAAGTTAAAAGATGTGTGCACTAATGGATTAAACCCTGTTTATGAAGTGGAAGTACTCTTATGGATTATAGATGTGCAAGTGTATGAGTGTATTGTTTTAGAATGTATTAAAAAGGTTTAGGACACGCTTCCTAAAACCTCTACAACATGGATACATGTACTACATTGTGACCCTGCAGTAGGGATTGGGTGGTCCCAGGATGGATTTCAAACGTTTACTTGGATTCCATTACATTACATTAATGGCATTTGGCAGACGCTCCTATCCAGAGTGACGTACAGTTGATTAGACTATGAAGGATACAGTCCTCCCCTGGAGCAATACAGGGTTAAGGGCCTTGCTCAAGGGCCCAATGGCTGTGCGGATCTTGTTGTGGCAACACCGGGGATCGAACCGCCGACCTTGCGGGTCCTAGTCATGTACCTTAACCACAACACAGCCAATGTTGTAAACAATATTGCCAGAATTTTATCTGTATCCTACCCAGTGAACATGGCACATTTGGATGGCCAGCTTGATTTGGATCAGCTCAGAGGAGGCAGTTCAACAGTCAATTCAGAGAATCTAACCAATGGCTGAGCTGAATGTCCCTGGCGTGTTCTGTCACTGACCAATGGCTGAGCTGAATGCCCCTGTGTGGCCTATCACTGACCAATAGCTATGTTCAATGTCCGTGGCCTGGCCTATCGCTGCTGCTGGCAGTGCTGCTCCCAGAATGCCCCTCTCTGGGCGAAGGCTGGCGGTTACCACACCAGACTGGCAGCTCCATCTTTGATGACAGGTAGCTTTTGCTCACCTCTATGACTCCAGGTTGGTATGACTATGGGCCAATGGGGGTTCCCCAGCCTGGCCTCTCCTGCGCTACTCTCTCTGTCCACCTGGGGTATCCATAACCTTCTCACTGGGTTACCTTATTAGGTTCTGGACAATGGAATTAATTAATGGATTAATAATGAAATTGATTTTCAGATCAAAAGGAGGATAAGAAAATATATTATTGATATCATACTCATATCCAGAGTGATATTGAGTTTGCGAAACTGCCTGAAAGGACAAGACAAACCTCGGAAAACTCACAACAACAAACCTGCGAAAATATCAAAAGAAATGTATGATCTATATCAAATGTACATAGAGCTGTGTGTCTACGTAACACAGCAGAATGAATTTGAGGCCAGATTGACCTCATTATAGTTCTAGTGTTTCATTTCTCTGTCTCTGTAACTTGATGTCATTCACTATAGAGAACTCATCATTCTGCTATTCACACGATAAACTTGTCTTTTTTAAAAATAGTTTATTTGGGCTTCACCTAAACCTAGTCACAATCTCGGCTACAAGGACTCACAGTCTGGACAACACAGGGGACTCATTCCAATTCCTTATTTTTCTCCTCTTTTTTTTTTAGTTTTTTCCCTATTCTCCTTTTCTTACCCCTAGTTCCACCCATCGGGAGGCTAGGAAAAGATTGAAGAAAAAGAGGTAAAGACGGAATCGAGGACACAAATTAGGCAAATGGAAGGTCCTCGCTCCTTCAAACGTCAGGTTGAAGCCACGTCAGTTACAGACGTGGCACATGGGGAGAGGTGGATCCACAGGTCAGTTACAGACGTAGCAGATGTGGACCCACAAGTTGATCATTCATACATCACGTTTTTACGAAAAAATAATTCCGCAAAGCCGGATACTCGTTTTTGTTTCCTCGCGTGAAAGGAAGATTTGGAAGTTCCTAACGTCTACTTCCGGCTCCAGGAAGGAACATTTAAAGTGTTGGAGTGTCCTTAAAGGTGGTGGACCTCGAGCGGTTTCCGGGTCAGGAGCAGGGCACGGAAAAATGTGGAGAAAAATGAGTGATCGGAATGAGCCTGGGGACTCGTCTGAGACGAGGAACGCTGGGTATTTACGCTATTTCACCGACTTGAAGCATGTTGGGCATCTCCCTTCTTACATCGTACTACTTGCAGTCTAGTTTGCCCTTACACCTTATGATGTTGTCCTGTGTCTGTGTATTTGTGCATCTATGGTCCAGATCTCAACAATAGCGCAGGTTAGAGTGATGCTGTATCCGCCTCTAGCCACAGTGGCGGCCATCTTAGCGATGCTAAACAAGCTTACTGTAAATCACTGCTTTAGTGGGGTGTGGCGCTTACTGTAAATCACTGTGCTTTAGTGGGGTGTGGAGTTTACTGTAAATCACTGCTTTAGTGGGGTGTGGAGTTTACTGTAAATCACTGCTTTAGTGGGGTGTGGAGTTTACTGTAAATCACTGCTTTAGTGGGGTGTGGCGCTTACTGTAAATCACTGCTTTAGTGGTGTGCAGAGCTCACACACACACACCCTGGTCCCGTACGTTAATGTGCAGAGCGTACACACACACACACCCTGGTCCCGTACGTTAATGTGCAGAGCGTACACACACACACACCCTGGTCCCGTACGTTAATGTGCAGAGCTCACACACACCCTGATCCCGTACGTTAATGTGCAGAGCTCACACACACCCTGGTCCCGTACGTTAATGTGCAGAGCTCACACACACACACCCTGGTCCCGTACGTTAATGTGCAGAGCTCACACACACACACCCTGGTCCCGTACGTTAATGTGCAGAGCTCACACACACCCTGGTCCCGTACGTTAATGTGCAGAGCTCACACACACCCTGGTCCCGTACGTTAATGTGCAGAACGTACACACACACACACCCTGGTCCCGTACGTTAATGTGCAGAGCTCACACACACACACCCTGGTCCCGTACGTTAATGTGCAGAGCGCACACACACCCTGGTCCCGTACGTTAATGTGCAGAGCGCACACACACCCTGGTCCCGTACGTTAATGTGCAGAGCTCACACACACCCTGGTCCCGTACGTTAATGTGCAGAGCTCACACACACCCTGGTCCCGTACGTTAATGTGCAGAACGTACACACACACACACCCTGGTCCCGTACGTTAATGTGCAGAGCGCACACACACCCTGGTCCCGTACGTTAATGTGCAGAGTGCACACACACACACACCCTGGTCCCGTACGTTAATGTGCAGAGCTCACACACACCCTGGTCCCGTACGTTAATGTGCAGAGCGTACACACACACACACCCTGGTCCCGTACGTTAATGTGCAGAGCGCACACACACCCTGGTTCCGGTCCAGGATTGAGGACACCGGAGCCCTCGTCCCAGTGCACCCCGGCCCCTTGGGAGAGGCCATCTGGCCCCGTCCAATCAGGAGTGCAGGCAGGTGGAGCAGCGGCTGTGTACACACCTTCTGGTCCTACAGAGACCCCCCCCCCCTCACCCCCTCACTGCTCCCCCATCGCGGCTCAAACAGGCTGCAGGCCAGCGGAGGATGGGCTCCTCCTCTACAGCCGGGCTCCCCTCTACAGCCGGGCTCCCCTCTACAGCCGGGCTCCCCTCTACAGCCGGGCTCCCCTCTACAGCCGGGCTCCTCCTCTACAGTCGGGCCCCCCTCTACAGCCGGGCTCCCCTCTATAGCCGGGCTCCCCTCTACAGCCGGGCCCCCCTCTACAGCCGGGCTCCCCTCTATAGCCGGGCTCCTCCTCTACAGTCGGGCTCCCCTCTATAGCCGGGCTCCCCTCTATAGCCGGGCTCCCCTCTACAGCCGGGCTCCCCTCTACAGCTGGGCTCCCCTCTACAGCTGGGCTCCCCTCTATAGCCGGGCTCCCCTCTACAGCCGGGCTCCTCCTGAGATTTCTTCCCATCGGGGAGTTTTTTTTTCTCGCCTCTGTTTGAGGGTTTTTCTCCCCACTGTTTGAGGGTTTTTCTCCCCACTGTTTGAGGGTTTTTCTCCCCACTGTTTGAGGGTTTTTCTCCCCACTGTTTGAGGGTTTTTCTCCCCACTGTTTGAGGGTTTTTCTCCCCACTGTTTGAGGGTTTTTCTCCCCACTGTTTGAGGGTTTTTCTCCCCGCTGTTTGAGGGTTTTTCTCCCCGCTGTTTGAGGGTTTTTCTCCCACTGCGGAGTTTTGTCTACCTCATGTTATCTGGGCGCTCAGGGCTGGTAGTTACCTTCTGTTTCTCTGTAAAGCTTGTTTGTGATAATCTGCAGATAAAATTTTATTGAATTGAAAACAGCTCCTGGTATGTTGATGTGTGTGTGTGTGTGTGTGTGTGTGTTTGTGTGTGTGTGTGTGTGTGTGTGTGTGTGTTTGAGATGCAGATTCAGGGGTGTGGGGTGGTGTGTGTGTGCATGAGAGGCAGATTCAGGGGTGTGGGGTGGTGTGTGTGTGCGTAAGAGGCAGATTCAGGGGTGTGGGGTGGTGTGTGTGTGCGTAAGAGGCAGATTCAGGGGTGTGGGGTGGTGTGTGTGCGTGAGAGGCAAATTCAGGGGTGTGGGGTGGTGTGTGTGTGCATGAGAGGCAGATTCAGGGGTGTGGGGTGGTGTGTGTGTGCGTAAGAGGCAGATTCAGGGGTGTGGGGTGGTGTGGGGTGGTGTGTGTGTGCATGAGAGGCAGATTCAGGGGTGTGGGGTGGTGTGTGTGTGCGTGAGAGGCAGATTCAGGGGTGTGGGGTGGTGTGGGGTGGTGTGTGTGTGCATGAGAGGCAGATTCAGGGGTGTGGGGTGGTGTGTGTGCGCGAGAGGCAGATTCAGGGGTGTGGGGTGGTGTGTGTGTGCGCGAGAGGCAGATTCAGGGGTGTGGGGTGGTGTGTGTGTGCGTGAGAGGCAGATTCAGGGGTGTGGGGTGGTGTGGGGTGGTGTGTGTGTGCATGAGAGGCAGATTCAGGGGTGTGGGGTGGTGTGTGTGCGCGAGAGGCAGATTCAGGGGTGTGGGGTGGTGTGTGTGTGTGCGCGAGAGGCGGATTCAGGGGTGTGGGGTGGTGTGTGTGTGCGCGAGAGGCAGATTCAGGGGTTTGGGGTGGTGTGTGTGTGCGTGAGAGGCAGATTCAGGGGTGTGGGGTGGTGTGGGGTGGTGTGTGTGTGCGTGAGAGGCAGATTCAGGGGTGTGGGGTGGTGTGTGTGTGCGTGAGAGGCAGATTCAGGGGTGTGGGGTGGTGTGGGGTGGTGTGTGTGTGCGTGAGAGGCAGATTCAGGGGTGTGGGGTGGTGTGTGTGCGCGAGAGGCAGATTCAGGGGTGTGGGGTGGTGTGTGTGTGTGCGCGAGAGGCGGATTCAGGGGTGTGGGGTGGTGTGGGGTGGTGTGTGTGCACATGAGAGGCAGATTCAGGGGTGTGGGGTGGTGTGTGTGTGCGTGAGAGGCAGATTCAGGGGTGTGGGGTGGTGTGTGTGTGCATGAGAGGCAGATTCAGGGGTGTGGGGTGGTGTGTGTACGCGAGAGGCAGATTCAGGGGTGTGGGGTGGTGTGTGTGTGCGCGAGAGGCGGATTCAGGCCTGGCAGATGGCGGTGTGAGAGACGGGGCCCTTGCCTGGGTGTCCCCTGGGGCCCGGCCTGCTCACGTCTCCGAGAGGGAGGGGGAGGCTCCCCACGTCCTCGCATGGTAGTGCTCCCTGCCAATCAGGAGCCTCAGTGTGTCTGCGCAGCTCAGCTGGGGGACTGCAGAGGGACTGCGCGGCTCAGCTGGGGGAACCAGGTGAAGGAAGCAGATCGGCTCCAAACCGGGAGAAAAATGCACAAAGGTTTTAACATTTAACAATGAAATTAAATTGTTCTATAATAGCCTTGCTGAGTATATACTGAAGTTTTTCCAGTTGTATTTAGGGCTCAAATGCTAATGCTAAATGAGCAGAGGTGATGGGAGTGGTGTGAGAAGTATCAGATTTAGCGGTGTAACAGGTGGACCTCTGTGAGGCGGCAGTGTGCTCTGGGTGTACGGAGCTTACAGCACAGCACAGCACAGCACAGCACAGCACAGCACAGCAAAGCACTGCTACAACACAGCACAGCACAGCACAGCATAACACAACACTGCTACAGCACAGCACAGCACAACACAACACAGCATAACACAACCCTGCTACAGCACAGCACAGCACGTCACGTCACGTCACGTCACGTCACGTCACGTCACGTCACGTCACGTCACGTCACGTCACGTCACGTCACGTCACGTCACGTCACGTCACGTCACGTCACGTCACATCACATCACACCACACCACACCACACCACACCACACCACACCACACCACACCACACCACATCACAGCTACAGCACAGCACAGCACGAGGTAACGATGAGAACAGGTCATTCAGCCCAGCAATGCTCACCTTTTCCTGCCCCTAAGTGTACCTACTGGCTAATTTGCCTAATAGAATCTAAATGGAATCTAGCACTGTATCAAGCCTGGTCTTGAAAACCCCCCCAGTGTCTCTGCCTCCACTACATGCACTGGCAAGCTATTCCACACATTGTCCACTCGCTGTGTGAAAAAAGACTTCCTAATATCTGTACGGAATTTCTCCTTTGCTAATTTCCATTTGTGACCTCTCGTTCTGCAACCTGAAGAAAACCCCTATAATGAACTTTATAGCCTCAATCAAATTTCTTCTGTGATTACGTTGAGGCAGAGTGGTTGTGCGTTTACGTTGAGGCAGAGTGGTTGTGCGTTTACGTTGAGGCAGAGCGGTTGTGCGTTTACGTTGAGGCAGAGTGGTTGTGCGTTTAGGTTGAGGCAGAGCGGTTGTCCGTTTACGTTGAGGCAGAGCGGTTGTGCGTTTACGTTGAGGCAGAGTGGTTGTGCGTTTACGTTGAGGCAGAGTGGTTGTGCGTTTACGTTGAGGCAGAGTGGTTGTGCGTTTACGTTGAGGCAGAGTGGTTGTGCGTTTACGTTGAGGCAGAGTGGTTGTGCGTTTACGTTGAGGCAGAGTGGTTGTGCGTTTACGTTGAGGCAGAGTGGTTGTGCGTTTACGTTGAGGCAGAGTGGTTGTGCGTTTACGTTGAGGCAGAGCGGTTGTGCGTTTACGTTGAGGCAGAGCGGTTGTGCGGTTACGTTGAGGCAGAGTGGTTGTGCGGTTACGTTGAGGCAGAGTGGTTGTGCGTTTACGTTGAGGCAGAGTGGTTCTGTGTTTACGCTCAGGCAGGAATGCCCTGGTCACCTCCCCGCTGGAAGGAGCCCCAGCTTCACTCTGATTGGACGTGAGCGGTCTGACTCCGTCTCGGGTGCGTGGACAGGGCTTTTCCTGCCCGGCGGATGGCCTGATCGCTCCCCGTGCGACCTGAACAGTGTGATTCATATTAAACCCTGCTGTGACAGCGCTGTGGATGACCGTGTAGCGTGATCAGCACTAACACGCCTCCGGGATGCGGCCTGATGACACGGAGGGAGAGGACTCGGTGAAGCCTGTGACCGTCAGCCCCGATGAGAGCCTGGTCAGGCTCACGCTGCCGCTCTGCGTTCACAAACCCTTTCTGAAGGGAAAGTGAGTTCATGTCGAGCCGTTTCAGAGACGGGAATTCTCAGCCCATCCGAAGCCTTGCGCGACGTCTGTGGAATTGTGCATTCTGAGCCGATCCACTCCAAGGCCGATCCATCTGTTGATTGCCGTTCGTTAAGTCGCGAGATTTAATATCGCTGCCGCCAATTAAAATGTATGAGTTTATCATAACGATTTTGGGGAAAAACATAATTTTTGAAACTTCATGAATATTATGATTTCATGTTTTATTTATATCTCGTTTAGAACTAATCAGTAAGAAATAAAATGTTCTGAATTCCTTACACATTGCTTCAAGCACAGAAGCAAATGGGTGGAACCTGTGGCATTAATTCTTATTACGAACTTGTTTAATGGAGCTACAGTAGTATACTGTTTAACAAACATTGCTAAACTAAGTAAAGAAATGTAAATCATGTAATTCCCATGTGTCTATAGACTGTGTAATCTTATTAGACTGCTGCTCACTGGATGTTTTTAATTTATAATTTCATTTAATGGCATTTGGCAGACGCTCTTATACAGTTGATCTGACTAAGCAGGAGACAATCCTCCCCTGGAGAAATGCTGGGTTAAGGGCCTTGCTCAAGGGCCCAGCGGCTGTGCCGATCTTATTGTGGCTAGACCCGGGGATCAGAGCACTGACCTTGCGTTTCCCAGTCTGGCACTCATTCCACGGTCAAAGTCACTTAGATCACATTTCTTCCCGATTCTGACATTTGCTCTGAACAACAGCTGAACCTCTTCTCCATGCTTTTATGCATTTAGTTGCTGCCACATGATTGGCTGATGAAATATTTGCATTAACATGGTGTACAGGTCTACCTAATACATTTCTCACTGAGGGTACATTTCTACTGTGGTGTACTTATTACACGGACTGTCAATTTTTTAAACAATTTTAACTGCAGGGTGAAATGGGTTCCTACAAGAATCAGAAGTTTCAGACACTGCATTCACTATATGACCTGCAGCTGTGTGAGTTTGGCTGGGGTGTAGCCCCTGTGTGATTGTGGCTAGGGTGTAGCCCTTGTGTGATTATGGCTGGGGTGTAGCCCCTGTGTGATTGTGGCTGGGGTGTAGCCCCTGTGTGAGTTTGGCTGGGGTGTAACCCCTGTGTGATTGTGGCTGGGGTATAACCCCTGTGTGATTGTGGCTGGGGTATAACCCCTGTGTGATTGTGGCTGGGGTGTAGCCCCTGTGTGATTGTGGCTGGGGTGTAACCCCTGTGTGATTGTGGCTGGTGTAGCCCCTGTGTGATTGTGGCTGGGGTGTAGCCCCTGTATGATTGTGGCTGGGGTGTAGCCCCTGTGTGAGTTTGGCTGGGGTGTAGCCCCTGTGTGAGTTTGGCTGGGGTGTAACCCCTGTGTGATTGTGGCTGGTGTAGCCCCTGTGTGATTGTGGCTGGGGTGTAGCCCCTGTGTGAGTTTGGCTGGGGTGTAACCCCTGTGTGATTGTGGCTGGGGTGTAGCCCCTGTGTGAGTTTGGCTGGGGTGTAGCCCCTGTGTGATTGGCTGGTGTAGCCCCTGTGTGATTGGCTGGTGTAGCCCCTGTGTGATTGTGGCTGGTGTAGCCCCTGTGTGATTGGCTGGTGTAGCCCCTGTGTGATTGGCTGGTGTAGCCCCTGTGATTTTGGCTGACGTACCGCCTGATTTTGAGCCAGGAGAAACCCATGCTATTTTTGACCACCAAGGTCAAAGGTCACATCTGTTGCTTTTTCCTTGAAGGATCCTGCTTAAGGGCTACAGTTTCATTCTCACACCTGACTCACACATATAACAACACATATCTCTGTAGAAGGACAAAGACACATCTCTATACAAGGACAAAGACACATCTCTATACAAGGACAAAGACACATCTCTATACAAGGACAAAGACACATCTCTATACAAGGGCAAAGACACATCTCTATACAAGGGCAAAGACACATCTCTATACAAGGACAAAGACACATCTCTATACAAGGACAAAGACACATCTCTATACAAGGGCAAAGACACATCTCTATACAAGGACAAAGACACATCTCTATACAAGGACAAAGACACATCTCTATACAAGGACAAACCCACAGTGTCTCTACGGAGGGACAAACCCACAGTGTTTGTCACAGGAGGACAAACCCACAGTATCTGCAGAAGGACACTTCTGGATTCTTGGACTGGTATCAGAGATCCAGACTGACAGGGACAGATGAAGTCAGAGCCGATGAGGATAGCGACCCATACGGCCGGCGGTGGGGTGTGATGGGGTGTGACGGCCGCGCTCGTTTCCCTGCGGTCTGTGTTAGCATGTGCGCGGTGCTCTGTCTGCCGTGCACACTAATGTTGCGCATTAAAGCGCTTCAGCACGTTGAGCAGTGACTCCGCGTCATGGCAACAGGCTCCAGACCCCGAGCTCGGAGGCCGGCCGCTGATCACGTCGGCACGCGGGCTGCCCTACATACCCCCTCGCTGGTTATTTTTATTCTAGCCTATATATCTCTCTGGTGCTACTTGTGCTTCACCCTGGGCCGTCAGTGGCTCAGGACAAAAGCTGGGTGCTTTTCTGCACTCCCCGACTGCAACTGAGGGGTGCTTTTGTCAATGTAATTACGTTTGCTTTATGCTTTACCCTATAAAAATGAGGTGTTCTTGTGTGATTGTGTGTGAGCGAGAGTGAGAGAGTGAGAGAGTGAGAGAGTGAGAGAGTGAGAGAGTGAGAGAGTGAGAGAGTGAGAGAGTGAGAGAGTGATGGCCATTTGGATCAGAACCTGCATAAACCATTCGAGCCAAATGGAGCTCAATAAAAACTATCTGAGAATCTGAGGTTAAGTGGACATGCACAGTTTGATTTCAAATGTAACTTTGTACAGTCCTGGGGTGTAGCCAAGAACTGATCCAAACATCATATACTGTGTCATCATGGGGATATTCATAAGAATCTGGTACATTTGATTGTGCCCAGTTCTTACTGAAGATACCTGAGTATTCTGGCATCACAGAACAGAGTAAAGCACCAAGAAATGCAGGGGGTCCAAGTGTCAGAACTCTGGGGGACACTGCACTTACACTGGTCCCACTGCACTTACACTGGTCTCACTGCACTTACACTGGTCTCACTGCACTTACACTGGTCTCACTGCTCACACTGCACGTACACTGCACTTACACTGGTCCCACTGCACTTACACTGGTCTCACTGCACTTACACTGGTCTCACTGCACTTACACTGGTCTCACTGCTCACACTGCACGTACACTGCACGTACACTGGTCCCACTGCACTTACACTGCGCTCACACTGCTGCCTTGAACGTGACAGGTTTTGAGATATTATAGAAAAAAAAAGAATTATTAATAAATAGAAACTAAGCAAATTAGAAACTTGCAAAATACTCCTGAAAGAGAAGCGTGTGTTGCAGATGTTTCTTCATCTTCTGCTAATTATTCCCAGAGTGTTCATCTCAGCAAGCTCGCTCTCATAAACTTAGCATGCGCAATGTCTCGATTTCCCCCATATTTACAACTGCAGATGGACCATTGAATCGTGTACATTTATTTCCATTAAACCTGGGGGTTTCTGGGCCATATTAGATTTGTAATCAAACAATTCACGTGTGCAGATTCTCAGCTTTTGTTTAATGTGCCCTTTGGTTTCACCTTGTAGAAGCCCCTCCCCCCTTTTAGGGCACCATAATGTTTGGGACATATAAATGTTTTGAAAGTTGTCATGCTGTGTACTTTATCTCACATCATTTGCATACAGGGACTGCTTGGAGTCGTGACCCTGAGACAGCCCCAGGTGCCTCCAGCCCTCTTCAGCTCCTGCTGGCTCCTGGGGCCAGTTCTCTTTCAGTGTAGTTCCTCTTCAGTATATGAAACGCATGTTCATTTGAAATTCAGTTCAAAATTATTATTTTATTTATTGACTTTTTTTAAATTTTTTACCCTGGTTTCTTGTTGAATGCTTTCTGTTGAATCTTTTATTCTTTGCTCTGTAGAATGTCCTTGGGTTTGAGAGAGGCACAAATAAAACGTATTATAGTATTGCTAACAGTTGATTTTGGTAAGCCCAAGGTTTGCGTTTCTTTTTTTTCTTATTTCTTAGTTCCCAGCCTCATAATAGCTTTCTTGACTTTCACTGAGGCATCTCTTGTCCTTATTTTGACAAAGGCCAATAACAGATTCCAACGGCAATCCAAAGCCTAGAATAATGCAGACTAAAAACACACCTTTTCAAACTGTAACTTAGTCCTCCCTCCTGATTTCCCCCTTTTCTGCCCCCTTCTTGTCTAACCTAAAACAAAATTGCACTTATGATGACTATATGTTTAGAACAACACTTCATGTGTATTTTACTAGCTTTGGATGTGATGCTTTAACTTGTGGAAGAACCTATGCACTTGTAAATCGCTTTGGATTAAAAGTGTCTGCTAAATGACAAAAATGTAAAAATGTAATGTGAAATGTAGAATCAAGGTACTCCTATGCCTACACCAAGCAAGCAAGCAAGCAATTCAATTCAATTCAATTCAGTTTTATTTATATAGCGCTATTGTACAGAAGTAGCGGAAGATCTATCACCAGACCTGAACCCCTAAAATGGCAAGCACGTGAGGTTAAAAAACTCCCCACCGGGGAGAGAAACCCTCAGATAGTGCTGAGAGAAAAAACTCACCTGAACAGCCCCGCCTAACCAGAAAGACCTGCGAAACCCTTCGTCCCAAACATTCTGGTGCTCTGTGTTGGGGACTGTGTATAAAAAGTGCTTTAATTTCCAGCATTTTTGAAACCAAAATGTATAAAAATACCCTTTAATAAAAGGTGAGAATCTGCATTTTAACCACATGTGAATTGTTTATAATATACACTGTGAGCACTTTATAAGGTATTTATTAGACTTCTACTGCGGTAGCCTATCCACTAAGAGTTATGATGTTCAGGGATGCTCTTCTGCATACTACTGTTGTAATGTGTGGTTATTGGCGTTACTGTCACCTTCCTGTCAGCTTTGACCAGTCTGGCCATTCTCCTCTGACCTCTCTCATTAACAAGGTGTCTGCAGAACTGCTGCTCACTGGATGCTCACTTTGTTTTTTGTTTTTTTGCACCATTCTTTGCAAACTCTAGAGACTAGTGTGTGTGACAATCTGTCTGCACCTGTGTCATAATTGTCCCTAACCTATACCTATACCCTACCTGTACCTGTGTTCTACCTGTACCTGTACCTGTACCTGTACCTGTACCTGTACCTGTACCTGTACCTGTACCTTACCTGTACCTGTGTTCTACCTGTACCTTACCTGTACCTTACCTGTACCTGTACTGTACCAGTACCTTACCTGTACCTGTACTGTACCAGTACCTTACCTGTACCTGTACTGTACCAGTACCTTACCTGTACCTGTATTGTACCTGTGTGTGTTACAGAAGAAGGCGAAAGGCCAGGATCTGTTTGACCAGATCATGTTCCACCTGGACCTCGGGGAAGCAGACTACTTCGGTCTGCAGTACATGGATCCGGAGCAGGTCTCTGTGAGTACCATCGTCACGTTATCTGCACATTATTCAAAAACAGCCTGTTAGTCATTTTATCTCATGTCATAATTGTTTCAACTGTTGTTGAAAGTACATTTACGAGACGTCATTGTAAAAATCAAAATGGTCTTTTAGTCCACAATACAGTTCCAGCCAATTCCCATGTCCCAGGGTCTGGGAGGTTCTGATGGAGTGGATGTCCCAGGGTCTGGGAGGTTCTGATGGAGTGGTTACAGGAGGTCCATGCTGGTTAGTGCTTAGTGCAGAGTACAGTGTTCTTAGAACAGAGAACACGCAGCAAGTCACCTCATGAGAATTTTAGCATCATGGAAAGAAGTGTCCTGTTTGGAGAATCTGCTCTGGTTGATTTTTAAAGCTCTGGAGAACATCAGTGTTAGGTCTGGGATCTCTGGATAATGATGGAATATGAGTGGAATCATCATAATTGCTACTTGTCAGGACTAAAAGGCAACTAAAAAGTTGCTTTGTGTCCACAGACTGGCAACTGTTTTGTCAAACCTGCTTGGATCTGAATGAGCTTGTTGAGACAATTACTGATTACATTAAGTTCTGTACAGACAATATAACGCCTACGGGAAATATCAAATCATATTCAAACAATAGGCCTTGGATGGCAGATGAACTTCAGCATGCGTTAGTGGGGAAAACACTGCGTTTAGGGAAGGGGACAGAAGGAGTGAAGAAACATGGAGGAAAAAATAAAGATTAAAAAAATTATAAAGCTGGAGGGTCCTACTTAAGAGCTATATAACTCCTTGATAAGCACTACATAGCACATTCATAAGCACTACATAAGCATTCATAAGCTCTTAAGTAAATGACATCAGCATGTGACATTACCGTGACATACCATGTGTAGTGACACTAGATCCTTATGTCGGCTATTGACATAAGCATTTCTGGATGCTTATGTAGTGCCTGTGAATGTGCTATGTAGTGCTTATGCCGGAGTTATATAGCTCTTATGTAGGAGCCTTCAACTAAAGTGTTACCTTTCATGGTGATGATCTAACACCGACTTGGCAAGGAATACAGACATGGTTGGTGAGTGTGTGTATGAATAGGTGCATCAATTGTACAGCGCTTTGGATAAAGGCGCTATACAAATGCCAACAACTTACCATTTACCACTTGCCCCATTAAGTATAGGACAGAAATTCAGCTTGGCTGGATTGTTTAATGACCCTTCATCTACCTCACCTTCCATCTCCAAGGATTTCATTTTCAAGAGGACTGAACAAACGCACTTAAAACCCCAAAACAACCAAATTATTCCTACTTAAAGGCTCCAGTACTCTGAATGGCCTGTGCAAACATTTATTTCCCAAGGGGCCCTGATAAGGGACAACTTGGGAAAGAAAGATGTTTTTACAAACCAAACCCAAACCCTGAACCTAACCCTGACCCTGAACCTAAGCCAAATGTGGCTGTGCATCTCGATGAGCAAAAGACACTCGCACTCTCTCTCACACACACACACACACACACACACACACACTCTCACACTCTCACACTCTCACACTCTCACACACACACACACACACACACACACACACACACACACACACACACACACACACACACACACGCGCGTGCGCTCACGCACACACACACGCTCACACACACGCACACACACACACACATACACACATTCACACAGTGGCATTATTGACTTTTCCTCTGCAGAGGGAACCTCTGCCTCACGCTCACAAAACCTCAAGGACACGACTGTCAGCGACGGCATAATACAGTAATAATCTCTGCCTTCCTCACTGACTGCACCAAGCCTCCGAACCCAGCCTCCGAACCCAGCCTCCGAACCCAGCCTCCGAACCCAGCCTCCGAACCCAGCCTCCGAACCCAGCCTCCGAACCCAGCCTCCGAACCCAGCCTCCGAACCAAGCCTCCTCTTCCTCCATTATCAGCCCAGGCCTTCCACAGGGCTGCATCCATTCTCCTCTCATATTCAACATCTACACCAATAACTCCACATCCATTCTCTGCGCATATTCAACATCTACACCAATGACTCCACATCCATTCTCCACTCATATTCAACATCTACACCAATAACTCCACATCCATTCTCTCATATTCAGCATCTACACCAATAACTCCACATCCATTCTCCACTCATATTCAACATCTACACCAATAACTCCACATCCATTCTCTCATATTCAACATCTACACCAATAACTCTACATCTATTCTCCACTCATATTCAACATCTACACCAATAACTCCACATCCATTCTCCACTCATATTCAACATCTACACCAATAACTCCACATCCATTCTCTCATATTCAGCATCTACACCAATGACGCCACATCCATTCTCTCATATTCAGCATCTACACCAATGACTCCACATCCATTCTCTCATATTCAGCATCTACATCAATGACTCCACATCCATTCTCCACTCATATTCAGCATCTACACCAGTGACTTCAGCTCTCCCTCACCGATTTGTCGCCTTGCCAGATTTGCGGATGACAGGGCTATTATGGGAGCGGTGTAACTCCCACATTGAGGACCATTACAGGGATACGGGCTGCAGATTTTGAGAATGGAGCGGATCGAATTGTTTAATCTTAAACAAGCAAGAAAACAAGAGATGATAATAGGCTGCAGAAGTGGCTTGGCAGTGGTTTATATTAAGCAGTGCCCCCCCCCCCCACCGGCCCCCCTGCGCGTGCTGATCCCTGTTCCAACCAGACTGCAATCCCAGAATTTTAATAAGTTCTTAATGTTTCTTAATTAGGTGCTTTTCCTGTTAAGGGGGATTATTTACCCTCTGTAGCCACATTAGATCAGAAATAGCTGTGCATGGCGTGAAGAATAAGATTAATGTACATATTGTGCGTATTGTGCTATATTGCAAGCGATTACATGAAAAAGAGGTAAATCATTTCTAACTGATGAAATTAAAGACTATGGTGAATCAATAGGATATGTAATATAAGTTTGCACATCTTTTCCCCACTCCAATTGATTCACGGAAGGAATTAATTTTCCAGTTCATGCGTCAAGGAACGTGTCATCATCAGTGAAAGATTTGTCTTGTGTAGCCATGTAGTGAAGAATGTCAAAAAGAAACTGAGGGAGCTTACTGGCAAATATTGGATTTACAAGATGGCCGAAGATTAATGATAACGTTGAGGTGCTTCTGGCAGAGATTCTAGTGCGCTAATGCTAATGCTAACACTGCGCCGTCTTCCGCCCCTGCTGACATCCCTGACTCACAGGAAGCCGTAGTACAGATGGCACAGTGACAACAACATGACACAAGCTCATCTGTACCTCTGTTCTGCTGATGGCTCGGGGACCGGTCCCTTTCCAATGAGGTCATCAGCCGGAGACCATGATATCACCGTGACGATACGCAGCCGAGCTATGTAGCATATCCCAGCAGTCATGTGAAGGATCATGGGGCAGATCTCTATTATGGGATCTTTTATATGATCTCTTACAGACAGGATCTCATGCATGGAGTGGCTGTGAGATTAACAGGGCTGGGCTTGTATTGCACACTTGGGCGATGACATATTGGCGTGTAAACTGACTTCTCTTGTCTGGCCAATAAGAAATGGAGTTTTCTCATACAGATAAAATATAGCAGACGTGTATAGACGTGTATGGTATAACGTGACGCATATAGAAGTAATTACTGATCGTAAATGAGTGCAGTGAGGAAAAGTACTTACTATTTATGTCCTAAATTAATCCCCATATCTCTCTCTCTCTCCTCTCTCTCCCTCTCCCTCTCCCTGTCAATTATTGCTTCAGCACTGGCTGGATGGCACCAAACCAATCAAAAAACAAATAAAGAGTAAGTACATTGTCACTTTTCTGCTGACACCCATCCTGATAAACTGTCCTGATTAACTCAAACCTTAACAGATAAGCTCAAACTTTAACTGATAAACTCACTCCTTAACTGACAAAAGTACATCTTGTGCTGATGAATTTAAATCCTGACTAATAAATTCACATGAGTATGATACTCGCATACAGACAGAGAAGTAGAAGTAGGTAAAGCAGTGCTTGTTTATTTCAGCTGTGTGTGTTAGCGGCTGAACATGCGCAGAGATATCTGTGATCGAGTGCGGCCGCTTCGAAGCTCTGCCCATTGCTTAATCTGCCACCTCACGAAGTCATAACATTTAAGTCGCAGTTTGTGAAGATGCTGTGACGACTACCTTTACAAACCACTAACAGTTGAAATGCCTCAACCCTCACCTGTCCTAACCAAACTGAAAATGAAGAATGCATATGTAAACGACGATACGCGGGCAATAAGCCAGTGAAGAGAATGCCAGGGTACAGTGTAGTGCCCTCATATGCTTTAGTCCAAAGCAATTGTGTTAATTAGAGATGTCAATGTTGGTCATCCCTTTAAGTTTGGTTAAGTATGTAAATGTTGTTTTTCTTATAATCAGTTGGAGGGTGTTGAGTTGGATTCTGTGAGCAGAAATGGCTGCAGTATCTGGTGCCGCTGAAGCTTATCAGTGATGCAATGCTGAGGGGTAGTTATCAGAGGTGGGATGGTTCTGGGAGCAGAGGTCGCTGAGAGAGGTGAGGCGTGAGCACCTACACTGGGTGGGACTGAAACCTGGAAGATCCCCGTGAGCAGAGGCACGGCCGCATCTGAACAGGGAAAACTGCGCCACCTGGTGGGCATACAGTCAAGCCCTTTTTTTCATGTGTAAATCTTTGTCACTGCAAACACACAGTGGTGGAATATGTGCACAGAATGCAAAATGTTCTTCCACAGTTGGTTAGAGTCAGGACGAGGCCCTGGTCTTGAAGTGAAGGTACTGTTGTCGTGAACAGCATTAGACATCCTGGGGAGCAGATTTACTTTAGGACTAAATAAGATGTGTTTGAGTGTTGATCTGGTGTGTTCTGTTTGACTGTGTTGATCAGGTGTGGTGTTTTAGTTTGTGTTGATCAGATGTGGTGTTTTAGTCTGTGTTGATCAGATGTGGTGTTTTAGTCTGTGTTGATCAGGTGTGGTATTTTAGCCTGTGTTGATCTGGGGTGTTTTAACCTGTGTTGATCAGGTGTGCTGTTTTAGCCTGTGTTGATCAGGTGTGGTGTTTTAGCCTGTGTTGATCTGGGGTGTTTTAGCCTGTGTTGATCAGGTGTGCTGTTTTAGCCTGTGTTGATCAGGTGTGCTGTTTTAGCCTGTGTTGATCTGGGGTGTTTTAACCTGTGTTGATCAGGTGTGCTGTTTTAGCCTGTGTTGATGGGTGGATGTTTGTGTTTTAGCCTGTGCTGATGGGTGGATGTTTGTGTTTTAGCCTGTGCTGATGGGTGGATGTTTGTGTTTTAGCCTGTGCTGATGGGTGGATGTTTGTGTTTTAGCCTGTGCTGATGGGTGGATGTTTGTGTTTCAGACGGCCCTCCTTACACGCTGTACTTCAGAGTGAAGTTTTACTCTTCAGAGCCCAATAACCTCCACGAGGAGCTCACCAGGTACCTCTCGTCCCGTGACTATACTTAATACACGTACCACTCACCACATTAAACAAATATGTACACATTCAGTACAGTAAATGTGTGCATTCAGTGGTATGTCTTCATTAACACAGTCTCCGCGGCGTGACATATTTCTGCAAATCTTAATT
Source organism: Conger conger (assembly GCF_963514075.1). NCBI lineage: Eukaryota > Metazoa > Chordata > Actinopteri > Anguilliformes > Congridae > Conger > Conger conger. Next base: position 1,524,378 of record NC_083760.1, on the reverse strand, counting down.
CACGGTAAATATTTATTTGCTAAATCCAACAGTTTGAAAAACAGAGGTGGCATGTGCAGAAGTTTAGGCGCCCTTCCAGTCGATCCATTGATGCCTCGATACGGTCTCAGGCCTCGATGTCTCGTCGACTAATTAAAAACGATCGAGTCTTCCAAAAAGCAGGGAAAGGTTATCGGAAGACATCTCAATGCTTCCGGCTAAGGGGAGCTGTGGAAGTCCAGGAGCGGCCTGGACGGGCGGGAGAAAAGGATGTGTGATAGAGCGGCTCGTAGACGGGTCTGCTGACTGAGCAGGCCTGCTGCGTCTGACCACCGTGCCACCGCTTGCTGCCGCGAGGAGGAAGCCCTTTCTGCTGAAACGGCAGCTCGTGTGTACACACTGTACTTTGTGATGTTAGAATTGAGTTATTACGTTAATCAGATCCGATGCTTGGGATTATGTGCAATCCTCATAAATGATTAATCATAAATAATCACGTCGTCATGCGTTACTGATCGTCATTATTGCACTCTGGTTGTAAGTTACTCTGGTTGTCTTTCAGGTACCTGTTTGTACTGCAGCTGAGACAGGACATTCTCTCTGGAAAGTGAGTAATGAAGACGTATATACATCTGTGTGTGTGTGTGTGTATATACAGTGGGGCAAAAAAGTATTTAGTCAGCCACCAATTGTGCAAGTTCTCCCACTTAAAAAGATGAGAGAGGCCTGTAATTTTCATCATAGGTACACTTCAACTATGAGAGACAGAATGGGGGGAAAAAATCCAGGAAATCACATTGTAGGATTTTTAATGAATTAATTGGTAAATTCCTCGGTAAAATAAGTATTTGGTCACCTACAAACAAGCAAGATTTCTGGCTCTCACAGACCTGTAACTTCTTCTTGAAGAGGCTCCTCTGTCCTCCACTCGTTACCTGTATTAATGGCACCTGTTTGAACTCGTTATCAGTATAAAAGACACCTGTCCACAACCTCAAACAGTCACACTCCAAACTCCACTATGTCCAAGACCAAAGAGCTGTCAAAGGACACCAGAAACAAAATAGACCTGCACCAGGCTGGGAAGCCTGAATCTGCAATAGGTAAGCAGCTTGGTGTGAAGAAATCAACTGTGGGAGCAAGTATTAGAAAATGGAAGACATACAAGACCACTGATAATCTCCCTCGATCTGGGGCTCCACGCAAGATCTCACCCCGTGGGGTCAAAATGATCACAAGAACGGTGACCAAATATCCCAGAACCACACGGGGGGACCTAGTGAATGACCTGCAGAGAGCTGGGACCAAAGTAACAAAGGCTACCATCAGTAACACACTACGCCGCCAGGGACTCAAATCCTGCAGTGCCAGACGTGTCCCTCTGCTTAAGCCAGTACATGTCCAGGCCCGTCTGAAGTTTGCTAGAGAGCATTTGGATGATCCAGAAGAGGATTGGGAGAATGTCATATGGTCAGATGAAACCAAAATAGAACTTTTTGGTAAAAACTCAACTTGTCGTGTTTGGAGGAGAAAGAATGCTGAGTTGCATCCAAAGAACACCATACCTACTGTGAAGCATGGGGGTGGAAACATCATGCTTTTGCTTTGGTGTTTTTCTGCAAAGGGACCAGGACGACTGATCCGTGTAAAGGAAAGAATGAATGGGGCCATGTATCGTGAGATTTTGAGTGAAAACCTCCTTCCATCAGCAAGGGCATTGAAGATGAAACGTGGCTGGGTCTTTCAGCATGACAATGATCCCAAACACACCGCCCGGGCAACGAAGGAGTGGCTTCGTAAGAAGCATTTCAAGGTCCTGGAGTGGCCTAGCCAGTCTCCAGATCTCAACCCCATAGAAAATCTTTGGAGGGAGTTGAAAGTCCGTGTTGCCCAGCGACAGCCCCAAAACATCACTGCTCTAGAGGAGATCTGCATGGAGGAATGGGCCAAAATACCAGCAACAGTGTGTGAAAACCTTGAGAAGACTTACAGAAAACATTTGACCTCTGTCATTGCCAACAAAGGGTATATAACAAAGTATTGAGATGAACTTTTGTTATTGACCAAATACTTATTTTCCACCATAATTTGCAAATAAATTCTTTAAAAATCAGACAATGTGATTGTCTGGATTTTTTTTTTCTCATTTTGTCTCTCATAGTTGAGGTATACCTATGATGAAAATGACAGGCCTCTCATCTTTTTAAGTGGGAGAACTTGCACAATTGGTGGCTGACTAAATACTTTTTTGCCCCACTGTATATCTGTACAGTACTGATTTCCTCTATTATTATCTGTCTTACTGAATTGTTTCAGATCTTCAGACAAAATGTAATATTAGACTAAGGGAATATGAGTCATCACAACACCATTGAAAATGTTTTCATTTTCAATTTATTTCATGAAGAACCCATATGAAAACGTAATTTCCCCTGAAATTAATAAGTGGTTACACCACCTTTAGCAGTAATAGCAGCAATCAAGCGCTTCCTGTTATTAGATATGAGTCTTTCACATCACTGTGGAGGAATTTTAGTTTACTCTCCTTCGCAGAACTACTTCAGACAAATAGCTTTGCCTCGATGTAGCCTGTAAAAACACAGGTTATGTAACTACTTTCCTCACAAGGAATGCTAGCTTTTTATTTATAAGTAGATTTTCATTCCTTGCAATGTTCAAGTATCATAACAAATTGATTTTGCCAATAGATTGCATAGACTATTACATTTGATATTATCTGCCAGTCGATACATTTAATAATACCAGTGAAGATGCGTTTGTCAGCCTTTTGGCCATGAAATCTCAGGTCTTTTACTCTGAAATCCCATCCTTTGCAAAGAAAAAGAGAGACCATTTTAAAAAGGTTTTTAGGGCACTTGTTCCCTTGTGGTATGGTCTGAAAGACATGAAGAGGCTGCTTCTAAATTTATGGTTGTAGGATGACTTACAAAGCCCATGATATCCCCACAATGCATCAGTGCTGTAATTGTTTTTGTCACATCAATGTCAACCTTTCATTTTCTTCCAGGTTAAAATGCCCGTATGATGTTTCTGTTGAATTGGGTGCCTATTGCCTACAAAGTAAGTGTCCTTGTCTATTGTAAGTGGTTGTTGAGTGGTTAAGCTGTCTATTTGTATTAATTGATTGAAAAAAATTAGGATGGAAAGTCTGATTGTGTATGTTACGTGTATTCTAATAACATTAGCATGTTATTAGATGTACAGGATGTGCACATTAACATGTTATTATTTGCGATATCATAAGCATGCTACTGCCATGAGATATGTTTTCACTTTGGGGCTAGTTAGAATATTGTCCCTGAATACCATAACATTCAAAATTAGGTTCCAACCCTACCTGTATCAGAAATATTTTTGGTTTGGCCGCTCACAGCCTAGTGGCTAAGGTGCTTGACTGGGACCAGGAAGTTTGCTGGTTCGAGCCCCGGTGTAGCCACAATGTTATCAGTGCTGGTCCCTTGAGCAAGGCCCCAGATTAACCCCACAATGCCCCAGGGGGATTGCCCCTTGCGTTGGGTAACGTGTCAGATAGTGGTGTGAAGGGGAATGGAAAGCGGGAGCAGGAGGTGTGTGAACGTTGCGCTCTCTCCTCTGTGGGGTCAGATAGTGGTGTGAAGGGGAATGGAAAGCGGGAGCAGCAGGTGTGTGAACGTTGCGCTCTCTCCTCTGTGGGGTGCAGGTGAGCTGGGAGACTGTGACCCCTCAGACCACTCCCCCGAGCTGGTGTCTGAGTTCCGCTTCACCCCCAAACAGACCGAGGCCATGGAGGCGGCCATCTTCCAGAAGTGGGTGGAGTGCAGGTAGGACCATCTTACCTTCAGTCAGTGAGCAGACGCTTTTAATCCAAAGAGACTTACACATGCATGAGCTCCTCAACAAGTGAAGAGCATCAAATGCATGAAAAACACTCTCTGGCCCCAGAGCTGTGCTCGGTCGTGTTGTTGCTCACAATAACTACTGCTGCTGCCGTGAGGACTCTTACTGTGACCGTGATCCCGCCACGGCCAGGCCAAACACTGATCCCGTATGACCACCAAACACTGATCCCATATTACTGTACCAAACACTGATCCTGTATTACTGTACCAAACACTGATCCCATATGACCACCAAACACTGATCCCATATGACCACCAAACACTGATCCCATATGACCACCAAACACTGATCCTATATTACTGTACCAAACACTGATCCCATATGACCACCAAACACTGATCCTATATTACTGTACCAAACACTGATCCCATATGACCACCAAACACTGATCCTATATTACTGTACCAAACACTGATCCCATATGACCACCAAACACTGATCCTATATTACTGTACCAAACACTGATCCCATATGACCACCAAACACTGATCCTATATTACTGTACCAAACACTGATCCCATATGACCACCAAACACTGATCCTATATTACGGTACCAAACACTGATCCCATATGACCACCAAACACTGATCCCATATGACCACCAAACACTGATCCTGTATGACCACCAAACACTGATCCTATATTACTGTACCAAACACTGATCCCATATGACCACCAAACACTGATCCTATATTACTGTACCAAACACTGATCCTATATTACTGTACCAAACACTGATCCCATATGACCACCAAACACTGATCCCATATGACCACCAAACACTGATCCCATATGACCACCAAACACTGATCCCATATTACTGTACCAAACACTGATCCTATATTACTGTACCAAACTCTGATCCTATATGACCACCAAACACTGATCCCATATGACCACCAAACACTGATCCCATATGACCACCAAACACTGATCCTATATTACTGTACCAAACACTGATCCTATATTACTGTACCAAACTCTGATCCTATATGACCACCAAACACTGATCCTATATTACTGTACCAAACACTGATCCCATATGACCACCAAACACTGATCCTATATTACTGTACCAAACACTGATCCTATATTACTGTACCAAACACTGATCCCATATGACCACCAAACACTGATCCTATATTACTCTACCAAACACTGATCCTATATGACCACCAAACACTGATCCTATATTACTGTACCAAACACTGATCCCATATGACCACCAAACACTGATCCTATATTACTGTACCAAACACTGATCCCATATGACCACCAAACACTGATCCTATATTACTGTACCAAACACTGATCCCATATGACCACCAAACACTGATCCTATATTACTGTACCAAACTCTGATCCTATATGACCACCAAACACTGATCCCATATGACCACCAAACACTGATCCCATATGACCACCAAACACTGATCCTATATTACTGTACCAAACACTGATCCTATATTACTGTACCAAACTCTGATCCTATATGACCACCAAACACTGATCCTATATTACTGTACCAAACACTGATCCCATATGACCACCAAACACTGATCCTATATTACTGTACCAAACACTGATCCTATATTACTGTACCAAACACTGATCCCATATGACCACCAAACACTGATCCTATATTACTCTACCAAACACTGATCCTATATGACCACCAAACACTGATCCTATATTACTGTACCAAACACTGATCCCATATGACCACCAAACACTGATCCTATATTACTGTACCAAACACTGATCCCATATGACCACCAAACACTGATCCTATATTACTGTACCAAACACTGATCCCATATGACCACCAAACACTGATCCTATATTACTGTACCAAACACTGATCCCATATGACCACCAAACACTGATCCTATATGCCTGTACCAAACTCTGATCCTATATGCCTGTACCAAACACTGATCCTATATTACTGTACCAAACACTGATGCTATATGACTACCAAACACTGATCCTGTATTACTGTACCAAACACTGATCCTATATGACCACCAAACACTCATCCTATATTACTGTACCAAACACTGATCCTATATGCCTGTACCAAACTCTGATCCTATATGCCTGTACCAAACACTGATCCTATATTACTGTACCAAACACTGATCCTATATGCCTGTACCAAACACTGATCCTATATTACTGTACCAAACACTGATCCTATATGACTACCAAACACTGATCCTGTATTACTGTACCAAACACGGATGTAATATATTGTATCCCAGTCTTGCAGTGTAGTGCGCTGTGCTGTAGAGGATGTTATGGTTCTGTGGGGGGCTGTCATGGGTTTATGCGTTTCTTTAATTATCCTCAGATTGCTGATTGCTGTTGTTTTGTTGTTTTGTAGTCCGTGTTTGAAATCCTGCAGCTTGTCCTTAGTTCAGTAATGTTTCAGTGTGTTCTTGTTTAATGAACTACAGTGGTGAAATTGTGTGCTATTTTCGGTGAAATGCTGATTATTTAGTGAGGCTGCAGGCTCCAGGCTAAAGGGAGGTAGATCAGCTCCATTTGCTGTACAATTAAACATGCGGTGGTACAGCAGTTTGGTGCTCCCATTTTAAGCACACCGTAGGAATCTTTCGCAAATTTATGTCCTTAGAATAGAATTCTTAGACAATAGAATTTTAGACTGTTTTAAGGGCACACGTTGGGCAATGAAAGTTCTAACACAACACAGTTTACAAGGTTTTGCAGAGGGAATTTTCACTTCAGTTTCTGAAATTGATGAAGCTCTGCACACACTCTGTTACACGTGTTCCTCTGGAGATAGGTACCTGCAGGTAATGCAGGTGTGTCTCTGGAGATGCCCTTCTCTTTATCGTCAAAAATACTTGTCAAAAGATTCTTGATTTTGTGGCACACACCAGCGTTGGTAGTTTTGCGTCAGTGTAGAATCGCTGCATTTCAGCAAACGGCATTCTGAAGACATTCCTAATTCTCACCATCCAGGATTAAACGAAACAGCGACTCATTCTGAGGGATAATCCCATAAATCCTCAGCAGTTTGGATTCAATCCCAGAGGATTTCCCATGATTCCCCTAAATGCCTGAGGATAGCCTGGGCCAGGCTAGAGCGATTTGTAGGAGGATTTGTAACTCAACACCTATTTAACCGGAGTGTGTGTTTGTGTGTGAGTCTGTGTGTTTATCAGTGTGTGTGGGTATCAGGGTTCAGTGAGGTTTGTGTTGAGATGTGTGGTGTTTTGCTTCAGGTTGTGTGGGTCTTTTTAGGGGTGTGTGTACATGTGTGTGTGTGTTCGGGGGAGTGTGTATATGTGTGTGTATGTGTGTGTGTAGGTAGGTGTGTGTGTCTATGTGTTGGGAGTGTGTGTGTGTGTGTGTGTGTGTGTGTGTGTGTGTAGGTGGGGGTGTGTGTGTTGGGTGTGTGTGTGTGTTGGTAGGTGGGGGTGTGTGTTGGGGTCTGTGCGTGTGCATGCGCATGCGTGTGTGTGTTGGTAGGTGGGGGTGTGTTGGGTGTGTGTGTGTGTCTTGGGGTCTGTGTGTGTGTGCGTGCGTGTGCGTGTGTGTGTTGGGTGTGTGTGTGTTGGGGTCTGTGTGTGTGCGTGCGTGCGTGTGTGTGTTGGGGTCTGCGTGTGCGTGTGGTGTGCGTGTGCGTGTGTTGGTAGGTGGGGGTATGTGTTGGGGGGTGTGGGTGTGTGTGTGTGTGTGCGCGTGTGCGTGCGCGTGCGCGTGCGTGTGTGTGTTGGGACATCATCATGTTGATCGTGTGTGTGTGTGTGTGTGTGTGTGTGTTGTGTATCAGGGGGAGGACTCCCGCTCAGGCTGAGGTCAGTTTTCTGAACAAGTGCAAGTGGCTGGAGATGTACGGAGTGGACATGCACTTTGTGAAGGTGGGTCACCTGCTGTCATATGGTCTCAATTTATATAAAATCACAAGCTGTGCCATTTATTTAAATGATGTAATCTGTGATATCATTTACTCTGTGATGATATGTTATATAATCCAAGTAATCCCAATATGTTTTACACATATTTTTCATGAAGCTGTCATTCTATACTTAGTCAGTAAGCACACTGATTAATTTCGGGGCCTTTCAATATATATTGATGTTGTTATAAATACTGTAGTCGGGTATTCTGTATAGCCCAGCCTGCCAGCAAACTCTGAATGAACCCTATCCTGCACTCAGTGCATTCGGCTTTAGTGCTTACAGGATACAGCTGTGGTGCAGTGTACCGCAGTAGCACCATGTTGGTGGGGTATGGCTGTTCTGCTTATGGGGTATAGCACCATGTTGGTGGGGTATGGCTGTTCTGCTTATGGGGTATAGCACCATGTTGGTGGGGTATGGCTGTTCTCCTTATGGGGTATAGCACCATGTTGGTGGGGTGTGGCTGTTCTGCTTATGGGGTATAGCACCATGTTGGTGGGGTGTGGCTGTTCTGCTTATGGGGTATAGCACCATGTTGGTGGGGTATGGCTGTTCTGCTTATGGGGTATAGCACCATGTTGGTGGGGTATGGCTGTTCTGCTTATGGGGTATAGCACCATGTTGGTGGGGTATGGCTGTTCTGCTTATGGGGTATAGCACCATGTTGGTGGGGTGTGGCTGTTCTGCTTATGGGGTATAGCACCATGTTGGTGGGGTATGGCTGTTCTGCTTATGGGGTATAGCACCATGTTGGTGGGGTATGGTTGTGGGGCAGGGCTGTAGTGTTTATGGGGTATAGCACCATGTTGGTGGGGTATGGTTGTGGGGCAGGGCTGTAGTGTTTATGGGGTATAGCACCATGTTGGTGGGGTATGGTTGTCATGCTTATGGGTAGACTTTCTGCAGCTCCCTACGTTGTGTCTTTCTGTTTAAAAGCTAACTGCCCCTTCCTCTCATTAACTGCCCCTTCCTCTCATTAACTGCCTCTTCCTCATTAACTGCCCCCTTCTCTCATTAACTGCCCCTTCCTCTCATTAACTGCCCCCTCCTCTCTTGCGCAGGGCAGAGACGGTTGTGAGTACGCCTTGGGCCTCACCCCGACTGGAATCCTGGTGTTTGAAGGCTCTAATAAAATTGGACTCTTCTTCTGGTAATTACTGGGAGGAGGAGGAGGAACATGGTTAGATGAGGATCCAGCCCAAGTACCAAATGTACACTGTCTCCATAACATCCGGAATAATCTCCATAACACCCAGATTCCAAATGTACACTGTCTCCGTAACATCCGGAATAATCTCCATAACACCCAGATTCCCAATGTTCACTGTCTCCATAACATCCAGCATAATCTCCATAACACCAAGTTTCCAAATGTACACTGTCTCCATTACATCCGGAATAATAACACCCAGATTCCAAATACATATCCTCTCCATAACATCCAGCATAATCTCCATAACACCCAGATCTCCAATGTTCACTGTCTCCATAACATCCAGCATAGTCTCCATAACACCCAGATTCCCAATGTCCACTGTCTCCATAACATCCAGCATAATCTCCATAACACCCAGATTCCAAATGTATATCATCACCATAACATCCAGCATAATCTCAATAACACCCCGTTTCCAAATGCACCACCTCTTCATAACATCAGAGTTCCAAATGCACGTCTTCTGTGTAACATTCATAATCCTCTTAACCTCCAGGTTCTGAGTGCACCTCATCTCAATAACACCCAGGTTCCATCCACTCTAAAACCTGGCTTTCTTGTTGAATGAAGCTCAGCTCCATGAGTATATGAATCATGTCCAATGCATTATGCCAAATTATTAATCAAACTGAAGAGAACCGTTATTGATTCCATCATTGACCTGTAGCCTTCAGTCCCTTATTGACCTGTAGCCTTCGAGGCCCTTATAGGCCTGTAGCCTTCAGGCCCTTATAGACCTGTAGCCTTCGAGTCCTTTACAGACCTGTAGCCTTCGAGGCCTTTACAGACCTGTAGCCTTCGAGGCCCTTATAGACCTGTGGCCTTCAGGCCCTTATAGACCTGTAGCCTTCAGGCTCTTATAGGCCTGTAGCCTTCGAGGCCCTTATAGACCTGTAGCCTTCAGGCCCTTATAGACCCGTCGCGTTCGAGGCCCTTATAGACCTGTAGCCTTCAGGCCCTTATAGACCTGTAGCCTTCGAGGCCCTTATAGACCTGTAGCCTTCGAGGCCCTTATAGACCCGTAGCCTTCAGGCCCTTATAGACCTGTAGCCTTCAGTCCCTTATAGACCTGTAGCCTTCAGTCCCTTATAGACCTGTAGCCTTCGAGGCCCTTATAGACCTGTAGCCTTCAGGCCCTTATAGACCTGTAGCCTTCAGGCCCTTACAGACCTGTAGCCTTCAGGCCCTTATAGACCTGTAGCCTTCGAGGCCCTTTTAGACCTGTAGCCTTCAGGCCCTTATAGACCTGTAGCCTTCAGGCCCTTATAGACCTGTAGCCTTTGAGGCCCTTACAGACCTGTAGCCTTCAGGCCCTTATAGACCTGTAGCCTTCAGGCCCTTATAGACCTGTAGCCTTCGAGGCCCTTATAGACCTGTAGCCTTCGAGGCCCTTATAGGCCTGTAGCCTTCGAGGCCCTTATAGACCTGTAGCCTTCAGGCCCTTATAGACCTGTAGCCTTCAGGCCCTTATAGACCTGTAGCCTTCAGGCCCTTATAGACCTGTAGCCTTCAGTCCCTTATAGACCTGTAGCCTTCAGGCCCTTATAGACCTGTAGCCTTCGAGGCCCTTATAGACCTGTAGCCTTCGAGGCCCTTATAGGCCTGTAGCCTTCGAGGCCCTTACAGACCTGTAGCCTTCGAGGCCCTTATAGACCTGTAGCCATCAGGCCCTTATATACCTGTAGCCTTAAAGTTATCTGTTACATAAAATCTTAAAGGGCTTTAGCGTGTGAAAAGTGCAGTTGGACATGAGGCATCCAGTGGTAAGAGCTGTTAATGTACTTCATAATTCTGAAGAATCTTGTTGTATGTCATTCTTAAAGGCCGAAAATCACGAGGATGGACTTCAAAAAAAGCAGACTCACTCTGGTTGTTGTGGAGGATGATGATCAGGTAAGTGCTGAGTGAGTCCTTTATATTGCACCCCAAATAATCTAATCCAATAAGAGCCCGGTGCATGCAAGCATAATGAGTGAGCGTCGGATTGGCTTCTGAAGCAGATTACTTTCTCTGTTTTTCCGCTGATCCTGCTGGCATGTGAGCTTAAAGCCGAGAATGACTATGACCAGATCCACTGACTGCTATCCATCTTACCGTTCGGAGTTAATAGTAACAGAATTTTTTGGTTATTTGTGTGTCTCGTTATTACTGCAGTTGTGTTCGTGAGGATGGTTTTAATGCTGCTCTTGTTTGTCTACTTAAACTGTTTATTGTTGTTCCAACATAAGTGTATATTAGTCTTTACTGTTGTGTTGTATGAAAATTGTTTTATAATTTTACAGACCTAATCCTTTGTCAGGTGAATCTACAAGGCCCAAGTCCTTATCTTTGTTGTATTTTTAGCTCTTGAAACTGTACTTCCCTCTAGGGTCTTTCAATGTCCCTGGTTATGGGTATGCACCAGTATCTGCTGAATGCCTGGAACGTAGTGTAATGTAGTATAATGTAACATAACATAGTGGAATGTAATGTAATGGAACGTAGCGTAACATAACGTAACGTAGTGGAACGTAGTGTAACTTAACGTAGCGTAGTGCAACGTAACATAGCGTAGTGTAACGTAACATAACGTAGTGGAACATAACGTAGTGGAACGTTACGTAGCGTAGTGTAACGTAACATAATGTAGTGTAACATAACATAACGTAACAGTAGAATGTAACGTAACATAGTGGAATGTAACGTAACATAGTGGAACGTAGCGTAGTGTAAAGGAATGTAACATAACAACGTAGTGTAACATAACGTAGCGTAGTTTAACGTAACATAGCGTAGTGTAACGTAACGTATCGTAACGGAACATGATGTCGTGCAGGGCCGGGAGCAGGAGCACACATTTGTTTTTCGGCTGGACAGCGCGAGGACCTGCAAGCACGTGTGGAAGAGTGCGGTGGAGAGCCACGCCTTCTTCCGCCTCCGCCAGCCCGCGCAGGGCAAGCCCCGCCGCAACGACATCATCAACCTGGGGTCGCGCTTCCGCTACAGGTGAGTCATACCTGACTCTGTGCAACCTCTGAGAGGAGCCTCACATTATACCTGACTCTGTGCAACCTCTGAGAGGAGCCTCACATACCTGACTCTGTACAACCTCTGAGAGGAGCCTCACATTATACCTGACTCTGTACAACCTCTGAGCGGAGCCTCACATTATACCTGACTCTGTACAACCTCGGAGTGGAGCCTCACATTATACCTGACTCTGTACAACGTCTGAGAGGAGCCTCACATTATATCTGACTCTGTACAACCTCTGAGAGGAGCCTCACATTATACCTGACTCTGTACAACCTCTGAGAGGAGCCTCACATTATACCTGACTCTGTACAACCTCTGATTGATGGTGATGGTGATGATATTGATGATGATGATATTGATGATGATGATATTGATGATGATGATGTTGATGATGGTGATGGTGATGATGATATTGATGATGTTGGTGATGATGATGATGATGATGGTGATGTTGATGTTGATGTTGATGGTGATGTTGGTGGTGATGGTGATGGTGTTAATGATGATGATGAAGATGTTGACAGTGATGATGGTGATGATGATGGTGATGGTGATGGTGATGGTGATGGTGATGGTGATGGTGATGGTGATGATGATGATGGTGACGGTGATGATGGTGATGGTGATGTTGGTGGTGTTGGTGGTGATGGTGATGATGATGATGAAGATGTTGACGGTGATGATGGTGATGGTGATGATGATATTGATGATGATATTGATGATGGTGATGATGATGGTGATGATATTGATATTGATATTGATGATGATGGTGTTGATGGTGACGGTGATGATGGTGATGGTGATGGTGATGGTGATGATGTTGTTCTTCGCAGTGGGAGGACAGAGTATCAGGCGACACATGTGAGCCGGCAGCGCAGGGCCAGCTCGTTTGAGCGCCGGCCGAGTAAGCGCTACCCGTCCAGGAGGCACTCTCTGGGGAAAGGTGAGGAACACTATATATATATATATATATATATATAACACACTCACACACACACTATAACACACTCACACACACACACATACTATAACACACAGAGAGACACTCTCTGGGGAAAGGTGAGGAACACTATATATATATATATATATATATATATATATAACACACACACACTATAACACACAGAGAGACACTCTCTGGGGAAAGGTGAGGAACACTATATATATATATATATATATATATATAACACACACACACACACACACTATAACACACTCTCTCTCACACACACACACACACACACACACACACACACACACACACTATAACACACAGAGAGACACTCTCTGGGGAAAGGTGAGGAACACTATATATATATATATAACACACACACACACTATAACACTCACACACACACACACACACACACACACACACACACACACACACACACTATAACACACAGAGAGACACTCTCTGGGGAAAGGTGAGGAACACTATATATATATATATATAACACACACACACACTATGACACACACACACACACACACACACACTATAACACTCACACACACACACACACACACACACTATAACACACTCACACACACACACACACACACACACACACACACACTATAACACACAGAGAGACACTCTCTGGGGAAAGGTGAGGAACACTATATATATATATATATAACACACACACACACTATAACACACACACACACACACACACACACACACACACTATAACACTCACACACACACACTATAACACACAGAGAGACACTCTCTGGGGAAAGGTGAGGAACACTATATATATATATATAACACACACACACACTATAACACTCACACACACACACACACACACACACACACACACACACACACACACTATAACACACAGAGAGACACTCTCTGGGGAAAGGTGAGGAACACTATATATATATATATATAACACACACACACACTATGACACACACACACACACACACACACACTATAACACTCACACACACACACACACACACACACTATAACACACTCACACACACACACACACACACACACACACACACTATAACACACAGAGAGACACTCTCTGGGGAAAGGTGAGGAACACTATATATATATATATATAACACACACACACACTATAACACACACACACACACACACACACACACACACACTATAACACTCACACACACACACTATAACACGCTCACACACACACACACACACTATAACACACTCACACACACACTATAACACACAGAGAGACACTCTCTGGGGAAAGGTGAGGAACACTATATATATATATATATATATATATATATATATATATATATATAACACACACTCACACACTCACACACACACACTATAGCACACAGAGAGACACTCTCTGGGGAAAGGTGAGGAACACACTCACTATAACACACTATAACACACACAGAGACACTCTCTGGGGAAAGGTGAGGAACACACACTATAACACACACTATAACACAGAGAGAGACACTCTCTGGGGAAAGGTGAAGAACACACTCGCGCACACGCACACACTGTAACACACACTCACACTCTCACACACACACACACTCACACACACACTCACACACACACACACACACACTATAACACACACACACACACACTGTAACACACAGAGAGACATTCTCTGGGGAA
>NC_083760.1:1477194-1502194 GCF_963514075.1 Conger conger | reverse complement strand
CACCACTGCCGTGTGCTTACACCAGCCTGTACCCCTAAACACCACTGCACACCAGCCTGTACCCCTAAACACCACTGCTGTGTGCTTACACCAGCCTGTACCCCTAAACACCACTGCCGTGTGCTTACACCAGTCTGTACCCCTAAACACCACTGCCGTGTGCTTACACCAGCCTGTACCCCTAAACACCACTGCTGTGTGCATATAAACATCCCTCACCCTGCCCTGTGTCCGCCCACCCAAAGGAAATAAACAAACTGATTAAAATCCCAGCCTCAATGCAAACATCCCCATTCCCCTGGAGCTGCTTCGGAGCTGGAGCCAGCCGTTTCAGCAGCTGTGTGTGCATTAGCACAGGGCTGTGTGTGTGTGTGCACTGTGTGTGTGTGCAGGGCTGTGTGTGTGCACTGCGTGTGTGCGCTGCGTGTGTGTGCAGGGCTGTGTGTGTGCAGGGCTGTGTGTGTGCACTGTGTGTGTGCAGGGCTGTGTGTGTGCAGGTCTGTGTGTGTGCACTGTGTGTGTGTGCAGGGCTGTGTGTGTGCACTGTGTGTGTGCAGGTCTGTGTGTGTGCACTGTGTGTGTGTGCAGGTCTGTGTGTGTGCACTGTGTGTGTGTGCAGGGCTGTGTGTGTGCACTGTGTGTGTGTGCAGGGCTGTGTGTGTGCACTGTGTGTGTGTGCACTGTGTGTGTGTGTGTGCAGGGCTGTGTGTGTGCACTGTGTGTGTGTGCAGGGCTGTGTGTGTGCACTGTGTGTGTGTGCAGGGCTGTGTGTGTGCACTGTGTGTGTGTGCAGGGCTGTGTGTGTGCACTGTGTGTGTGTGCACTGTGTGTGTGTGCAGGGCTGTGTGTGTGCACTGTGTGTGTGTGCAGGGCTGTGTGTGTGCACTGTGTGTGTGTGCAGGGCTGTGTGTGTGCACTGTGTGTGTGTAGGTCTGTGTGTGTGCACTGTGTGTGTGTGCAGGGCTGTGTGTGTGCACTGTGTGTGTGTGTAGGTCTGTGTGTGTGCACTGTGTGTGTGTGTGTAGGTCTGTGTGTGTGCACTGTGTGTGTGTGTAGGTCTGTGTGTGTGCACTGTGTGTGTGTGTAGGTCTGTGTGTGTGCACTGTGTGTGTGTGTGTGCAGGGCTGTGTGTGTGCACTGTGTGTGTGCAGGGCTGTGTGTGTGCACTGTGTGTGTGTGCAGGGCTGTGTGTGTGCACTGTGTGTGTGCACACAGAGCCTATATGTTTCCATATATATACACTAGAAGACTTCCTGTCTGAAACATATTTTCTCTTAGTGACAGGAAGCAGGAAGGAACTGCACATATTCACCTTTCATAGATCAGTGGTTCTCAAACGTTTTTGTCAGGCCCCCCTTTGAATATTGTAAAATGTTTGCACTTAACGATGTTGAATAATGGAAAACAAGGTAGTTTTAAAAAAAAAAACACTTAAGAAAAACATTGATTTAATTTTTTCTTTCAGCTTTATATCATTGTTTCAGTTGAATAGTAAAAAGTTTTTAGAATAAAAAAAACCACAGTGACTGCATTCATATAGCGCACATATGCAATTAACAAGCTGTCAGTGGCCTCATCCACTTGCCGTGCGAAGCGTTTCTCTTTTATTTAGTCAATGAGCTGTTCTTCCAAGTCATTTGATTTGTCATGTATACGCCTGGACATGGTGTCATTAGATAGCGGGATAGCCTTTAATTTTGCGGCACTCGCCTCGTCGAGCGTAGTTGACACCATATCTAATGCAGCGGGAAGCATCAACTCTTCTGCTGTGTGGTTTTTTGCATTGCGCAACGCGATAAGCAACTTTGTATGAGGCCATTTGCACAGTTACCGACGTGACTTTTAAAAAGCGAGATTCGTCAAGTTTTCTTTAAAAAAAAAACTCAAGTGGCTTATTCACATAATTGTGATGCAATGTCTCGAAGTGTCTTTTTGAATTTACAGGGTTTCATGCTGTCCGCTGCCACAGTTTGGGTCTCTCCTCCTCTCCCACCACATTAACAGTGAATCCGAAAGCTAGATATGCCGCGTCATATTTTCTACACTTGGGTTTTGAATGAGCCGCCGCTCCTGACTGGGTCGTTTGTTTTGAAACCTCGTCTGCTTTTCTTTTCCCTGCTAAAACGTGTCCATCTTCCATCGATCTTACGTTGCACTTGCTTTTTCTGCTCCACAAATCGTGCTGCCTTGCTAGCCATACAACATGCTGATGATTCTTCTTCGATATTATTTGGCCGCGCCCCCCTTGCATTACCCACAGTTTGAGAACCACTGACATAGATTATATTATTACATCATACTGCAGTGCTGGTAATGGTTGATACAGATGGTCTTATGTTAAAATGGCATGTTAACCTACATTCATCAAAGTATTTAATGCCCTTGATATACTGTATAACTGGCCTCTCATTTGCCTCAGGAGATGCATCATTAAAACATTTTCCATATTTTCAGAATGCTAATATCTCATATTTCACCCTGTGATAGTGTCCGGGTCCTTTTGTGCTGCTCTTGGCACCAAACCACTCCCTTTGTGTCAGACCTTACATCACATACAGTATAGCCTATACCCTGGAACCAACACCAACAACCCTGTTGTTCAACCGTTGGCTGTTTTTCAGCGAAACTCTTTTTAAAGAAAAATAAACCTCAGAACAATGAAAGTTTTTAATAAGCAGAAGGAATGTAGTGCAGAGAATTTTGGTCGGAAAGAATTTTAGATCGGGGACAGGCAAGGCGGGCCGTATCTGTTTCTGCATTTCACACCAACTTCGGCTCTTAGCTATTCCATTAGCCCAATAATTTACATGAACTGTCATTTATGGCCGCATTCTGTGATAGAAACAGCAGCTGATAAATGTTCTTGTCTTGTAGCATTTTATTATGGTCTAATTTACGAGTGAATCAGTCATGGTACATATGGCTAATTAGCTGGTTGAGCCAGAGTAACTGGTGGCAGCAAAATCCTGTATACAGACCTCCAGGACTGGAGTTACCCATCCCTGCTATAATCCTGCACACACACCGGCCCTCCGGGACTGGAGTTTCCCATCCCTGATTTAGACTGTGTTCAGAAAATTGGACAACTTGTGCGTTCAGAAAATTGGACAAATCGTGATTCTTACTGATTCGTGCCACCAGATGGTGCCAGAGGGATGACAGATGGCTGTGTTTTACAGCGTTAAATTCGCACTCTGCTCTTTCAGCTGCCCGTTAAGCGCAGGAGTGCGTCTGCAGCAGTTCAGTCTGGAGGAGAATGAGGTGGTGCCCTTCTCGGGGAACGTGGGCCGGCGATGTCATCACCGCCACAGCGCGTACGGCAGCCCTGATTTCTGCAGTCTGCAGAACCCACACAGTGAGTACAGAACCCACACAGAGAATACAGAACCCACACAGTGAGTACAGAACCCACACAGAGAATACAGAACCCACACAGTGAGTACAGAACCCACACAGTGAGTACAGAACCCACACAGAGAATACAGAACCAACACAGAGAGTACAGAACCCACACAGAGAATACAGAACCCACACAGTGAGTACAGAACCCACACAGAGAGTACAGAACCCACACAGTGAGTACAGAACCCACACAGTGAGTACAGAACCCACACAGAGAATACAGAACCCACACAGAGAATACAGAACCCACACAGAGAATACAGAACCCACACAGTGAGTACAGAACCCACACAGAGAATACAGAACCCACACAGTGAGTACAGAACCCACACAGAGAATACAGAACCCACACAGTGAGTACAGAACCCACACAGAGAATACAGAACCCACACAGTGAGTACAGAACCCACACAGAGAATACAGAACCCACACAGTGAGTACAGAACCCACACAGTGAGTACAGAACCTACACAGAGAATACAGAACCCACACAGAGAATACAGAACCCACACAGTGAGTACAGAACCCACACAGAGAATACAGAACCCACACAGAGAATACAGAACCCACACAGAGAATACAGAACCCACACAGTGAGTACAGAACCCACACAGTGAGTACAGAACCCACACAGTGAGTACAGAACCTGCACAGAGAGTACAGAACCCACACAGAGAATACAGAACCCACACAGTGAGTACAGAACCCACACAGAGAATACAGAACCCACACAGTGAGTACAGAACCCACACAGAGAATACAGAACCCACACAGAGAGTACAGAACCCACACAGAGAATACAGAACCCACACAGTGAGTACAGAACCCACACAGAGAATACAGAACCTGCACAGAGTGTACAGAACCTGCACAGAGAGTACAGAACCCACACAATGAGTACAGAACCCTCACAGCAATGTAATGGAATGCCCTGTTAGCATTTAGGATTAAATTTATATGGACATTGCATCACTAATTAATGTATTTTATTTATGGATTAAATTGATCAATTCCTTTTAATAAAATGTATAATTGGTAGTCATTAAGGTAGGCCTAGGTCGAGAATAGCCTTTGTGAATGGGTTTTCTCCCACATTCAAAACACATTAGAGCAAAACATCTACCACTGTGCGAAGGCAGGGAACAATATTTGTTTAGATGGCTGTTAAATTTAGACAAAAAGGCTCTGCTCAGATCATTTACTGTCCTGTCCTTCTGCCTGATGCACTGAAACAGTCTGGCTGTAGCCCAGGGTATATACTGTACTGCTCATGTGTGTAATAATGAACAAAATCCACTTTGTCACAGTTACAACTATTTATGTTCACTTCATTGTCAGAACCCCACTGATAGGTCCTTATTTCAACTCCCAAACGGAGCATATGCATGAGCATTGGAACGTAGTGACACCTCAAAATAGACTGAACTCCTGAGGGGGGAATTTGGCAGAGTTTCCAGAGGAAATCATTGAAGCGGTCAGTTATTGGGTAAAATCCATGAATGTGTTATGCAGTAGATGAAGATGATGCAGCCTGTAGCCTAGTGGCTAAGGTGCGTGACTGGGACATGGAAGGTTGGTGGTTCTAGCTCCAGTGTAGCCACATCAAGATCGGTGCAGCTGTTGGGCCCTTGTGTTTGGCCCCTAACCCTGAATTGCTCCAGGAAGGACTGGCCCCTGCTTCCTCTAAACAAAGCTTTGGGAAAAAGTGTTTGCTTTTCGGTTGGATCTACCACTGAAATTGGAACTTCCAAATTTGGGATAAAAATGGGATAAACTATGTAACAGTTTTCTATAATTGCATATAGTAGCTCTTGCACTATTACATTTAAAAGAATACATATTACAGAACACAGCATAACGATGAGAACGGGCCTTTCAGCCCAGCAATGCTCACCTTTTCCCACCACTAAAGTGTACCTACTGCTTAGTTTGCCTTAAAGCTAAATAATATCAAGCACCGTGTATATATATATATATATATATATAATTACAATACAATATTTATATCGCAAAACAGTATTTGTGATGAGATATAACTGGTTCAGTGATAGCATTAGAATACCTTTCCATTGTTCACAGGCACTGCATGTGTTACAATGTGTTGAGGTAGGTGGTGAGTGTTTGGGGTCCAGGTCTGTAGAGAATGTAATAATGTGTTGAAGTAGTGTGTGTTTGGGGTCCAGGTCTGTAGAGAATGTAATAATGTGTTGATGTAGTGTGTGTTGGGGTCCAGGCCTGTGTTGATGTAATGTGTGTTGGGGTCCAGGCCTGTGTTGAGGTAGTGTGTGTTGGGGTCCAGGCCTGTGTTGAGGTAGTGTGTTTGGGCTCCAGGCCTGTGTTGATGTAATGTGTGTTGGGCTCCAGGCCTGTGTTGAGGTAGTGTGTGTTGGGGTCCAGGCCTGTGTTGATGTAGTGTGTGTTGGGGTCCAGGCCTGTGTTGAGGTAGTGTGTGTTGGGGTCCAGGCCTGTGTTGAGGTAGTGTGTGTTAGGGTCCAGGCCTGTGTTGAGGTAGTGTGTGTTGGGGTCCAGGCCTGTGTTGATGTAGAGTGTGTTTGGGCTCCAGGCCTGTGTTGAGGTCGTGTGTGTTGGGGTCCAGGCCTGTGTTGAGGTCGTGTGTGTTTGGGCTCCAGGCCTGAAGTCTTTCTCAGAGCTGAGAGCCGTGGCAGCCTGCCAGCCAGAGGAGCCTGAGCCCCCCCGGTGTGGGAAGCAGGATCTGGAGCCCAGCAGAATGCCCCCGCCCTGGCCCTCCATGCACATCAACATGGACAACAGAGTGAGTGACACACACACACACACACACACATACACACACACACAATAACACACACACACACACACACACACACACACACACACACACACACACACACACACACACAATCACACACACACACACACACAATAACACACACACACACACAATCACACACACACATACACACACACACACACACACAATAACACACACACACACACACACACACAATCACACACACACAATAACACACACACACACACACACACACACAATCACACACACACACACACACACACACAATAACACACACACACATACACTCACACACACACGCACATGACCACACAACCACACACACACACACACACACACACACACAAATACACACGCACATGACCACACACACACACACACACACACACACACACACACACACACAAATACACACGCACACAACCACACACACACACACACACACACACACACACACACACAAATACACACGCACATGACCACACAAGCACAAACAGTCACAGAATCACACAGCTGCACATCATGCAGCTGCACGTCCAGTCACACACAGCCACAAGGCTGACACGAATACATTCAGTGTGCCCTGCACACACACACACACACACACACACACACACACACACACACACACACACACACACACACACACAAATACATACACTCGACCCCAACACACACAAATACATTCAGTGACCCATGATCTTTTTGCTTGGCTGGTTATTGTAATGCCACCCTGTTTGTTCTGCTGACAGAATGTGTTCCGTTTATGCTCACGCTGTTTGTGCTGAGTGAGGGAAATGTGAGAGAGGGGCAGCAGTGCATGCTGGGTAAAGAGCGCTCTTCCTCCCCAGACTGAGGAGAAGCCCCTGATCGAGAAGGGCCTGCGCTCCCCGGTCTCTCCCACCGGCCTCCCCGAACATCTCAAGTGCAACATCCTCAAGGCACAGATGGATGCGGCCTTCCGGGTGAGTGTCCCGATCCTGAGAAATCACCAGGACCAGGTTTGACCAGCTCAAGCTATGTTTTGATGCAGCTGGTAGCTGGTCATTGTCAGGCTGGATTTTACACCGGGGGGAAGAGCTTCATTAACTATTCGCTTTATTGTTTTTAATCTTCATTTTCAGTGTGCCCCTTTTTGGTCTCACTGCGGTTGTGTCTACATCTTCTTGAATTTAGAAAAAAAACTAAAAACTATTGAAATAAAATACATACTGTATAATTCTGAAGTTAACTCCCTGGGCAGAATTTTGAGCCATTTATTACCAATGGCATTTTAGGACACGCTGTTTTTCCAGCTTCTCCCGTCTCTCCTCAGGGGAAGGAAGATGCTTCAGACTGCAGGCTCTCTTCCAGCAGCCAGGACCACAATGGGAGGTTAGTGTGACTGTGCCTAGTACACTCAGGACTGTGGCTAGTGCACTGTGACTGTGCGTAGTACACTCAGCACTGTGCCTAGTACACTCAGGACTGTGGCTAGTGCACTGTGACTGTGCCTAGTACACTCAGCCCATCCCAGAAGCGGCCCAAGCAGTTTTAAGAATAACAAGTAGACAAGCAGGGTATTGGGCAGAAGTGAACATAGACACATGTTACCAGTGTATCATAGTAGTGACTGAGCATGTTTGTTTTATAGTATTTTCACGGTGAAAATCCCGCATCGAATGCCTTTAAATATTCCTGTTTTTCCTGCTTTCGTCCAGGTTTCCTACGTCATCCCAGGACTCTGTTTCTTCCAGTTTGACAACAGAGAAGCCATCTGTCCGGCCGGAGCGCAGGAAAAGACTGGTCCGGCAGTTTAGTTTGTGAGTTGCAGCCAAATGCATTTTATTTTTGAACAAAAACTGCAAATGCTGCTTAAATATTTCCACTCGTGTGATGAGTCCCTGCTGCTAACACCCTGCTCACTGATGGGATTATTTTCCATACGGTCTCCTGTTCCTGCTCGAATGTGACCTGCATGTGTATTAATCAAAACATTGTTATTGTACGTGAAAGTTTTATATCCTTAGATTGTTGTTTCTTGTATGTGAGCGTCTCCTGTGTATGAATGCTCTTTATTTTTCCTGGTTTTGTTTGCAGTAACCATAGCGATGAGGATGATCTCCCAGCAGCACTTGCAGCCATATCGTCCCAAAGCCGGACCACCTCCGAGAGCTCCTTAGACAAGCAGATCCAGCCGCCCATATACCCCAAGGTAATATACCCTAATATACCCTAATATACCCATATACCCCAAGGTAATATACCCTAATATACCCTAATATACCCATATACCCCAAGGTAATATACCCTAATATACCCCATATACCCCAAGGTAATATACCCTAATACACCCCATATACCCCAAGGTAATATACCCTAATATACCCCATATACCCCAAGGTAATATACCCTAATATACCCCATGTACCCCAAGGTAATATACCCTAATATACCCATATACCCCAAGGTAATATACCGTAATATACCCATATACCCCAAGGTAATATACCCTAATATACCCCATGTACCCCAAGGTAATATACCCTAATATACCCATATACCCCAAGGTAATATACCGTAATATACCCATATACCCCAAGGTAATATACTGTAATATACCCATATACCCCAAGGTAATATACCGTGATGTACCCATATACCCCAAGGTAATTTACCCTAATATACTCGATATACCCCAAGGTAATATACCCTAATATACTCGATATACCCCAAGGTAATATACCCTAATATACCCATATACCCCAAGGTAATATACCCTAATACATCCCATATACCCCAAGGTAATATACCCTAATACACCCCATATACCCCAAGGTAATATACCCTAATATACCCATATACCCCAAGGTAATATACCCTAATATACCCATATACCCCAAGGTAATATACCCTAATATACCCATATACCCCAAGGTAATATACCCTAATACACCCCATATACCCCAAGGTAATATACCCTAATATACCCCATATACCCCAAGGTAATATACCCTAATATACCCCATATACCCCAAGGTAATCTACCCTAATATACCCATATACCCCAAGGTAATATACCCTAATACAGCCCATATACCCCAAGGTAATATACCCTAATATACCCATATACCCCAAGGTAATATACCCTAGTATACCCCATATACCCCAAGGTAATATACCCTAATATACCCATATACCCCAAGGTAATATACCCTAATACACCCCATATACCCCAAGGTAATATACCCTAATATACCCCATATACCCCAAGGTAATATACCCTAATATACCCATATACCCCAAGGTAATCTACCGTAAAATAACCATATACCCCAAGGTAATCTACCGTAATATACCCATATACCCCAAGGTAATACACCATAATATACCCCATATACCCCAAGGTAATATACCCTAATATACCCATATACCCCAAGGTAATATACCGTAATATACCCATATACCCCAAGGTAATATACTGTAATATACCCATATACCCCAAGGTAATATACCGTGATGTACCCATATACCCCAAGGTAATTTACCCTAATATACTCGATATACCCCAAGGTAATATACCGTAATATACCCATATACCCCAAGGTAATCTACCCTAATATACCCCATATACCCCAAGGTAATATACTGTTATATACCCCATATACCCCAAGGTAATTTACCGTAATATATCCCATATACCCCAGGGTAATATACCCTAATATACCCCATATGTGGGTGGGTATCTGAGGGCTGTGTATGGAGTGTGTGGATCAAAGACAGTCCCTGACTTCACCACAGTTTTTACTGTCTTGTCAGGCGAAGAAATGTGATTGTGGGGCTCATATGACTGAACTGTCTGACTGCACGGACAGTAAGGACCCTTTCCTTCCCTTTCCTAAAACAGCCTTCATAGGATAAGTCACCGTTCTTTACCAACGGGCACACAGCCATGTGGTGACACAAGCAAACCTGGAATACACATGCTGTGTGTAGTTTTAGGATCATCTGTTCACGGTTCATATTGTTGTTGTCTTCAGTACATTTGGTTTCTGTACAGGATAACATCTCCAGTTCTACTCTGACAGAGTGACAGGACTCTGCCCGAGTACCTCTGCTCCATTGTGACCTCATATATTTGCTGTTAGAGTTCATTAAACACCAACATTTTTACTGTGTGCTCTGCCATCCCAAGTTATTCCTATATTTATGAATGAATTATCTCCCAGCCAATGCACAGTATGTGAGCAGGACATCAGTTATTCATCTGTTGCTGGCCTGCTGTTTGGTTGGCCATGTTGCGTGTGTGCAATGTGTAAATATATCATAGCTTATCATAGTTGCTATATTATACTGTGGCTGAATTTATTACATTTATTACATGCATTTATTAAATGAATACATTAATCCTACAAAGCAGTATAGAGTGCTTCATTTGACATATTGTTACACGTTCATAGTTATAATAGCATTAAGTATTAACAATGTCTCCCTCCTCAGTTGGTGAGTCATTCCTTTAATTGTATATATTATAAAATAAACATTGAAGGTAATATTTTTTATTTTTGGTTTTGCTCACACTGAATCAGATTTGTGTGCTGTTTGCTCATACTGAATCAGATGTGTGTGCTGTTTCCTCACACTGAATCAGATGTGTGTGCTGTTTGCTCACACTGAATCAGATGTGTGTGCTGTTTGCTCACACTGAATCAGATGTGTGTGCTGTTTGCTCATACTGAATCAGATTTGTGTGCTGTTTGCTCACACTGAATCAGATGTGTGTGCTGTTTGCTCACACTGAATCAGATGTGTGTGCTGTTTGCTCATACTGAATCAGATGTGTGTGCTGTTTGCTCACACTGAATCAGATTTGTGTGCTGTTTGCTCACACTGAATCAGATGTGTGTGCTGTTTGCTCACACTGAATCAGATGTGTGTGCTGTTTGCTCATATTGAATCAGATGTGTCTACTGTTTGCTCACACTGAATCAGTGGGCTAGCTGTGTGGAGGAAATTAGCATGCTGTTGACACCACAAGACTGAACTTACACTACTACAACAGCAATATCATGATGATCCCATTTTTCTCAAACCCTGTTGCAAACAATGGAGAATAAATGGAAATTGTCTTTGGTACCCTTGTCCCGTGACATGAATCTAAAGATGCATTCCCATTTCAAATTTGAACTTAAAAGCTAAAAAAAAAACGTAAAAGCCAGCTGTGCTGCTATAGCAATTTAAGAAAGTAAGTATTCATATTGGAATCTTCCCACACCTTTCTATGGCATCTCGCTGTGATGTACTGTCATTTATCCAGCCAAATAACCTGTTGACTTGTTGGTGGCAAACTATTCTATTCAAGGCAAAGCTATTCCCCTGAATAAAATGAATGCTCCTGTGTGCATCACCTCACCTTTGCAATGACATGATGCAAGCCTGCCAGATTATTAGATAACACAATATACCATTCATGTTATGTTATCTATTGAAGCTAGATATGTTCATGATTGTTTCTCAATATGTTTAGAAAAACTCAGGTCACATTAAGAACAGAATTGTATTGAATGCAGAAGATGTGCTGATTTCTGGCCTTTTGATTCAGTTTCCAATATTAGCATGGCTTCCTTTAGCGGTGCAAGTGGTTGTAAAGGATTATCCATGTTTCTGTAAAATCCGAGAGCAACATGCTTTTAACCTGTGTGCATGCTTTTAACACCTTGTTATACAACCAACCAAGATCATGGAGGGGAAATAATATCGATGGTATGATTATATCCTAACACTGCGGTTGTATCTACACTCAAACTGGTTTAAACTGTGACCTCCATACTCTGTACAGTGGGTGGCTGTTTGAACAGTGTTGAAGCCTAACTCAGGATCCTCTCCATCTCTGTACGGCCCTTCATAACGTGGGCCTGCATTTCTGTTCATTATTCAGACTCTTAAAGGAAGAAAGCCCTGCTCTCCACCCAGCGCCAAATCGCATGACTGGGCTGGGGCACTGTGGAGCCAGGCCTTAGCATTGGCCCTGAGATGAAAACACTGCTCTCTGTTACAGTCTGCTGTGTCACTGTGCTCTGTTACACTCTGCTGTGTCTCTGTTACAGCCTGCTGTTTCACTGTTACAGTCTGCTGTGTCACTGCTCTCTGTTACAGCCTGCTGTTTCACTGTGCTCTGTTACAGCCTGCTGTTTCACTGTTACAGCCTGCTGTTTCACTGTTACAGCCTGCTGTTTCACTGTTACAGCCTGCTGTTTCACTGTGCTCTGTTACAGCCTGCTGTTTCACTGTTACAGCCTGCTGTGTCACTGTTACAGCCTGCTGTTTCACTGTTACAGCCTGCTGTGTCACTGTTACAGCCTGCTGTGTCACTGTTACAGCCTGCTGTTTCACTGTGCTCTGTTACAGCCTGCTGTTTCACTGTTACAGCCTGCTGTGTCACTGTTACAGCCTGCTGTTTCACTGTTACAGCCTGCTGTTTCACTGTTACAGCCTGCTATGTCACTGTTACAGCCTGCTGTTTCACTGTGCTCTGTTACAGCCTGCTGTTTCACTGTTACAGCCTGCTGTGTCACTGTTACAGCCTGCTGTTTCACTGTTACAGCCTGCTGTTTCACTGTGCTCTGTTACAGCCTGCTGTTTCACTGTTACAGCCTGCTGTGTCACTGTTACAGCCTGCTGTTTCACTGTTACAGTCTGCTGTTTCACTGTGCTCTGTTACAGCCTGCTGTTTCACTGTTACAGCCTGCTGTGTCACTGTTACAGCCTGCTGTTTCACTGTGCTCTGTTACAGCCTGCTGTTTCACTGTTACAGCCTGCTGTTTCATTGTGCTCTGTTACAGCCTGCTGTGTCACTGTTACAGCCTGCTGTTTCACTGTTACAGCCTGCTGTTTCACTGTTACAGCCTGCTGTTTCACTGTTACAGCCTGCTGTTTCATTGTGCTCTGTTACAGCCTGCTATGTCACTGTTACAGCCTGCTGTGTCACTGTTACAGCCTGCTGTTTCACTCTGCCCTGTTACGGCCTGGTGTTTTGATGTTATGATACAGACAGATTGTGTAGTCTGTCTGTCCTGACGCCTGTAATGACCAGCGGCCCTGGGTTCTGTTTTCAGGCTGACCTTCCACGGTTAGAGGTGGACGTGCAGTGCTGTGACCTCACCTTGTCTCCGTCTAAACCTCCTTTCTCTCATTCACCCGTACCCCAACTGCTGTCCTGCCTCACACCTCAAAAAACCAGGTAAACATCATCCTGCCTGCACTCACATGGCCGTTCTGCTCTCTGTCTTCTATAAATGATGTATATGTGTAGTTATTTTAAATAGGCTTTCATTTTCAGCTCTTGTATTGCTAGTCAACTGTGCCTTCATTACTTAAATGTATATTTAGAAACGCTCTTCACTTGACAAGCAGAACTAAGTTCTGGTTTACAATCCATAATATGTTTCTCCTGGAGCACAGAGTCCAACCTGAGAGACATCCACCAAAGCAAAAACACAATTATTTTCATCTCACGCGCTGCATGGACCATACTTATTAAATATTAAACCAAATAGATCACTTTCTCTGCAGCTGTTTGCATTATTGCTGAGTCAGGTTCTCCAAGTCCAGTGTGAGCCACGCTTGACTAGATTTGGCCCTTACCCGATACCAGAGGTCCCAGCAGGAACCCTGTGGTTCCTCAGAAGAGCCCTAGTCTATTAATAATCTAGTGAAAGAGTTCTATGTCTGGGAGCTTTCACACTTCACACCTTTGACAGAGGGTTCTATAAAGAAAGTAAAAGGGTTACCCCATGGAATGAAGTGAAATAACCCTTACAGAACCCTTTTTTCTAAGTGTCTATTTTAAAGGAAATGTGTCTAAGTCTGTGTAGCGTAGCGTAGCATAGCATAGCGTAGCGTAGTGTAGTGTAGCGTAGCGTAGCGTAGCGTAGCGTAGTGTAGTGTAGTGTAGTGTAGCGTAGCGTAGCGTAGCGTAGTGTAGTGCAGTGTAATGTAATGTATAATGTAATGTAATGAGGCTGTTCTGTGCTGCAGCTCTGAACCGCGGAGCCTGGACCATGACAGGGAGAAGCTGATGAGGCGACTCCTGATGACAGAGCTGTGACATCACCACGCCCCCTCGCCCCCCACCCTAACCCCCACCCCCCCGGAGAGGAGCTGGTCTCTGTGTGCCTTTCATATCCTGCCTGTAACCCTGGAACTCTGCTCCCGCCTCACCTGCTCACAGCTACAGGGACATTCGTGGCAAACGTAGCCTTGTGATCGCACCATATGAACGAGACTTTTCATTCTCACAACGCACATCTTAGGACTTCAACAACTTCTATTATGCTGCCCTAAAATATCTCATTGACAGATTGAAACATTTCAGAGTTTCATGCGATATATATATCTGCAGAAGGCTTCAGCGTGAATTCAAGTATTGTCGGTTTTCAATATTCCATTAAGAAATGTTAAATAACTTTCCACATGCTAAACGTGTATATTGATCATCCTTGCGGCACTGATGGTTGGAGTCATAGGTCTATTTTTAGTGGTGCCCAGTGTCACACAGAACGGGTCTGATGCTTGCAGCTGACTGTATTTCTACCACTTCAGTCCTTTGGTAACTGTTTTAATAAAATTTAAATCCAATATAAAAAAATACCCATACTTCAAAAATATTGTAAATATTCTCCTGTTTGGAATTCAGAAATAAAAACCATATATGTTAGTGTTGGCCAATTTTAATCGGACTGATTTGTGTGACTCGTTTTGTTGTTCCACAGTGCGCTCAGAGGACTGTTTTGCAGTGGTGGTATTAGATTGTTCTTTCTTCATGCGCACTGCTCTGTATCCTCTCTGAGACACCCCCAGCTCTGACAGGTAAAAACCCTTTTATGATCGACACATGACAAACAGCTTGTGCACTAAGAGTGGAGTACTAAGCAGAGCCTGGGATTTGGCAAGACGTCTGAACTTGGAAAAAACAACGAAGACTATGGACACGATTCAGAATAAACTATACTGATGAAAAAAACCAGCAAATTAAGACTTTCTAACACCAGAGAGAAGCTGGCAACATAGCTGAGACCAGGCTATTTTGTTGCGGTAACCTAGCAGTGTCAACTAAGTTGCAAGGCACCAGTCTTGGGTAAGTATACGCTGCATTGGTAAGCATGTGAGTTGACCAAGCACATGCCCAATGAACCTAGCCCCGCACTGCCATTATTACTAAAAACACAGAGGTGCCCCTTTTTCACATGCACACACAACCACCATGGAGTCCGTCTTGGGGCGGCATGGCTCAGGCAGTAAGAGCAGTCGTCTGGCAGTCGGAGGGTTGCCGGTTTGATCCCCCGCCCGGGCTGTGTCGAAGTGTCCCTGAGCAAGACACCTAACCCCCAAATGCTCCTGACGAGCTGGTCGGCGCCTTGCATGGCAGCCAATCGCCGTTGGTGTGTGAGTGTGTGTATGAATGGGTGAATGAGAAGCATTAATTGTACAGCGCTTTGGATAAAGGCAATATATAAATGCCAACCATTTACCATTTACCATCATCCAGAAGACCTTCTGCCTGTGGAACACCACAGTGACCCACCGCCCAGTCTTCGCGGGCAGCACTGGTGAGGCCCGCTTCAGTGATCAGAAGAGGGTGACCTAGACAGCCTGGGTCAGCCCGTTAAGACTGCACTTAGGCTGGACGCCCAAGCCCTGGACCCGTGCCGGAGGTCCAGTGTGGAGGAAGTCAGTGCTCGCTCAACAACCCTACACCTTGCCCTAGCTTAAGAAACTTCACCCTTACCTCAACCCTAAGCGTAACCCTAGCTCAACCACAACACTAATCCTAACCATAGTACTGAACCTCTAACCCTAGGTCTATAACCCTAACCCTAGGGTTCATTAATCCTAAATCTAATTACGTTCTAAATTGGTTTCATTGTTGGTTTCATCTAAATTGGTTTCAATGCATTTTCTGCAATTTCTTTTCTATCCACCAGGTGGTGACACATGTCTTCTAAAATCAGAATACTGTTAATAATTTTCCATTGTTTTCCAACAATTTACTTTTTATTGAAATTGTATTCGTTAGAGAGACATTAATTATTTAGGTCTTTTCAATACCCTAACCCTCCTCTATCCCTAGCTGCAAGCCCTAACCCTGACCCTAACTGCTAACACTAACCCTGAACATGACCATAACCCTAATCCTAATTAACTGACCCTCACCCTAACCCTGACCCTAACTGCTAACACTAACCCTGAACATGACCCTCACCCTAATCCTGACCCTAACCACTAACCCTAACCCTAATTCTGACCCTAACCTTTACCTCTATCCCTAACCCTAACCCTGACCCTACTCCTAACCAGATTAGACATGTTTACAGACATTTATGGTGAAACAAGTAAATACATCACTCTATAATTTTATGTCCAATAACTGAATATAATGCAACATTTTAGAGCTATTTTACATACAAACAAACATACATACATATAGTCATACAAAATACATGACTATAATATCAGGTCCAAAACCTGGAAATGGAAAGGAAATTGGGTCAATTTAACACAACATTATAACAGTTACTTCTAACCTCATATTGTGATTGGCTGAGAGACATTCCAAGGAGTACCACAACAACCACAATGGCACTCTTTAATAAAACATATATAACAACCATACATGTTTTACAACAGCCAGTTACAAAACATGTATATCAACAACACATTACCCTTTAATTACCAGTTTTAAAACATACATAATCACACATAAAAAATATTAATGTTTGTCAGAAAGTGAAATGCTTGGGAATAATTTGTAAAAACACAATCGACAATGTCAAGCAAATATATGAAAAGCCATCAAAGATTTACAATTCATGGCTCCGGAGAGACCTCACTCTAAAATAATATTTGTATTATTGAGTTGTGATGCATATGAATCATACTCCTCTTTCAGATGACAGTGAACACCCACGTCTCACGTCTCACTGTTATTATTGTGTCTGAAAACAGCTCACTGGAGAGGCTTGAGGCTGAGCTTGTAAAATGTCTTTCATTGTGTCAGCCTGAGACCAATCTATTCCAGATAGGATAGCCAGGAATGTATTGGGAAACAGAATGTGTTGGCCACGTGCATAAACTTTAGATACAGTGACAGTTGACAACGGTGGTATTGCAATTTTCCACAAGATGGCAGAGTTGAATCATCTTTCCAAGGACTGTTTCATTTAGTTGACTTCTAGTGCCACGCTGCAAACTGTTGGAGTGTTTAGAAGAAAAGACGGAATTTGATTGGCGTGGGATTTAGATCGCCCCTCGCACAGAAGCTCAGTGAACCGGCGAACGCCCCACCGCCCGGAGTCGTGTGTCTGGAGACCTCCGCCGCCAGAATAATGAATAAACTCCACCACTTTATTTATTTATGATTTATTCAATAAAAACAGAACCAAAAACAAACAAAAACCACAACAAGAATGAAAAAAGACAACACCAGGAGCAACACGGAAAATGAAAAGAATATTAATGATAATGTTCCAGCATCTCCGGTGGCTGCCCGCTAACACTTCCACTCTGTGAGATTCTGCTCCAGGAGCCGGTCCCAGTAAACCAGCCCAGTGCAGTGTAGTGCAAACACATTCACTCTGTGCTGGGGCCCACAGTGGCTGATGTAAAGGCCTGATATAGTGCCAGATACTATTTAGCTTTTAGGCAAAGTTATCAGTTGGTATACTTTAGAATTAGGAACAGGCAGGTTTTGCTGGGCTGCATGGTCTGTTCTTGCAACCATGCTATGTTATGTTAAAGGTAAGCATGGCAACAATTACTTTAAAAACCAACATTCAATCTCTGTCTCAAGGATGGCCAAAATCACGTTCGCTGGCTTACATAAGGGGAAAAATGTTACTAATCCAGCCTTTGATATTTACATGAAAGCAATGGGATGACATTCTGTCTCTTAAGAGCGCAGCTTATTTCACCACCTACCTCAGGAGCCTCCCGCAGAGAGAGGCTCGGCAGTCCTAACCATGACCGCTCAGGGTAGTTACCCATGATTCCACCTGATAATGCTCTCACACTGTTGTTTCTGTCTGGGGCTTATGCTTCTGAATGCGCTGTCAAAATATTACATGAAAAGTTTAAATGAATTTCTTGTTTTAAAAGTCTGGTTAACAAGGCACAGATAAATCCCCTGACTGCGTCTCGTTGTGAGACAGAACCTCCTAGAGACGGTGTTCTCTACGCACCAATGAGCTGAAAAAGAGTGAAATCCCTCCAAACGTGTGAGAAACACTGTTTCCATCAACGTCTCACTTCCTGCTGCCAGAATCGCCAGGAGGCAGAGACACAAAAAAACACTGAAAACACAGTTGCTCTCCAGTAAAGCATTTTATGGATGTGGGCAGGAGAGCCCTCTCTTCTGCTTTATATCCCTGAGCCAAATCCCACCAGGTAGACACCTGCAGCTACACCTGCAGCTCCACTCACGAGCAGCTAACCTTACTGTACCATCTGACCCCTGACCTTACTGTACCACCTGACCTCTGACCTTACTGTACCACCTGACCCCTGACCTTACTGTACCATCTGACCCCTGACCTTACTGTACCATCTGACCCCTGACCTTCCTGTACCATCTGACCCCTCCAGGCACAGTGAGAGGGAGAAGAAGCATTCTGGGTAAAAACAAAAAGCATTGAGACTGTAGGAACAGTGTGGGGTTTAAGACCCGGTGAATACATACAGTAAGTATAAGAGTAGGGTTTTAGACCTGGTGAATACTTACTGTAAGTATAAGAGTGGGGTTTAAGACCTGGTGAATACAGTAAGTATAAGAGTAGGGTTTAAGACCTGGTGAATACTTACTGTAAGTATAAGAGTAGGGTTTAAGACCTGGTGAATACATACTGTAAGTATAAGAGTGGGGTTTAAGACCTGGTGAATACTTACTGTAAGTATAAGAGTGGGGTTTAAGACCTGGTGAATACTTACTGTAAGTATAAGAGTAGGGTTTAAGACCTGGTGAATACTGTAAGTATAAGAGTGGGGTTTAAGACCTGGTGAAGTATAAGAGTAGAAGTGTGAAATACACACACCCAGAACCAGAGCAGGAGGAGCTGGGTAATTCAGCGGGTTTAGTGGGAGTGGATCTAAAGACCCCCTCCACAGCACTGCCTTATGGGTACACCATATACTTCAATAATGGACACAGTGATGGGATTTAAGCTTTAAGCTTTAAGTACGCCTGCAATATTAACACAAGGATCCCTATTTCTATGCTCACTCAATCACTGTTCTTATTGGGCGATGGAGCTGCCCTGATTCCTTGGTTTATTGGTTAAACATAATCTCTGTTTCACACACACACACACGCACAGAGTAAAATAGCAGAGGGAGTATTAGCTCTCTGGTGGCTGTCAGGGGTAAAGGGATTTTACAGCATTTCTAAACCCATATACCTGCCCAGGTCTCTACAACCAGGCCGTATCATTAAAGGGAACAGATGAGCCCTTTGATTTTGGAACGACAGACAACATTTTACATTTTACATGAGTTTGTGTGAGAGCCCCAGGAGACCTTTAAATCTGTGTCAACAAATGTTACCCGAGAACAAACACAGCTTCAGCTCTCCTCCGTGTGAGGGAGCGCAGAAAACAAGGAGTAGGCTAAAATAATGCTCATGAATTTTGCACCATTTTGTAATGCAAATAATTTATTTATTTTTTTTATCACAAAAAACCACAAAACCAGAAACCGAAAAGCAGCCCACCCTGCGGCCGAACAGGACCAGGGTTGGCGACCCCTGCACTGGGCTACAGGCAGGCTGACGAGGCCAATAAGCAGGTTAACGGGGGCCGCACCCCCCCGACCCGGCCCCCCCCCCGGCCCGGCACCCCCCCGGCCCAGCCCCTCAGCAGGGCCCTCTGACCTGAGCCTTCAGCAGACATGCTAATGCGCGTGCGATAAAAAGCACGCTTCAATAGCCCCACAGCCGCACTAATGAGATACACACACAGCATATGCCCGGCCTGGCTGCTAAACCTCTCCACTGTAATGTTTAATTCATGGGCGGATGAGAAGCCAACAGATAATTTTTCCTGTAAACGCGTCGCTAATCCAGATTATTTACATAATTGCTGGAGTGCCGGGGACGGTCCAGGCAGCGTGAAGAGCCATTGCGAGCGTTAGCGTCGCGCTGCGTTAGCGTCGCGCTGCGTTAGCGTCGCGCTGCGTTAGCGTCCCACTGCGTTAGCATCCCGCTGCGTTACCGTCCCACTGCGTTACCATCACGCTGTGCTGCGTTAACGTCGCGCTGCGTTAGCGTCCCGCTGCGTTAGCGTCCCACTGCGTTACCGTCGCGCTGTGCTGCGTTAACGTCGCGCTGCGTTAGCGTCCCGCTGCGTTACCGTCCCACTGCGTTACCGTCGCGCTGTGCTGCGTTACCGTCGCGCTGCGTTAGCGTCGCGCTGCGTTAGCGTCGCGCTGCGTTAGCGTCGCGCTGCGTTAGCGTCCCACTGCGTTAGCATCCCGCTGCGTTACCGTCCCACTGCGTTACCATCGCGCTGTGCTGCATTAACGTCGCGCTGTGCTGCGTTAACGTCGCGCTGCGTTAGCGTCCCGCTGCGTTACCGTCTACTACTACTACTACTACTACTGCTGCTACTGCTACTGCTACTGCTACTACTACTACTACTGCTACTACTACTGCTACTACTGCTACTGCTACTGCTACTACTACTGCTACTGCTACTGCTACTACTACTACTACTACTACTGCTACTGCTACTGCTACTGCTACTACTACTGCTACCGCTGCTACTACTACTGCTACTACTGCTACTGCTACTACTACTACTACTACTGCTACTGCTACTACTACTGCTACCGCTGCTACTACTACTGCTACTGCTACTGCTACTGCTACTGCTACAACTACTACTGCTGCTACTACTGCTACTGCTACTACTACTACTACTACTACTGCTGCTACTACTACTGCTACTGCTACTACTACTGCTACTGCTACTGCTACTGCTACTATTGGTACAACTAATACTAACATAACATAATGGTGAGAACAGGCCAGTCAGCCCAGCAATGCTCCCATTTTCCTACTACTAAAGAGCACCTACTGCTGAGTTTGCCTAAAAGCTAAGTCGTATCTATACTACTACTACTACTACTACTACTAATAATAATAATAATACCTTTTTAAAAGAGCATCCTTCATTAACAGTGGTTTTCTGTAGGAAAGAGAAAGAGAGATGCTTTTAACTTTTAACCTATGCTCTTGTAAATTGCTTTGGATTAAAAGTGTCTGCCAAATTACAAAAATGTAAATGTAAAATGAGAGAGTAAGGGAGAGAGGGAGAGAGAGAGAAGGAGAAGGAGGGAGAGAGAGAGGAAGAGGGAGGAGAGAGATAGAGAGAGAGGGAGAGGGAGAGATAGAGAGAGGGACGTTGTACGTTGTACGTTGTACGTTGTACGTCGCTCTGGATAAGAGCGTCTGCTAAATGCCACATAATGTAATGTAATGTAATGAGAGGGAGAGAGAGAGATAGAGAGAGGGAGAGCAGGAGAGGGAGAGAGAGAGAGAGGGAGAAGGAGAAGGAGAGAGAGAGAGGGAGAGGGGGAGAGAGAGTGAGGGAGAGAGAGAGAGAGAGGGAGAGGGGGAGAGAGAGATAGAGAGAGGGAGAGGGAGACAGAGAGTGGGAGAGGGAGAGGGAGAGAGAGAGCGGGAGAGGGGGAGAGGGAGAGGGAGAGTGGGAGAGGGGGAGAGAGAGAGAAAGAGGGAGAGAGAGAGAGAAAGAGGGAGAGAGAGAGGGAGAGCGGGAGAGGGGGAGAGAGAGAGAGAAAGAGGGAGAGAGAGAGAGAAAGAGGGAGAGAGAGAGGGAGAGCGGGAGAGGGGGAGAGAGAGCAGTAGGAAGTGACCTTGCTCTTGCTCCTGTGTGGGTGAGAGAGCACTTGAAGCTGAAGGCTGGGAGAATAACGCCACTTGAAGCCTCTCCCCATTCCTCACGGGTCAGGGAGGGGGGGCCCATTAACCTCCACCCCCAAAAAAACTATTCCAAATTAGGTTGTGGCTTATACCTCCAACCGTACAGCGCAGGTCCTCCAGGAGGTGAAGGGCTTGGCGCGTGACGGGGCCCCAAGCCCCGGGCCCCGGGCCCTGAGCGGGAGGGTCCTGCTGTAATTACCCATGAAGGAGCAGGCCTGCATCCCACCACACACACTGTAATGGAACCCATAAATCCATGGGCCTTCTGTACTTCACAACAACTTTTACTTTCTCCTCCAGAGTTATGCATCCATTCTCACAGGGCCGGCACTGCCTCACATCATTATTCCAAACACTTGGGCTTGAGAAGAAGAATTGAGTTTGCACGCTCTGAATCACCGAAATCATGAATCAAATATAATGATTGGATTTATTTAACTTAATTCTTTGTTAATGGAGTTGTGTGAACTCCAGAACTATAAACAGAGGGAGCACAGGCACGCACACTCACACACACTCACACACTCACACACTCACACACTCACACACATGCACACACACATTCACGCGAACACTCGCACACATACACACTCACATACACACACACACAAACACACACACTCTCACACACTCACTCACATACTCTCACACACTCACACACTCACACACTCACACACATGCACACACTCACTCACACACACACACACACTCACACACACACACACTCACACACTCACACACTCGCACACATACACACACACACACACACACACTCACTCACATACTCTCACACACTCACTCACATACTCTCTCACACACTCACTCACACACACACACACACTCACACACACACACACACACACACACACACACACACACACACACGCACACACACACACACACACACACACACACACACACACACACGGGGGCGACATGGCTCAGGCAGTAAGAGCAGTCGTCTGGCAGTCGGAGGGTTGCCGGTTCGATCCCCCGCCTGGGCTGTGACGAAGTGTCCCTGAGCAAGACACCTAACCCTCAAATGCTCCTGACGAGCTGGTCGGGGCCTTGCTTGGCAGCCAATCGCCATCGGTGTGTGAGTGTGTGTATGAATGGGTGAATGAGAAGCATCAATTGTACAGCGCTTTGGAAAAAGGCACTATATAAATGCCAACCATTTACCATTTACACATTCATGCAAACATACACACACGCACACACACACACACACACACACACACACACACACACACTCACTCACTCTTCCTCCCACTCCAGGTTCAGTATTAGAGTGCTAAAGCCAGGCCCTGTATTTGCTCAGTATCTGCTCCGGACGAGGCCACCTCTCCGCTCCGCAGATTAACCCCCCCGCCCTGGAAATATTCCTGCAGATGAGTGGGCTAGCCTTTGCTCTCTCGGAGTCGTGTCTCTCCCAGAGGCCCCGACCCCCCCACACCTCCCCAGGCAGTCAGCTGCCTCTCGGGCTCAGACAGTGGAGCTGAGTGTATGCGGTACTTTCATTATATCAGTCTTTATAAAACCATATAAAACCTTAATGACCCCCTCTACACCTTTATAAACCCCTGTAATAAGCTTTCATAAGGCCTTATAAATCCCGATACTAGCTATTTATAAACCCTGACATTAACCCTTCACAAACCCCTGTGATAATCTGATTGGTTAATAGCAGTGACACATGCTCTGTACACCACAGCGGTGCTTGTTTACAGCTCTATTTCAGCATCACTCCAGGCAGCCATTGGAGTCAAACTGAAAAACCGTTAGACGTCAATCATCTCACAACGATGTTGTCCAGAATGTGTCAGTAAGCAGCAGGGACGCGGAGCGACACACTGCCTCTGTTTCCACGTGATTCAGGAACTATCCCATGCGGGTCTTGATTTGATTTGATTCTGAGGGATTTGTGTCAGTAAGCGGGTAGAATTGCCAGAGGTTTAGGGCGACCGAAACATGGAAACTTGGACTGGAGAAAGCAGAGCAGTGCTTTTCCAAAACATTTTTAAAGAGTAGACCCAAGCAACGTGGTCCCACTAATGTTGCCCATTTTTTCAGTGTGATCTACATAATAAACATAAAGAGGCATAAACTCCTGTTTGCTCACTCACGGTAGCTTGCATGCTAAATAGCTAGCGAGTTTGGCAGAACAACCAGAGTTTACTAATGTTGCATAGCAACCACCTGGCACTATCTGCCAGCCGCAGGAACTATTTTCCTGTAAATTATGATTGTAATGAAATTGTTCATAAAAAAAAAATAAAAAAAACGGTTTTAATTGGATTGTGTCTATAATATCTATATTATTATGTTTTATCACCCGTGCGGCCGAACAACGCCCCTTAGCTGTGATAAAACGTCTATGTACCACTGCCTGTTGTGAGTTATTGCTTAAATATAGCCTTATAATAGCCAGATTTAAACTCTGATAATAACCCTTTATTAACTCCTATAACAACCGTTTATAAACCCCCTATAACAGCCCTTTATAAACCCCAATAACAACCCTTTATAAACCCCTATAACAACCCTTTATAAACCCCTATAACAACAGTTTATAAACCCCTATAAAAACCGTTTATAAACCCCTATACCAATCCTTTATAAACCCCTAACAACCCTTTATGAACCCCTATAACAACTGTTTATAAACCCCTATAACAACCCCTTATGAACCCCATAACAGCCCATTATAAACCCCTATAACAACCGTTTATACACCCCTATTCCAATCCTTTATAAACCCCTATACCAATCCTTTATAAGCCCCTATAACAACCCTTTATTAACTCCTATAACAACCCTTTATAAACCTCTATAACAAC
>NC_083760.1:1454694-1469694 GCF_963514075.1 Conger conger | reverse complement strand
CCCGCCCAGATATCGAAATGTAAGTTGTCTCATGAACACAATTAATTTGCATTGACAGATGCTTCTCATATCGTTCGGAAAACTGCTTCTTATCAAAAATCAGCACATCTAAGTTGTGAAGCGGTCATAAGTAACATAAATTACCAAATAATTTGATCATTTAATGGATATCAACACTAACACATCACATTAATATTTGATCACATCACGTTACCGGTCGATTGCATGACATTGCAGGTTAAAAACAAAAGCCGTATAGCTCATTATCAACACAGTTTGACACTTATCCTCCCTGATATTTTTTGATCAATGCAATTTGTTTGCCGCTTCTCATATTGTTGGCACAACAGTGTGAAAAATCAGCACGTGTGTTTGAAAGAGGCGATGCGTGCCCACGAGGCCGTCAGAGGAGACGAGACGCAGAGACACAGGAGACGCTCACGTGGGAATGTGCATCAGCACGAGCAACCTCATTAGCATCCTGTACCTCTCACATACTCACCACCACACGCACCCCGCGAACAACACCTGCTCTGTGGCGTGGTCAGGGGTGGGACCCCGTGAACAACACCTGCTCTGTGGCGTGGTCAGGGGTGGGACCCCGTGAACAACACCTGCTCTGTGGCGTGGTCAGGGGTGGGACCCCGTGAACAACACCTGCTCTGTGGCGTGGTCAGGGGTGGGAACTTTTGATATCGAGATCAATTGCTGGAACAAGCGTTGCACCGAAAGCTAACAATTGTTTGATATCAACATAAAATACTATTGACACTGACTACTGACTTCTATCCCTTTATATCAACTGTTCTACGACCGGTTATGTGTAATGCGTGGTTGAAGATCAGCAGTGCCGATGGTCATGTTTGTCCTGTTGCGGTCGATTGCAGCACATTCTCGTTTGATATCAACATGTCAGCATTGCTCAAAAATATTTTGCTGCAATGTAAGATTAATGAAAACTGAACTAGTTATCTGTACAGGAGGTAAAGTGATATACTGCAACAGTAATGCATATATCAACATATCTGACACAGCTCTCAACCAAGGGATGAACGCAATCTATCACAGAAAAGTTGATATTATCAATATAAAGCCTTGATATTTTATTTGAGGTTGCTTGTGGCGATGCGTGCAAATTCTCCGGGTTTCTATTGGCTGACAGCAGCAAATTCAAAGGGCTTCAAAGGTGACCACTTAAAAATGTAGATGTGTTGATTTTTTTATATCAAGTTCTTTCGCAAGCAATATGAGAAGCAACTAGCAAAGCAAACAAATGGCATTGAGCAAACAACCTTCCTTCAGAGAGAGAAAGTGTGGCTATGAAGAGGATTGGTGTTGCGTTGTGAACAGAAAGTGTTGCTATGGGACGTAGCTATGTCGATAACATGGCTGCGTGTTCAACCTGCAATGCCGTGCAATCAAACGGTAACACGATGTGACCAGACATTAATGTGATGCAATTGTGTTGATATCTATTAAATGATAAAACAGCTTGCCAAAGCCCGCATTACTTCCACACGCTAATAAAGTCATCTTAATTAAAACAATGGGCCTGGGATGCAATAAGCAATTTCCATTATGAGAGAAAGATTGAAGGTTTTTTTCTGACTAGAATTGTTCTGTAGAATGTGCATGTGGGCAGAGGATGAGAGGTGCCCAAGAAGCAGCAGAGAGACCGTTCATATCGTGTGTATCCACTCTGTGCCGATCGTAAGTCTCCCCCTTCAGCTGTGCCGAAGATTAATATTGAGATTAACGTGTTTATTCGTTCTTGATAAACACAGAAATGTCGCCAACCCTTCACCCAACACAACTTACAAACAAAAAGTACATGCAAGATATCAGCTTTTAAAACAATATCATTTAGTATATGAATAATGTAAAATTCAGTGGACATTTTGTGCATTTAATGAAATATCCATATATACAAATGTGCAGTCCCCATAGACGAAACAGAGCTCCCACATTTAAATGTAGAGATAATAACTATATAAACGAGCAAATACAATAAAATCAGCACTATTCATGTGGAAGTGTTTGGTGAACTGTTCCCTGGCCGCAGCAGAAAAAATGGAAATGGAAACATGCGCTCGTCAGCGGCCATGACTGTCTGAGGGGCAGAGCGGCGTGTGGAGGTGACTGTCTGAGGGGCAGAGCGGCATGTGGAGGTGACTGTCTGAGGGGCAGAGCGGCATGTGGAGGTGACTGTCTGAGAGGCAGAGCGGCGTGTGGAGGTGACTGTCTGAGAGGCAGAGCGGCGTGTGACTGTCTGAGAGGCAGAGCGGTGTGTGGAGGTGACTGTCTGAGAGGCAGAGCGGCGTGTGGAGGTGACTGTCTGAGGGGCAGAGCGGTGTGTGGAGGTGACTGTCTGAGGGGCAGAGCGGTGTGTGGAGGTGACTGTCTGAGAGGCAGAGCGGTGTGTGGAGGGGACTGTCTGAGGGGCA
The DNA here is from genome assembly GCF_963514075.1 of Conger conger. Taxonomy (NCBI): domain Eukaryota; kingdom Metazoa; phylum Chordata; class Actinopteri; order Anguilliformes; family Congridae; genus Conger; species Conger conger. The sequence goes on along the minus strand of NC_083760.1, from coordinate 1,467,250 downwards.
GAGCGGTGTGTGACTGTCTGAGAGGCAGAGCGGCGTGTGACTGTCTGAGAGGCAGAGCGGTGTGTGGAGGTGACTGTCTGAGAGGCAGAGCGGTGTCTGACTGTCTGAGAGGCAGAGCGGTGTGTGGAGGGGACTGTCTGAGAGGCAGAGCGGCGTGTGACTGTCTGAGAGGCAGAGCGGCGTGTGACTGTCTGAGAGGCAGAGCGGCGTGTGACTGTCTGAGAGGCAGAGCGGCGTGTGGAGGTGACTGTCTGAGAGGCAGAGCGGTGTGTGGAGGGGACTGTCTGAGAGGCAGAGCGGCGTGTGACTGTCTGAGAGGCAGAGCGGCGTGTGGAGGTGACTGTCTGAGAGGCAGAGCGTCGTGTGACTGTCTGAGAGGCAGAGCGGCAGAGAGGGGGGGCTGCTCAGGGGCTGTTTATCACGCCATGCTCATGGGGTCAGAGGGCAGGGCGCTTGCGGAACGGAAAATTATTCACAACGCGCAGATTTAATCAGCATAAGTCAGCAGCTTCTGGAAAAATCCATTAAACCGTTGAATCAGCCCCGAGTGTCACAGATGAACTCATCAGCTTCCTCCACAGTGAGGGACCGGCTCTCCCTCTGCGGGGCCCGCCTGCATAAATATCCTCAAAGCGGGCTGAGAAACCGGCCCGAGCCACTGCCCAGGCGCACGGCCACGCCCCAGAGCGGCAGCCCCAGTGCAGGACCGCTCCAGAAGGACGGAGAAGGAGCTCTGTGAAGTGTTGAAGTTTGGGCTGGAAACACCCGGGGGGACAGAGAGAGCCTGACAGAGAGACAGAGAGCCTGACAGCAGCGAACCTCCGGCTGATTCAACATCACACAGGCGTCGTGATCATTCCGCAAAAAAAAAACAGGAGGCAATTATGTTCCTATTAATTTAGCATTCTGCCAATTTTATGTCGTATTTACCAAATGTATGAGCAATGCAGGAGATGAGAGAAAGAGGAATAAAAACGATTCTCTGCTTTGATGACAAAAAAAGCAAACTGCAGGAGCACTCAGAATCTAAAAAGCAACATCAAGGTCCACATGAATCTCGAATATGTAATATTATTTGGCACAATTAGCTTAAAAAGCTTTTTGGGTTGACCTTCAGGCAAAGCAATATTTCATTTATATTTTTTTGTGTCATAATCAAACTGCCAGGGGAAAAAAAACCAAAAGCTAGGTTTTGAGAGTGAAAATATTACTGATATGAATATTTTTAGATCTAGTTTGTAAACACAGGACAGGGGTACATGGGGTAACCCAAACCCATCGATATCAGCATCTTAAATCCCCCCTCCCACACACACATATACCCCAAATCTACCACCCCTCAACCTCAAACTCTCTCCACATACCCCAACTCCAAATCTAAAGCCCCTCAATCTCCCTCCACATACCCCAACCCCAAATGCAATACCCCACAATCTCTCTCCACATACCCCAACTCCAAATGCAATACCCCACAATCTCCGAGCCCCCACCTTCTCCATCTCCTAATCCAGGCCCTCAGTCTCATGAGCTTCTGATGTTGCTGCAGCACTTATGGCACCTCCCATTAGCCAGAGATCACCTGCATATGGAAACACACACTCACACACACACACACACACACACACACACTCAAAGGTTTATATCCAACACACTTTTTGTGCTACTGCTGTTTTCCCCTCGAGCTCACAGACACCGATCTCCCCTCCCCCACTGCGGCCGGAAGCTTCTGGAATGAACGGCTCTGGAAGAAAAGCGCAGCTGCAGTGGAACACACAGCGAGCGGGTCGGCCCGGTACCTGGGCCCGTCCAGAACCGGACTCTGGAGCTCCAGATGGAGGCGCTAATTGACCGCCGTCTCTAATCGCCCGTGAGGCCCATTAGCCAGACTTCAGCCCTTTGAGAAGGTTCTTCTCGTCTGACAACGGGAGACAAAGCTCTGCCCTTCGCTCTGCGATCGGTGAGCCAGGAGAGGGCGAACGGGGCGGCAGGAGTGGCGGGTTTGGGTGGAGAACAACTGGAGAACAACGGAATAAGCGGTAAAAATATGAACTCAATAATGCACCATCCGGCAGATTCCCCCGCTAAAACATCAGCGAGATGGCCATCTCTCGCCCGGGCAACGGTGATGCCTTGCTGATTGGCCGACTGGCCTGTGACCGCAGGCCCTTTGAAACAGGCCCAGAATGCCGCCGTGTCCCTGGCCTCACTCACGCCGCACCGCTGTTTAAAAACCACGCCCCTTTAACGGCCTACAGAGTTCCGCTCAACCCTCGTACACTCACCCCGAGCCGTGAATGGCCCCGCCCCTTCCTGTCGGCCGACAGGGGTCACACCACACACTCCCCCCTCCCTCCTGCTGGCTGTCCTTCACTCTGAACTCCCAGAGTCCTCTCCTCCTGGCCCCGCCTCTCTGCTCTCTGTTCCTCTCTCGTCTAAACAGAGGTCCTGACTCGCTGTGCTCATTAAAGAGCCCAGGACAGTCTTCACAAAGAGTCGGGGGTTCCCCGGGGTCCTGGGTGAATTCCTGGCTCTATCAACCTGCCAGCTAATCATCTCCTGATACAACTGAGAAAAAAAGGTTGTTCTCTCCCTCTGTGTGGTGAGGGTTCTGGTGCAAAATGGCGGCCAGGTGGTGCTGCAGTGGTGGTGGTTGAGGCGAGTTTCCCCCTCAGCACTGTGAAGTGATTTGAGTGAAAGAAAAGCTCTAAATCTATCTATCTGGTGGATTCAGGGAGGCATATCGACCTGTTCCCCATAAACTCATAACTTAACTTTTAAATTACACGTCAATGTTTCTTTTTAATTTAAAGTTTATATCTGTGCAAAATTAAATAACCTCGCCCATGTATCTCTAACTTGAGTGGTGCTTTCTTACTTTTCATACAAAATGTATACACTTTTGTAAGTTTCTTTGGAAGAAACATCTGCTGAATGACTAAATTGCCTATTATAGTTAGGATGATTGACAGGCTCCTGCTGTTCTGTGGATATGGTGCCTCTACACCAAAGTGCTTCTCTGCCACTGTGCCGTTCAGCTTCTGTGCCGTTCAGCTTCTGTGGGGTTCAGCTTCTGTGAGGTTCAGCCTGTGTGGGGTTGAGCTTGTGTAGGATTCAGCTTGTGTGAGGTTCAGCTTGTGTGGAGTTCAGCCTGTGTGAGGTTCAGCTTGTGTGGAGTTCAGCCTGTGTGAGGTTCAGCTTGTGTGGAGTTCAGCCTGTGTGAGGTTCAGCTTGTGTGGAGTTGAGCTAGCTTGTGTTGGGTGAGCTGGGTGTGCAGGAGTGGGAATGGGAATGTTTATCTATGGCGGGTGGGTCTGTAACACTTATTTACCAGCCTGCTGGCAAAGTGGATGTAACAGATGGTTTAGTGGTCCCACAAGGGTGTGTACACACAGTGTGTAAATCACTCTGGTGATTTAACCGACTTCACTGCACCCTCATCTGCTCCACTGAGCCCCCCCCCCCCCCCCCCCCCGTGAACCCCCCCCCCCCCCCGGGGGCCCTGTGAGCTGCCCCATATCTCACACGTCTCTCTGTAATCACCCCGCCTCAGGGACTGGGCAGCTCCCCCTGGCTCTGCCAGCTCCACTGGGATGAAATCGGGGCGCTGGGTTATTTACGGGGCGTCCGCTGAACAAATCAGACCCCCCCCTGCGGGGAAACCCAGGGGAGGACAGGCCTTTCTCAGTGATGTGTTCAATAACACCGCGTTCTTTACGCGGGTAAATTACTGCAGCCGTGAGCTGTTAGAGGTAAATCTGTGTTCTGTGGGGGTGATCTGATTTACAGGCGTGGTCCGCGAACGTCACCCCGCCCCTCCTCTCTCGACTGGAGTCATTGCCGCTGATCAATAACTCATCTGAGTGAAGAGAGACATGTGACCCAGTGTGTTACTGTACTACACCTGATCCACACGTGTGTGTTACTGTACTACATGTGATCCACACGCGTGTGTTTGCTCCTGTACAACATGTGAGTCTCGGATGAAGACGATTCTCTCAGATGAAGCTGTTCCTGAACACTGTTGAGTTTTTGGTACGACGATTTTACCACCTTTTAAAGACATACTTTTGATGTCTTTTACATCGTTTGGATAATGTGAAATATGAAACAAAGTTTCATAGTAAAAATCTAACTTCAATTTTTGCTCCCCCAAAGCCAGATGAAGGAGAATCGCTCCCGGCTCAGATATAAATGACTCACTCAGGGTGTTACAGAGAACTGCCTCTTCAGCTCCATCTGTGTAATCTACAGAGCTTTCCAACACATTCACGCATAATCCCACTTATGCTATACCAGTCTCGCATACACACATCACACTTTAGTTATAATTTCACACTTTACAAAATACTTTCAAAGACTTTTATAGGACTTATGAAAGGTAAGGCTGACAGCAGCAGTAAGAGGGGCGTCCTCCCACACGCCTGAAAGGGACGCGGAGACGAAATATGACAAGCAGGGGATTCACACAGCATGTCTGTGATCTGTTTGTCACACACATGCACACACGCACACGCTCAAACGTACACATGCACACACGCACACGCACAAACTTACACATGCACACACGCACACGCTCAAACTTACACATGCACACACGCACACGCTCAAACGTACACATGCACATATGCACACGCACACACAAACTTACACACGCACATATGCACACACGCACACACACAAACTTACACATGCACACACGCACACACACAAACTTACACATGCACACACGCACACACACAAACTTACACATGCACATATGCACACGCACACACAAACTTACACACACACATATGCACACACGCACACACACAAACTTACACATGCACACACGCACACACACAAACTTACACATGCACACACGCACACACAAACTTACACACGCACATTTGCGCTCACGCACACACACATTACATTACATTAATGGCATTCGGCAGACGATCTTATCCAGAGCAAACCCCCCGCCCCCCATCACCACAGTCTGGGGTAGTCCGGACACCTTAATGCTTCTCATAAAGTTTTAGAGCAAAGCTAATGAATCTGTCTTTATTAAAGACAATACAGCTGGTATAAATATAAAGCTGGTATAAACTCCAGAGAGTCTTCCAATGCTGCCTGACATTCAACATGAGGCCCCGGAAGCCTGTGGCACTTTCAGCACTGCCCTGTTTCAGCAGTGCCCTGTTTCAGCACTGCCCTGTTTCAGCACCACCCTGTTTCAGCACCACCCTGTTTCAGCACCGCCCTGTTTCAGCACTGCCCTGTTTCAGCACCGCCCTGTTTCAGCCCTGTTTCAGCCCTGCCCTGTTTCAGCCCTGTTTCAGCACCACCCTGTTTCAGCACTGCCCTGTTTCAGCACCACCCTGTTTCAGCACCACCCTGTTTCAGCACCACCCTGTTTCAGCACCACCCTGTTTCAGCACTGTCCTGTTTCAGCACCACCCTGTTTCAGCACCACCCTGTTTCAGCACCGCCCTGTTTCAGCACTGCCCTGTTTCAGCACCGCCCTGTTTCAGCCCTGTTTCAGCCCTGCCCTGTTTCAGCACTGCCCTGTTTCAGCACTGTCCTGTTTCAGCACTGCCCTGTTTCAGCCCTGTTTCAGCCCTGTTTCAGCACCACCCTGTTTCAGCCCTGTTTCAGCCCTGTTTCAGCACCACCCTGTTTCAGCACTGCCCTGTTTCAGCACTGCCCTGTTTCAGCACTGTCCTGTTTCAGCACTGCCCTGTTTCAGCACTGCCCTGTTTCAGCACCGCCCTGTTTCAGCACCGCCCTGTTTCAGCCCTGTTTCATTACTGCCCTGTTTCAGCACCACCCTGTTTCAGCACTGCCCTGTTTCAGCACCACCCTGTTTCAGCACTGCCCTGTTTCAGCACCACCCTGTTTCAGCACCGCCCTGTTTCAGCACTGCCCTGTTTCAGCACTGCCCTGTTTCAGCACCACCCTGTTTCAGCACTGCCCTGTTTCAGCACTGCCCTGTTTCAGCACCACCCTGTTTCAGCACTGCCCTGTTTCAGCACCACCCTGTTTCAGCACTGCCCTGTTTCAGCACTGCCCTGTTTCAGCACTGCCCTGTTTCAGCACTGCCCTATTACATCAAAAGAATGTAGCATGCTTAACACTGAAAATGACTTAATCAACCATTTTACAATTTACAAAAAGCTAATATGAATAAAGCAGTGATATCATAACAACAACGAACAGGTGCATTGTTGATATTTAGTACAGCATAAATTCTGGTAAATGTTGATATTGTGAAAAAAGCCATTGCACACTAGGCTGCTATTCAGATATTTTGATATGCCCTTTTCACAAGAACAGGATGCTGTCTGCCTGCCCTTTTCAGAAATACATACCACTCCTTCTCAGGCAGAGGAGAACTTGTGCCTCTTTCTAGCCACATTATACTGCATTAAAATGACTAATAACACAGAATTAATTCATTGTAGAGGCGTTCATGTATCTGCCTGCTATTTTCTTTCACATTTGTTCTATTTGTCAGTTGAATTCAGCTCATAATTAAAGGGGAAATGGGGTACGGAAAGCAAACACTGAGCTGTGTCCCTCTTCACGGGAGCTCCAGAACCGCAAAAAACTCAACTGAAATCTCACAACTGTGCTACACTGCACTGCACTGCACATACAGCTACGCTATAACTCACTCAACTGCTCACATTCAACTGTTCATCTTTACACAAAAAAACAGAACACAACTGTACACAAAACAAACACAACTGTGCACAAAACAAACACAACTGTACACAAAACAAACACAACTGTGCACAAAACAAACACAACTGTACACAAAACAAACACAACTGTACACAAAACAAACACAACTGTGCACTTCTACACAACACAGGATACGTTGTGCATTCTCCTGTGTCTCGGGTTGACAGGTTTTGTCAGAGGCAGAAGAAACTTGACTTGAGTTCTGTTGAGATTTGGGCGCGGGTTCCGGTGAGATCTGTGGTGTTTGTTTTGGGAGCCTCTCATTCAGGCCTGATGAAAGGCAGAAGGAAAATAGTTCTGATTTCACTTTCAATAAATAATGCATGGCTGACATTTAGAAAGAGAGAGACTCTTTTTCATTTTGTGAGCTTTTTGATGGATTCTTAAGCACGCTCGACGCTCCCACGAAGGCACAAATTATTCAACACACATTACCCAGCAGCAGCAGCAGCAGTGTTGAGACGTCTGAGAGCAGAGCCTGTTCTTCTCCAGGTGAAGGTCAATGTCAGAGCAAACCCTGTGCTGAAGGACGACTGCAGGCGGGCAATTAAAACACTCCACAGGTCTGCGGGCGAGGAGGGACTGCACGCCTTTTCACGCCCTGCGCGTTCCTGAAACATCGCCCGGGAATCCACTGTTTATAGAACAGACACTGAAAGATCACAGGGCCCCATTAAGCCCTGAGAACACAAGCTCATCTTCAAAGTATTTTAAACATTTATTCAGTGCCGCAGTTTGGGTCGTTTACTTTAACGCTCCACAGACGGGAAAAAAGTCAAATGTGAAAAGCAGCCCTATGAACAGAACTTGGGCCTGGCAGAACCCAAAGGGCTGGAGTGACTGGTGGACTTGGACATGGCCTTCCTGTCCATCCGTCTGTGACTCAGGTCATTCTGCTCCTTTAGTGTTGCCCTGACACATACAGTAATTGGTGACCTTTGACCTGCCCTGTTGCAGTGAGTTCCGAGTTGTCCTGATTGGTCAGTCAGTCCTTATTAGTAATTGGGGGGGGGGGGGTTTGAGTTGAGACAGCATTACGTTTTAGGCACTTAGCAGATCCAGTGTCCATTTTTTTAACATTCAAGCAGGATATAAAGCTGGAAAGGTTAAGTGCACATTTCTGAAGGGTACAACCTCAGAATCCAGCCCACAAGCTGCCAGTGACAAGCGCAGTTCCCTTACTGTTACGCTACACAACCATTACGCAGTTTTTGCCAGGCATGAGGAGGTCTGCTGTAAACAGGGAGAGTACAGAGGTAAGCCTTCATACTGAAGCCAGCAATTACAGAAGCTGATTTTCCATTTTCCTGAAAAAGTCACCCTGGTGTAACTGACGATAGGCGGAAGATAAGCCACTTGGGTGCAGCCGCAAAACCAATCTGCCCTCCTCATTGATGCAAACTAATAACACAGCCTGTCAGAATCACACATCTGTCTGTCACTTTGGAAATGGGCTTTTCCCATTTAAAATTCAATTGTGCTTGTTACAGCGCTAACTGTTCATCATTTTACACTGATATTAGAATTTTGTGGTTTCCAGGCTTGTCTGAATAAATCTCGCTTGGTTCCATCAGAGTGTTATTCTTCCTGTTCTTCCTGTAATCAGTTATTTTCTCCAGGGATACGCTGGGCTAGGCCAACGGTGGATACTAATCTGCAGGTTGAGAGTGGATATGTAAATATCGCTCTTATTATAGTGACACGGCTCCGCTGAGCAGCAGGGAGCCCTCAGGCGTGAGAGAGGACTCCTGATTTCAGCCCTGTGTCATACCTGGTTTACCTGTGTGTACCTGTGTCTCCGCACACCTACAGTAGCATTATAATAGAGCATGCTTATATCTGTCTTTTACACATAGGAAAATGATGATGAATTATCATAATGAACACCACATCCCAGGTATATACTCAAATATTTCATCCAGTCAAATACCCAAATATACCTCCAGGTATAAAACCATATGTCGGAGGATACCAGAATATTACCTCCAGGTACATAAGACAGCCACATTATCCAGATCCAGGTGCAGACCCACAGAGCAAATGTAAGTGTATACCCACATTTCTGCTCCAGGTTGCTAATGTAGGTTGCTAAGCAATAATGAAAATGAATTTTAGCCAGTCAAACAGAAGCATAGCAGGCACAGAAAAAAGAAGAGAGGAAGCCTTGAGACTCAGGTATGCTGCACCTGCATGTGTCACGTACCTCAGAGGAGGCGTCCTTTCTTCCGTACAGAACCGAAGCTGAGGTATTAAATCAGCCACCAGCTCTACTCAACCTTCAAAAGCAGCACGCATCACAAAGAGTGCTGTGAAATCAACACGCCCACGCGAACACGCGAACACGCCAACGCGGCAACGCGGCCACCAGGGGAACAAAAACATCTGAAACAAAAGCTTCACACAAAGCATCAAATGCTTTCTATGCTTTTATGCAAACACAAAAAAACCATGTCTACCCTTCCTTTCATCTTTCATTTCATAGTGTTGATGTTGGACCAGATTCTTATGGGAACAGAGCCTTAACAGATACCAGACCATGGGGCCCATCCACACACTGGAACAGAGCCTTAACAGATACCAGACCATGGGGCCCATCCACACACTGGAGCAGAGCCTTAACAGATACCAGACCATGGGGCCCATCCACACACTGGAACAGAGCTCTAACAGATACCAGACCATGGGGCCCATCCACACACGGCCCTTAACAGATACCAGACCATGGGGCCCATCCACACACTGGAACAGAGCCTAAACAGATACCAGACCATGGGGCCCATCCACACAAAGGAACAGAGCCTTAACAGATACCAGACCACGGGGCCCATCTACACACTGGAACAGAGCCTTAACAGATACCAGACCATGGGGCCCATCCACACACTGGAGCAGAGCCTAAACAGATACCAGACCATGGGGCCCATCCACACACTGGAGCAGAGCCTTAACAGATACCAGACCATGGGGCCCATCCACACACTGGAACAGAGCCTAAACAGATACCAGACCATGGGGCCCATCCACACACTGGAGCAGAGCCTTAACAGATACCAGACCATGGGGCCCATCCACACACTGGAGCCTGTGGGTGTCCACGAGCCTGTGAAGATGGAGATAGAAAAAGGATGTCTTTCAGAAGCACTCTGTGATGGGAAACTGCAGCGGTCCTGGCCCTGCGTGCGCTGGGCTGTAATTACTCCTCCATTACGGCTCTCACCTCCATTACGGCTCTCACCTCCACGGCGGCTCAGACCGCAGACCGCCCGGCGTGCGCGCGGTGCGAGGGGGGGGGGGGGGGAGCGCTGCCGCTAAAAGGCGTAATTAGCTGTTCCGTCTCAGCTGTCAGCGATTAATCGCAGACGCTCTCCGGGGCTGAGTGTGATCGCAGCGCCACTCTTTCTGTCAATCACACAGATCCGGCAGGACCTGACATCCAGGTGGGGGGAAAAGCAGGCACAGATCTGCCAGCACGTAGCACTGTAGCACGCCAGCATAGCACGCTAGCATACATCACAGCAGCTCGATAGCATCTACCACTGTAGCCTTTTAGCATGTGTCTGTACAGCTCAAAACCATCTACCACTGTAGCCTTTTAGCATGTGTCTGTACAGCTCAATATCATCTACCACTGTAGCCTTTTAGCATGTGTCTGTACAGCTCAAAACCATCTACCACTGTAGCCTTTTAGCATGTGTCTGTACAGCTCAATACCATCTACCACTGTAGCCTTTTAGCATGTGTCCGTACAGCTCAATACCATCTACCACTGTAGCCTTTTAGCATGTGTCTGTACAGCTCAATACCATCTACCACTGTAGCCTTTTAGCATGTGTCCGTACAGCTCAATACCATCTACCACTGTAGCCTTTTAGCATGTGCCTGTACAGCTCAATACCATCTACCACTGTAGCCTTTTAGCATGTGTCTGTACAGCTCAATACCATCTACCACTGTAGCCTTTTAGCATGTGTCTGTACAGCTCAATATCATCTACCACTGTAGCCTTTTAGCATGTGTCCGTACAGCTCAATACCATCTACCACTGTAGCCTTTTAGCATGTGTCTGTACAGCTCAATACCATCTACCACTGTAGCCTTTTAGCATGTGCCTGTACAGCTCAATACCATCTACCACTGTAGCCTTTTAGCATGTGTCTGTACAGCTCAATACCATCTACCACTGTAGCCTTTTAGCATGTGTCTGTACAGCTCAATACCATCTACCACTGTAGCCTTTTAGCATGTGCCTGTACAGCTCAATACCATCTACCACTGTAGCCTTTTAGCATGTGTCTGTACAGCTCAATACCATCTACCACTGTAGCCTTTTAGCATGTGTCTGTACAGCTCAATACCATCTACCACTGTAGCCTTTTAGCATGTGCCTGTACAGCTCAATACCATCTACCACTGTAGCCTTTTAGCATGTGTCTGTACAGCTCAATACCATCTACCACTGTAGCCTTTTAGCATGTGTCTGTACAGCTCAATACCATCTACCACTGTAGCCTTTTAGCATGTGCCTGTACAGCTCAATACCATCTACCACTGTAGCCTTTTAGCATGTGTCTGTACAGCTCAATACCATCTACCACTGTAGCCTTTTAGCATGTGTCTGTACAGCTCAATACCATCTACCACTGTAGCCTTTTAGCATGTGTCTGTACAGCTCAATACCATCTACCACTGTAGCCTTTTAGCATGTGTCTGTACAGCTCAATACCATCTACCACTGTAGCCTTTTAGCATGTGTCTGTACAGCTCAATACCATCTACCACTGTAGCCTTTTAGCATGTGTCTGTACAGCTCAATATCATCTACCACTGTAGCCTTTTAGCATGTGTCCGTACCGCTCAATACAATCTACCACTGTAGCCTTTTAGCATGTGTCCGTACCGCTCAATACAATCTACCACTGTAGCCTTTTAGCATGTGTCTGTACAGCTCAATACCATCTACCACTGTAGCCTTTTAGCATGTGTCCGTACAGCTCAATACCATCTACCACTGTAGCCTTTTAGCATGTGTCTGTACAGCTCAATACCATCAACCACGTGTCACAGCAGCTGGATAGCCGGATTGATCACGACCAGCACTGATCACAGCAGCCTGTTCTGTGGCAGGATTGGGCGCACCCAGCAATCCCAGCACGAAGCGGAGCGCGCAGGCTGGCGAAACCCCGTACGGCAGAAAGGCACTGAATAGAACAGAGAACCCTGAACAATAAGCCCACGGAAATATGGATAACCACCAGGCGCAAACCGGTGTCAGCAGCAGAGAGGAGGACCTGGGCCAGGGGCCGGCGCTCATGGGCCCCCTAGGGGCCGGTGCTCATGGGGCCCCCCAGGGGCCGGTGCTCATGGGCCCCCAGGGGCCGGTGCTCATGGGCCCCCCAGGGGGGGCTAATCCAGACAGGAAGCCTGGCTTCACAGCCGTGAGGCCGGGCTGTGTAATGGCTTCCCTGCGACTGCACTGCTGTCCCTCCTGGGTGACAGGTTGGCACATTCTGCACTGCTGTCCCTCCTGGGTGACAGGTTGGCACATTCTGCACTGCTGTCCCTCCTGGGTGACAGGTTGGCACATTCTGCACTGCTGTCCCGCCTGGGTGACAGGTTGGCACATTCTGCACTGCTGTCCCGCCTGGGTGACAGGTTGGCACATTCTGCACTGCTGTCCCTCCTGGGTGACAGGTTGGCACATTCTGCACTGCTGTCCCTCCTGGGTGACAGGTTGGCACATTCTGCACTGCTGTCCCTCCTGGGTGACAGGTTGGCACATTCTGCACTGCTGTCCCGCCTGGGTGACAGGTTGGCACATTCTGGAGGATGT
>NC_083760.1:1432194-1449694 GCF_963514075.1 Conger conger | reverse complement strand
AATCTCATATGCCTATCTCAGGATAGGGAGTGTGTAGGATAGGGAATGGGCAGGAATTCCCTGGTGATCAAACTGAACAGGAAGCTTAATCAGCCGCTCCACTTATTGGCAGCAGAACCCCCGCCCCATTGATCACAGGGAGAAATGAAGCTTCTCACACATACTGTACATCACATACGACTAAAAATCAATGCTCAATTCCCCTCTTTATGTTCTTAGGAATTAAAAATAACCAACAAACACACACACACACACACACACGCACATGCACATACACACATACATGGACACACACACTGTCACACACACACATACACACACACACTCTTTCACACACACGCACACACACACGCACATGCACACGCACACATACACGCACACACACTCTCTGTCACATACACACACACACTCTTTCACACACACGCACACATACACGCACACACACTCTCTGTCACACACACACACACACACACACACACTCGTACACACACATACTCTCACGCTCATGCACACGCACACACACACACACACACACACACACACACTCTCTCTCACACACACAGCATAGTTCCTGTCTCTCCACCAATGGCTGGCGGTGTGCCCATATTGGAGCGATACCCATCATTACACACCCTCCCACCCTTATAAAGGCAGAGGGGATTACAGGCCAATTACAGGCAGCTCGAGGGAACCGATACGCGGAGCCGCATTCATGTCCCGAACACGCTGCTCTGGGATCAGGATGTATTCAGAATCATAATCATCATAATCCTTCATTATTCAAATACATACCCATCACAGCTGAGGCCTGTGTCGGAGTCAGACCTGCAGCCTCCTCTGGGGGAGGCACAGACATGCATCGCACTGACCTGCCCCCTTGTGTGAACACTGGGGTAGGCTCACAACCACCCCCCCCCCCCCCCATCAGCAGGCTGCGATGGAGAGGTGGAGTGATGGAGAGATGGAGTGATGGAGAGATGGAGAGATGGAGAGTTAGAGTGATGGAGAAATGCTGAGATGGAGAGATGGAGAGATGGAGAGTTAGAGTGATGGAGAAATGCTGAGATGGAGAGATGGAGAGATGGAGAGTTAGAGTGATGGAGAAATGCTGAGATGGAGAGATGGAGAGATGGAGAGTTAGAGTGATGGAGAAATGCTGAGATGGAGAGATGGAGAGATGGAGAGTTAGAGTGATGGAGAAATGCTGAGATAGAGAGATGGAGAGATGCTGAGATGGAGAGATGGAGAGATGGAGAGTTAGAGTGATGGAGAAATGCTGAGATAGAGAGATGGAGAGATGGAGTGATGGAGAGATAGAGTGATGGAGAAATGCTGAGATAGAGAGATGGAGAGATGGAGAGATAGAGAGGTGGAGAGATGGAGATGTAGCGTGGTTAGCTCAGCTAGTTCGCTAGTAAGCATGGTGAAGGGCAATGAAAGGGAAGGCTGGTAGCAGGTTACCGTGACAACACTCCCTGATGACGGAACCCTCAAATTCAAAAGAACGTTGTTGCCCTTGGCTAGCGGCGAGTTCGTCTTTAGCGGACAGGTAACGCGTTTGTTCAACAAATATTTGGACGAGTGAGAGGCGGGGGTTCAAATCCCACCTCGGACTCGGGCGATTCTTCACCCGTTACAGAGAGACAGGGCTGAACCGCTGGCCGTCAGAGTGAGAGGAGATGAGTGCTGCTGTCACACACAGTGGAGCCGCAAGCATTTAAATGACCCTGCTGCGAGTCGGACGTATATTCTTTTATCATAAAATCTGATATTCAGAACCTGTTCATCTCCCAGCTCCAGGACCTACAACTCTCATTAAATTATTATTGCTCTTTTAACGACCATATTCGAACAATAAACATTATTATTAGTGCTCCATTACTGGATGCCACAGTTTCTACAGCAGTGGTCTTCACAGGGAGCGTGGGTTTACCTCCTCATTCCTAACCCTCACTCCTGTCTACATACACACACGTTTTATACGAGAACAAACTCGCAGGACCAAAGAAATAGTCAATATACGCAAGTAAGTCTGGCTTGATGCAATTCAATAAACCTCAATTTGTAAGCAATTCCAAAAGAAATTGGAAATACCACACATGGATTTCTTTCTTTTAGTGAACCAATTAAACGTGTTTTCAAAAAACAACTACACTGGAGGCCTCAATCAATTTATGAGAACACAATCCTGCTTTTTTTCTCCAGGTCATAAATTACAGTTGGAAATTATTGATCCATAAAAAGCAATCCTTTGTTTATACAGGTACAGGTTGCTCAACAGTGTTACAAAAAGCCGGATAATCTATATGATGAATCAATAACGTGCTTAGGCTGTGGTGAAAGACTGCCGGGTCAGCCATTTCTGTTCTCACTTTAAAAAAGAAAACAAATCCTGACCCACGAATCAAGGTGAGAAAAGTGAATCGAGTCGTCAAAGAGGTTAACTGACCAACTACGAGCCAAGAATGGAGACACACTGACCCCGAGACTCAGAGTTCACCCCTGCTAGAGAGGCTGTTCAAAATGGCTGCCACTCATTTCTGTCAACTAAAAAAAATCAACAAAACCTGTTTTTGTTGAGCGTATTACACTGCAGCACATTAAACTGCGCTTGGCTGTTTGTGCGGCCAGGTTTGCCTTGAAGGCTATTCTGAACAGAGACCAGACTTTCACAAGGTCCAAAGAAATTAACTGCAAAACCATTCTGTGCTTTGCACAATTGTTCACATCATTTCTGTCGCACCCGGGGTGTTTGTGTGAAGGGAGTTCAGCATGTTCCAGTCACGACTGACGGACACTTATGCAACAGTTTTCCTTCTCGAACACTTAAAAGCTTAAGAAGGACTGCAGATACAAGCAAAACAGATTAAATAAGACGGCTGTCGATAGGTTTTAAGTTTGAGTGTGTGTGGGCACAACCAATTTAACTTCTTTATATGAGATTAGGACTCTAGAAATTGTCAAGTCAGCAGAAGCAAGAACATGGGAAATTGGGTAAAAGCAAAACCCAGTGAATCAGGTGACTGTAAACCTATAAACAAGGGATTCATAAAAACACAAGGCACATTTACATTATGTGAAGCTTTACACAGTGATGTTTCAAACCATCAGTCATCTCCACACCCTACACGCAGTGAGGTAAAGTACACAAAATTATAGCAGAAAATACTACATCTCTCTGAGCACCAGTCAGGGTAAGTGGCTGATATAAACTGGAGATAATTGAGGGCTTTTTCTGGTTGTAGGAATGAAAGTGGCATGGAAACGCTTGCCCTTTAAAGACCTTATTAGCAGGAGGTACAGGCCCCTGTGTGTGGGGTTCTGCCCTGTCTCCTGTGTGTGTGGTTCTGCCCTGTCTCCTGTGTGTGTGGTTCCGCAGGCTGTGTGTGTGGTTCTGCCCTGTCTCCTGTGTGTGTGGTTCTGCAGGCTGTGTGTGTGGTTCTGCCCTGTCTCCTGTGTGTGTGGTTCTGCCCTGTCTCCTGTGTGTGGGGTTCTGCCCTGTCTCCTGTGTGTGGGGTTCTGCCCTGTGTGTGGGGTTCTGCAGGCTGTGTGTGGGGTTCTGCCCTGTGTGTGGGGTTCTGCCCTGTCTCCTGTGTGTGGGGTTCTGCCCTGTGTGTGGGGTTCTGCAGGCTGTGTGTGGGGTTCTGCCCTGTGTGTGGGGTTCTGCCCTGTCTCCTGTGTGTGGGGTTTGGCTCTGTCTGCTTCCACACGCTGATGTAGGCCCCAGTGTGTGGTAACGGTGCGTGCTACAGCAAGGCCAAACACCAGAACAACATTCAGCCCCTGTAACATTAAAGATAAGGGTGAGAGGGGGAGGGACGAAGATAAAGAAATCACTGTCTATCTGCGCTGGGAGGGACAGACCCTTTGTCAGATTGAGGGAGCAGCACGGTTAGCTGGATAATGCCATTACCTATCAATACAAGGTGAGCAGAACACTAAATAACTGTTTTCCGATAATGGGAAAATAAAATCCATCTGTTTAACACTGGGAGTTTGACAGACTGCTTAGGTAACTTCCCATTCACCTCCAGGGGAGCTAGGTCTGTTCCCAGCACAGAAACGAAACAATACGGGCTCATACAATTACAGACAAATCACTACGATCCAACCATTGATTTGGCTGGTTTTTATAGTCATTAACGTCAGATTCAAGGACGTTTCCAATACAACTCTACATACCCCGCTGGCTAACTAATGCTTGTGCGGATCCATTTAACAACAATGTGTTTTAGCGTCGCCCCCGTGAGCATTCATTCCTGTCAGGGCCTCCCCCCCGTCCTCCCGCTCCCCAGCTCATAAATACTTTATTCCAGAAGAAAAATGTTATGTTCCCATTCATAACTGCAGAAAAGGGAAATATGAGTCTTTGTTCTTGTGTTTTAAGGGACCTTTCGCCCTGTAACCTGAATTCATTCAGCAGCTCCCCGGAGCCTGCCGTCTACATGAGTCACTGCCCTCGTCCAGAATAAGCAGCGCATTTTAAACCACAGCAGCTGTCATAATCCTCATCAGGCCCAGTGTGTTCCACACACACCCTGCATGTCCACCGAGCCCGTAATCACACACCGCTTATCAGGAGTTTTCACACACAACAAATGCGCAGATTACGAGGAGCTGTTAATAATTGAAGTAAATTTGTGCCAGTTTTTGTCATAAAGGGAAAAGGTTGGGGAGTTTTTTTCCTCCACAGTGAAAGTTGGAGGCGGAGAGCTGTGTCTGAGAGTATCTCTCTGTGTTGTGAGATAGGGGGTAGAGGGGAGGCGGAGAGCTGTGTCTGAGAGTATCTCTCTGTGTTGTGAGGTAGGGGGTAGAGGGGAGGTGTAGTCGTGTCTGAGAGTATCTCTCTGTGTTGTGAGATAGGGGGTAGAGGGGAGGTGTAGTCGTGTCTGAGAGTATCTCTCTGTGTTGTGAGATAGGGGATAGAGGGTGTAATCGTGTCTAAGAGTATCTCTCTGTGTTGTGAGATAGGGGATAGAGGGGAGGTGTAGTCGTGTCTGAGAGTATCTCTCTGTGTTGTGAGATAGGGGGTAGAGGGGAGGTGTAGTCGTGTCTGAGAGTATCTCTCTGTGTTGTGAGATAGGGGGTAGAGGGGAGGTGTAGTCGTGTCTGAGAGTATCTCTCTGTGTTGTGAGATAGGGGGTAGAGGGGAGGTGTAGTCGTGTCTGAGAGTATCTCTCTGTGTTGTGAGATAGGGGGTAGAGGGGAGGTGTAGTCGTGTCTGAGAGTATCTCTCTGTGTTGTGAGATAGGGGGTAGAGGGGAGGTGTAGTCGTGTCTGAGAGTATCTCTCTGTGTTGTGAGATAGGGGGTAGAGGGGAGGTGTAGTCGTGTCTGAGAGTATCTCTCTGTGTTGTGAGATAGGGGGTAGAGGGGAGGTGTAGTCGTGTCTGACAGCCTGCTGGTTTTTTTTCCAGTACTGAGACTCGCTGCTCTGGGTTCTGCTCAGACTGCTGCCAACAAATTATGTTCAAGGTTAACACTCCAAACTGCTGCACTAAATAACATTTTATCTTGAGGCAATACCATCTTTAATTACATTTTACTGATTCAGAACACAGCTGTAAATATAATGTTATTGCCAAATAACACTGTGAATGCCAGGGTTATGCTAAGTACTCAGTAACTTGCTTTCATTATGGAAGGAATGCACTGAGTGCAATTATGTCAAGGCAGAAAAACGTGCATTATTATTTTTTATTTGGCTCTGTACTACTCAATTTTAAGATTGTAAAATCAAACAATTCCCATTACCACCTCTTATTAAAGGATATTATTATATATTATTATGAAGCATTAGAAACTGCAGCACTTTTATACATAGTCCCCCTATTTCAGGGCACAATAATGGCATGACAAATGACTTAGTCAGGTGTGTAAAATTGCTTTCTTATTGCTGGTGTAAGAGAGCTTTCAGTATCTAATCGTGATAGCAGGCTTTTGGTTCCCTTTGGAGTCTGTTATTTGGGTGAGAAAACCCCCCCCCAAAAAAACAGGACATATGCCAAACCTTAAGATTACCAAAATGAACAAGTCAGTAGTCAGTGACTACTACTCTCCACAGAAAACTTCACAAACAGATCTCCAGAGGCTACATGGCAAGCACTAGTTAGCTGCCAGAACAGGAAACAGGATGGCCAGGTTACAGTTTGCTAAGAAGTACCTAAAAGGGCCTGTGGAGCTGATGAGTGTTGTGGAGGTTAACAGGAACAGCCCAGGAAGCCGCCCCCCCATCCCCCATCCCTCCACACGGTGAGCACCACACATCCAGAGCAGCTCCAGCCGTCTGGTCTGGCCATGTGAGGCTGCAGACGGCCTCACTCCCCTTCCCTGGTGATGTGCCGGCAGATAGCAGCGCCAGAGCTTAATCTGAAGTGTACACAAGCGTCTTATCTGCTCAAGTTCCGGCTCCAATGCCTCCAAAAAGTTACAGAAGGTTATTAAAAAAACCGACATTGACTGAGGAGAGGCCTTCCCGGCGCGCCCGGCAGTCGGAGGAGAAGTGCGGTGATCGGGGCGCTGACCGCCGGGGCGGGCCCGAGCCCCAGAGCTCATCGGCGGGAATGGAGGAAAACCGACCAATCATCCCAGCTCTTCGCGGTTTACAGATAGAGCCCACTTCTGAGGAGAACTGGCATTACGTTGGCGGCGAGCCGCGTGATAGACCCTCAGACCTCCTGGGAGAGGTTTTCGGTGGTCTGATGTGCCGTTTCTCAGCGGAAATCGGGAGCGCCGTGTCTGCTCACTTCCATCTGAAATGACAATCTGCTGTTTCTAAGCAACACCTTGGCCAATTCAGCATTACATGGGGAGAATGCATCACTTCAGGTTTTACCCTGGAGAGAGCCAAGAGGGTTGTGGGTAGAATGTAGTTTGGGTTAGACCAGGGAGTAGAGGGTAGAGGGAAGGGGTGTTTTGTGTAAGGGCTAAACATTACATGACATTACGCTGCGCTATATTACATGACCATACGTTACACTACTTTAGGCAAATTAGGCAGTAGGTACACTTAAGGGTAAGAAAAGGTGAGCATTGCTGGGCTGAATGGCCTGTTCTTGCCATTACCTTATGTTGTGCTATGTTACATAACATTACCTTATGTTATGTTATGCTATGTTACAGTGTACCTAGCATTCCAGTGTTATTCTAGGTACACTGGAAGCCATTCTGCATGCGTCTCTCTCTCTCAGGGAAAGGCAGCTTTGGTTGGACTATGATGCTGATGATGATTTATGATCATAATCATTATTATTTAATGAGTCGATGTTATGGACCGATGCCCTTGTCCGGGGACAATCATATCACAGAGATTTATTGAAGTGGATCATCAAACAGGGGGAGTCGTGCCTTCATTCAGAGACAAAAGCAAGGAAACTTCATCAAGGCCCTGCTCTATATGAGCATTCAAGCACAACACAGTGCTCCAGAAGAGCACAAAAACAGAGAGGCCAGGTTCTGAGTGCAGTTCTGGGTGGGTATGGGTAATCAGGCAGTAGTGGGGGTTATAGAGGGGTTCTGAGTGTGGTTCTGAGTGTCGTTCTGGGTGGTTCTGGGTGGGTATGGGTAATCAGGCAGTAGTGGGGGTTATAGAGGGGTTCTGAGTGTGGTTCTGAGTGTCGTTCTGGGTGGTTCTGGGTGGGTATGGGTAATCAGGTGGTAGTGGGGGTTATAGAGGGGTTCAGGGAGGTTCTGGGTGGTTCTGGGTGGGTATGGGTAATCAGGCGGTAGTGGGGGTTATAGAGGGGTTCAGGGAGGTTCTGGGTGGTTCTGGGTGGGTATGGGTAATCAGGTGGTAGTGGGGGTTATAGAGGGGTTCAGGGAGGTTCTGGTTGGTTCTGGGTGGGTATGGGTAATCAGGTGGTAGTGGGGGTTATAGAGGGGTTCAGGGAGGTTCTGGGTGGTTCTGGGTGGGTATGGGTAATCAGGTGGTAGTGGGGGTTATAGAGGGGTTCAGGGAGGTTCTGGGTGGTTCTAGGTGGGTATGGGTAATCAGGTGGTAGTGGGGGTTATAGAGGGGTTCAGGGTGGTTCTGGGTGGGCATGGGTGGTTCTGTCCTCACCTGATCGAGGTCTGTCGTCTTTAAGGGCTCTGGAGACCGTTAAATGCTCCTAGGAGGAGTGAGGAGCATTCTGGAGGAAACTTCAGCGAGAACACGCGATCCTTTACGCTTCATGCTCTCAACAGCACCCTGAGGGCAGACGGCCGTGTCCTGCTTGACGTCACTACTGAAGCGAACTCCGTTCTGCCCTCTGCACTAAGCTCCAATGGACCTACTTCAGTTAAGATTGCTTTTCCCCCAAACGCCCTGGACTGAGTTGAAGAATATAATTTTTTGTTGTATAATTGTTTTAAAAGCGAGCGAAACAAAGAAGAAAACAGGCGAGTATGGAACAAGGACGTTCCATTTGGCAAATACACGTTTCCTTGATTCCTCTGTCCTTGTGTTCTCTCCTTGTTTCCTCCGTTGGAAGGAGCTCAGGAGCGAGGGAAGGACAGAGTGAAAATGAGCGAGCAGCAGAAAGAGCCCCAGGATCGGATGGCGATGCAGTGGACTGTGCAGCCCATGGGAACAGCACAGTTATCATGTGAGTTAAAACAGGCAGTGAGCAGAGAGAGAGAGAGAGTGAGAGGAGAGAGGGGAAGAGAGTGAGAGGAGAGAGAGAAGGGGGACATGTGGAGAGAGGGAAGGGAGAAAGGGAGGTATAGACTGAGGGGTGGTCAGAGGGTAGTGAATTACGGCTCCAGACGCTTGTGTCTGAGAGCAGGATACAGACCGACCGGTATAGGAGAGGGGCCTCCCGGCTGTACCCCTGGGGCTCCACCTCCACACTTACAGGAGGGGGCGCTGTAGAGTGTTGTGGGCAGTAGGGGGCGCTGTAGAGTGTTGTGGACAGTAGGGGGTGCTGTAGAGTGTTGTGGGCAGTAGGGGGCACTGTAGAGTGTTGTGGACAGTAGGGGGCGCTGTAGTGTTGTGGGCAGTAGGGGGCGCTGTAGAGTG
Organism: Conger conger; assembly: GCF_963514075.1. Lineage (NCBI taxonomy): Eukaryota > Metazoa > Chordata > Actinopteri > Anguilliformes > Congridae > Conger > Conger conger. Next base: position 1,440,697 of record NC_083760.1, on the reverse strand, counting down.
TTGTGGACAGTAGGGGGCACTGTAGAGCGTTGTGGACAGTAGGGGGCGCTGTAGAGTGTTGTGGACAGTAGGGGGCGCTGTAGTGTTGTGGACAGTAGGAGGCGCTGTAGTGTTGTGGGCAGTAGGAGGCACTGTAGTGTTGTGGGCAGTAGGGGGTGCTGTAGAGTGTTATGGGCAGTAGGGGGCGCTGTAGAGAGTTGTGGACAGTAGGGGGTGCTGTAGTGTTGTGGGCAGTAGGGGGCGCTGTAGAGTGTTGTGGACAGTAGGAGGCGCTGTAGTGTTGTGGGCAGTAGGGGGCGCTGTAGAGTGTTGTGGGCAGTAGGGGGCGCTGTAGAGTGTTGTGGGCAGTAGGGGGCGCTGTAGAGTGTTGTGGACAGTAGGAGGCGCTGTAGTGTTGTGGGCAGTAGGGGGCTCTGGGGAGTCACAACAGCATCAGGCTAATGAGAGGCAGGGCAGAGTCGAATCACATCTCAGCTGCATCCCTCCTTAATTATCCCTAAACGAGCAGCGAAAACAACCCTAATTTCACACAGACGGGAGCGTGGCCAGCCCTGCAGCCGTGGGTTTGGAGGTGTGTGCGTGTGTGTGTGCGTGCGTGCGTGCGTGTGTGCGTGCACATGTGTTGTGGTGACCCACTGGTTGAGAGAGAGAGAGCGTGCAAAAGGTGTGAACAAAAATAATTTTATTTTTCTTAGTGTCTCAGACACTTTTCAATTGTCCAGAACAAAAAATTTGGTTCCTTTCTCAAAAAAATAAATAAACGGCCAAAAAATTTGGAACACCGAAAAAAAGGAAAAGACCCAAAAAAAAGAACCGGCATCCACGTGACAGCGTTCGTCCGTCCGTCTTTGCCCGGGGCTGGGCCGCTCCTGGCCTCCGTGTCTCCCCGGCCTCGGTAGTCCGCTTTACAGCCTGTCCGCCCTCCTTACGGGATTCTGTCTAGGATTTTGGAGCGGGATAGGTTAGCGGGTTTTACAGCAGGAGAGATATGCTCACGTGAGTCTCCAAGTTAAGTTTCGGTCGCGGGGTTTCGTCCCGGAATACTCGCTCGTCTTTAGTCCGCACGGGCTTCGCCTCTCTCCGCCTCCGTCGTCAGCCCCGCTCTGTTCTCCAGCCCGGCTTTTTGTAGCGTGCTGCTCTCCTCTCTCATTCGGCTCAGCTGTGCCTGTTCAATCAGAACTGGTTAGAGGTTTGCATTCCGCACGCGCCTCGCCCCGGTGGTGCTGGCCGTGGTGCTGACTCTTCCTCCCGGCTCTCTCCAAGGTGCGGCTCTGTTTAAATCGGACATAGGGAAATATTCGCCGTCAATTACTTTACCCAGCTCCTGACGTCGGTGCACTGGCCGTTCCACTCCAGTGGTGTATCGATCCCTGATCGGCCCACCACAGTGTGTATATGTAATAAGTGTGTGTATGTACTGTGTGTGTGTGTGTGTGTGTGTGTGTGTGTGTGTGTATGTGTGTGTGTCACTGCCAGTCTTTGAGGGAAAATGTCAGTCCTGGTCCCAGGCTGAGAGAACAAACAGTGAGCAGAACTTCAGAACAGAGTAGGGTTGTCTGTTGTTTGAGGTTTTTCCAGGGCAACCAAATCTGGGCAGATTACCGGCTGGCTCAGGGAAACAGTTATCATGGCGCACAAGGTCTTCATCTCGAAAGAACCCCACCACCATGGAGCCACTGGTGTACAATTCAGCACTGAGCATTGGGCAATGACCTCCATTTTAAGGACGATGGCTTTGACCTCCATTTTGTGGATGATAGATTTGACCTCCATTTTGTGGACGATGGCTTTCACAGACTGCACATACACGCTCAGGGTGTAACTCTGGGCTCGGATGAGCACAGCTACGGCATCATTTATATTTCTTCTTTATATTTTTCCTTCTTCTGTTAAATCAAAATGTAATTCCGTTTTAAAGACCTCATTGTGTGTCTCCGCTGTGTTGCGTCACATAATTGTGGCAGTGGGGAGACCTTGATCAAGGTCAAAAATACTTTTTGTCAGAAGTAGGAGTTTAGAAGCAGGAGACGCTTAAAGATAGATTCATTTTGAGGTTGCTGAGAGGGTCGTATGAATTTTTACAAACTGACGCAGTTTTAAAAGGAATAAATGAAAAGAGCGGCAGTTGTTTATATGTTCTTCAGAGGATCTTCAGTCCGACTCCAGGTTTAGCCTCAGAGGCAGCTACGTATCTCTGTTGCACGGCTAACACCGTCCACCTGACAGCGGGAGTTGCCTGGTAATGAGGCCTACTTCTGAAAACGTTTGCAGACACTACGTCACTAAATCCCTGGGCAGGCTGTAGTGCTATTCTCCTCTCAGGGGCTCTTGTGATTATGGTGTTTCAGCGTGGTGAAAGCGGTTGGCTTGGGTGCACCTCCATGGTCTTGGGACTGGGTAGTCATCTGCCCTTTCCCGTCAGCACTGGGCGAAATGCGATGAGTGCACAGATGAATCAGTTCATTCCTTTTGTCTTTTTGTTTAGAACAGCCCTTCATGTGTGTTTTACTGCTTATGGATTTTGTGCTGTTAACCTGTGGGAGAACCTATGCACTTGTGAATCGCTTTGGATTAAAAGCGTCAGCAAAATGACAAAAATGTCAATGTGATGCGTGTGAGGATGAATACTCAATTCAGGTCGAGAGGAAAAAAAGAAGGCAGCTATATCGCAGAGATGCTCTCAAAATAAATGTATGTGATCAGTGCTATAGGGAGGCAGCTTTATCGCAGAGATGCTCTCAAAATAAATGTATGTGATCAGTGCTATAGGGAGGCAGCTTTATCGCAGAGATGCTCTCCAAATAAATGTAAGTGATCAGTGCTAGAGGGAATTACTTCAATCTTTGAATAAGACAGGGCTGCCCAAAATAATAAAAAATCTGCACGTACTAGTCCAGGCTTATTGACACCTCTGTCAAAAATGCACCAACCACTAAAAACTACCTGTACACACCGATACACATCTACAAATACCTGTACCTACCTGTACACAACGATATACATCTACAAATACCTGTACACACCTGTACACACCTGTACACATCTACAAATACCTGTACCTACCTGTACACACCGATACACATCTACAAATACCTGTACCTACCTGTACACACCTGCAGATGCCTCTGTGCACCTGCATATACTTACAAATACCTGTGGATACATGTACACACTTGTACTCACCTACAGTTACTTGTACACACCTGTACATACCTGTGGTTACCTAAATGCACCGGTACACACCTACAGATACCTGTGGACACCTCGACACACCTTGGTGAAGAGCGCAGGCAGACTGAACTCACACGAGAGTCATAATGCAGCTGTACCCAGAATGCACTGCAATCTGAACTCAGCCTTCTTCCACTGGAACAGGCACTGAGACCCTGCTCAGACCAGTGTGCATATATAATGTATATCCACTGGGACAGGCACTGAGACCCTGCTCAGACCACTGTGCATATACACTGTCTATCCATTTCAGTAGTCACGCACCACATGGTCACTAAGTGAAATAATAATCTGGAGAGCCATCTTAAAAAGGAACCTTGCTCCCAACCTACCCAATCTAATGCTGGGGATAAAAGGGAATCTATCTGCATAAACAAATTAATTAAATTAATTTAATCTGCTGAGATGACTTCCTGATGAAATTGTAAAGGAACTTCATAAATATGCAAACGAGCATCAGTGCAGAGCACGGACTGCGTGCTATAAAACACTCTTCACAAAACGGATCCATTTGCATTTCCATCAGAATATTCTCTTGCCTTTCTAGGCAGTACTGATCAATTATTCACTACAAAAAAAAAACGTATTTACACTGTAAGAAAAATAGCTGACCCGGCCCTCCGCGATCATTGCACTCAATGAACAGACACTAACAGGAAGTGAGTTCAGATGTTAAATGTCAGTGGCAGGAAGTGAGTTGAGAGGTTAAAGGTTAGTGGCAGGAAGTGAGTTAAGTTGAGACACCAGGGTGTCTTTCTGCACCAACCTACCCCGTAAACCCCCACAGAGCCTCCACAGAGCCCTGCTTTATGAGAAATATCTTCCAGCGTCGGGGGGGGGGGGTTTTGGAGCAGCTCTGGAGGATGCGGACGTGCTGAGGTGCCCTGAATCGCATCCCAGTGCAGCGCCGCAAAACCCAGTCCAACGGGGCCCCAAACAGCATGCAGATCACACTCGCACAGAGAGAGGGAAATCACAGAACAATCACAGGAACAGGTGATAACAGCCAACAGATCACATTCCCACAGAGAGAGGGAAATCACAGAACAATCATGGGAACAGGCGGTGAAGCCTGTCATAAACTAAATGGGCCATCAGTTAGAAGTAGAACTGGGTTTATGCAATTCAGCGAGATTTATTCCCACATCTCTGAGTTGCATTTCTGTCATCTTCACCTTGAGAGCAGCATCAGTCGTGGAGGAGACAGACACTGCTTTCTGGAAATAAAGTCACCATATTCATAAACGGGAAACATTCTCAGGAATAGCATCATCACCACTCTGCTACAGACACAGAGCTCCTACAGGCACAGAGCTCCCTGCAACAGACACAGAGAGCTCTGCAACAGACACAGAGCTCCTACGGACACAGAGGGTTGTAAACCGTGAGCATGGTGAGGGGAAGGCTCGAGTTTTATTGCCTTGCCTGGCAAATAAGAGGCTGATAAGCATCTAAACTACTGTTCTCACTAGGGGTCTATTTAAGAACCTGGCATTGCCGTTTTTCAGGCTTATTACATTGCAATTTTTTGTATTGCATAAATATAAACGCAATAATAACTTGAGACAGTGGTTTATCAAAGTGGATAGGGTTAATATCATGATTCATCTGGAAGCTGGATGGTTTGGTTTATGGCTTAAAATGCTTCAGCTAGGAACTTTCTGAAAAGTCAATGGCAAAAATGATTGGGAAAATCTTTATGGAAAAAAACGAAGGGGAAATGTTCTCTGGATCCACAGGGGTGGGCGATGAGGACCGCTGCTCGGGACTCTGCAGGGCTGCAGAGCTGCAGAGCTGGAGCCCTGGCAGAAGCGCTGATTGCAGTATGTTTCTTTTTCTGCTTTGGCACCAGGCCTGACATAATTATTCATAGATGTGTTGATCTTATGTAAGCGCGGCCTGTGCCCTGTCCTGGGAGTCCACCCCGTCACCCCACGTTCAGAGACGCTCCCCTTCCCCCCGCGTTCAGAGACGCTCCCCTTCCCCCCGCGTTCAGAGACGCTCCCCTTCCCCCCGCGTTCAGAGACGCTCCCCTTCACCCCGCGTTCAGAGACGCTCCCCTTCCCCCCGCGTTCAGAGACGCTCCCCTTCACCCCGCGTTCAGAGACGCTCCCCTTCCCCCCGCGTTCAGAGACGCTCCCCTTCCCCCCGCGTTCAGAGACGCTCCCCTTCACCCCGCGTTCAGAGACGCTCCCCTTCCCCCCGCGTTCAGAGACGCTCCCCTTCCCCCCGCGTTCAGAGACGCTCCCCTTCCCCCCGCGTTCAGAGACGCTCCCCTTCACCCCGCGTTCAGAGACGCTCCCCTTCCCCCCGCGTTCAGAGACGCTCCCCTTCCCCCCGCGTTCAGAGACGCTCCCCTTCCCCCCGCGTTCAGAGACGCTCCCCTTCCCCCCGCGCTCAGAGACGCTCCCCTTCCCCCCGCGTTCAGAGACGCTCCCCTTCCCCCCGCGTTCAGAGACGCTCCCCTTCCCCCCGCGTTCAGAGACGCTCCCCTTCCCCCCGCGTTCAGAGACGCTCCCCTTCCCCCCGCGTTCAGAGACGCTCCCCTTCCCCCCGCGTTCAGAGACGCTCCCCTTCCCCCCGCGCTCAGAGACGCTCCCCTTCCCCCCGCGTTCAGAGACGCTCCCCTTCCCCCCGCGTTCAGAGACGCTCCCCTTCCCCCCGCGTTCAGAGACGCTCCCCTTCCCCCCGCGCTCAGAGACGCTCCCCTTCCCCCCGCGTTCAGAGACGCTCCCCTTCCCCCCGCGTTCAGAGACGCTCCCCTTCCCCCCGCGTTCAGAGACGCTCCCCTTCCCCCCGCGTTCAGAGACGCTCCCCTTCCCCCCGCGTTCAGAGACGCTCCCCTTCCCCCCGCGTTCAGAGACGCTCCCCTTCCCCCCGCGTTCAGAGACGCTCCCCTTCCCCCCGCGTTCAGAGACGCTCCCCTTCCCCCCGCGTTCAGAGACGCTCCCCTTCCCCCCGCGTTCAGAGACGCTCCCCTTCCCCCCGCGTTCAGAGACGCTCCCCTTCCCCCCGCGTTCAGAGACGCTCCCCTTCCCCCCGCGTTCAGAGACGCTCCCCTTCCCCCCGCGCTCAGAGACGCTCCCCTTCCCCCCGCGTTCAGAGACGCTCCCCTTCCCCCCCGCGTTCAGAGACGCTCCCCTTCCCCCCGCGTTCAGAGACGCTCCCCTTCCCCCCGCGTTCAGAGACGCTCCCCTTCCCCCCGCGTTCAGAGACGCTCCCCTTCCCCCCCGCGTTCAGAGACGCTCCCCTTCCCCCCGCGTTCAGAGACGCTCCCCTTCCCCCCGCGTTCAGAGACGCTCCCCTTCCCCCCGCGTTCAGAGACGCTCCCCTTCCCCCCGCGTTCAGAGACGCTCCCCTTCCCCCCGCGTTCAGAGACGCTCCCCTTCACCCCGCGTTCAGAGACGCTCCCCTTCCCCCCGCGTTCAGAGACGCTCCCCTTCCCCCCGCGTTCAGAGACGCTCCCCTTCCCCCCGCGTTCAGAGACGCTCCCCTTCCCCCCGCGTTCAGAGACGCTCCCCTTCCCCCCGCGTTCAGAGACGCTCCCCTTCCCCCCGCGTTCAGAGACGCTCCCCTTCCCCCCGCGCTCAGAGACGCTCCCCTTCCCCCCGCGTTCAGAGACGCTCCCCTTCCCCCCCGCGTTCAGAGACGCTCCCCTTCCCCCCCGCGTTCAGAGACGCTCCCCTTCCCCCCGCGTTCAGAGACGCTCCCCTTCCCCCCCGCGTTCAGAGACGCTCCCCTTCCCCCCGCGTTCAGAGACGCTCCCCTTCCCCCCGCGTTCAGAGACGCTCCCCTTCCCCCCCGCGTTCAGAGACGCTCCCCTTCCCCCCGCGTTCAGAGACGCTCCCCTTCCCCCCGCGTTCAGAGACGCTCCCCTTCCCCCCGCGTTCAGAGACGCTCCCCTTCCCCCCGCGTTCAGAGACGCTCCCCTTCCCCCCGCGTTCAGAGACGCTCCCCTTCACCCCGCGTTCAGAGACGCTCCCCTTCCCCCCGCGTTCAGAGACGCTCCCCTTCCCCCCGCGTTCAGGCCCGTTCAGCCGTGATCCAGCCTGAGAGAACCCGCTGCTCCTCTCTCTCAACCACACACAGAGTCATTCATAATTCCTTTTAAAATTATGGTCTCAAAACATCAGAATGTCAACAAACCCAAAGGCAGTTATCCAGGGGTCACTGTTATTGACACACAAACTTTATTTCAAACACGACTCAGAACATCATTCCATCATGAGGTTTTGCAGCCCGGACAAAAATATTGTATTCCTGCAAATTCCCAGAGATCCGCAGTAGTGCTGGCCAGAACATAAAGAGGAATAAAATATGTATTTGACCTTTGACCCGTATCCGGCTGTAGCCCCACAGGAGCGAGAGTGGTGCATTACGTATCAAACTAACGCTGCACAGCAGACACAAACCGACCAATCAGAGCAACCATACACACACAGGCACAAACCGACCAATTAGAGCAACCATACACACACACAGGCACAAACCGACCAATCAGAGCCGGCACACACACAGACACAAGCCGACCAATCAGAGCCGCCACACACACAGCCCCACCCTGAGGCTCCAGGTGGATGGCCAATCAGCTCACACCAGACTTTGGGCTCAGATCGCTGGGGAAAAGCAAGAGTGATGGCACAGCATGATACCAAGCCAGGAGAACTCCTCATTCTCACCGGAACACGTTTTTAAAATACGAGGCTCATTTCCCAGGGCAGTCAGCAGTGACCTTCGCTCTAATGGGGTTTGGGTTAAAGGTACACACAGGGCTCATCTCCCCAGGTAAAGGGCCGGACACACTGCACCAGGAGGAGGCAGTGCGGTATAACTCACCTGCGAAGCAGCTCTAGGCAGTGCAGAGAGAGGTTTGGCAGCTCAGGTAAGCAGTTTTACTGGGAATGCAAAACCACCAGCTCAGTGAAGCACGTGGCCAAGCCTGGTGTACTCTGTGTGAACTGTTAATAACGCTTCTTAAGGGCAACAGATCACATTAGAAACACAAACAAAACAAAGCAATCACATTCATTTACACAGCTGTTGGACATAGCTACCTAATCACACAGTGCTGAATCCCTGAGCCAATCACACACGGGCCTGAGGTTTGAGATAGTAAAGGGGGCAGGACCCGTGCAGAGGGTAAAGGGGCGTGGCCAGTGACAGTGCAGAGGGTAAAGGGGCGTGGCCAGTGCAGGGGTAAAGGGGCGTGGCCAGTGCATAGGGTAAAGGGGCGGGGCCAGTGCAGAGGGTAAAGGGGCGGGGCCAGTGCAGA
>NC_083760.1:1414694-1422194 GCF_963514075.1 Conger conger | reverse complement strand
CAGTACAGACACACTGCCCTCTCACAGTACAGACACACTGCCCTCTCACAGTACAGACACACTGCCATCCCACAGTACAGACACACTGCCCTCTCACAGTACAGACACACTGCCATCCCACAGTACAGACACACTTCCCTCTCACAGTACAGACACACTGTCCTCTCACACTACAGACACACTGAACCTCAGAACCTTCAGCCCGACCACTACACAGCTTCCATTCCCTGGAAACGGTCAGTTTAATCGAGAGTGTGTGTGTGTGTGTGTGTGTGTGTGAGTGTGTGTGGGGTATTTGTGTGTGTTTGTGGGAGAGTGAGTGAAAGTGTGTGTGTGTGTGTATTTGTGTGTGTGTGTGTGTGTGTGACTTCACAGGGCGTTGGAGTCAGGTTTAAAATGGGAGTGGATGTTTGGCTTTTTTAGTGGCTGTGTCTAATGCATAATGAGCTCTTTCCACAATTCCCCCATCTTAGCACATCTTTCGCTATAACTCATTGATATGGTGTGGAGGCCACTTAGGACGGTCAGCCAAAAAACAGGTCTAAAAGCATCACACTTGAAAAAGCATTCGTTTTGGCTCAATAAATGACTGACCAAGGCAAGAACTCTTTAAAATCTCTCACTTTGATAGATTTCAGATTGTCATCGTCTCCTGTGAGATAGCCCACAGCCTCTCAGCACGGTCATAACTGTTCTGAGATTTCATTGCTTCTATGCAGCTCAGGTTCTGTACTTCACCCGCTAAAATAGCAAATCAAGCAACATGGCTTATGAGCGAACAATATCGCCCACTCACATAACCACACAACCTGCTAATGAGGCAACATAGGCTGCTAACACAACATCACTACCCGCTAATGAAACAACACAGCCTGCTAACAGAACTTGCTGATTAAAGAATGTTTGTTGTATATAGCTCTGGATAAGTGCACCTGCCAAATGCCTGTAGTGTAATGTACACAGCTCACTAACTGAAAAAAAACCTGCTGACTAAAGAACACACCCTGTCACAGAACAACACAAGGCAATCTGGGCATTTCAAACTTTTGGATACTGAACATGGATCAACCAGAGACACTGAACACTGATCTACCAGAGATACTGAACACTGACCTCTGGTATACTGAACACTGATCTTCAGTATGTGAACACTGATCTCTGGTATAGTGAACACTGTTCTCCGATATGCTGAACACTGATCTCTGGTATGTGAACACTGTTCTCCGATATGCTGAACACTGATCTCCGGTATACTGAACACTGATCTCTGGTATACTGAACACTGTTCTCCAGTATACTGAACACTGTTCTCCAGTATACTGAACACTGATCTCCGGTATAGTGAACACTGATCTCTGGTATAGTGAACACTGATCTCCAGTATGTGAACACTGTTCTCCGATATGCTGAACACTGTTCTCCAGTATACTGAACACTGTTCTCCAGTATACTGAACACTGATCTCTGGTATACTGAACACTGTTCTCCAGTATACTGAACACTGTTCTCTGATATACTGAACACTGTTCTCCGGTATACTGAACACTGTTCTCCAGTATACTGAACACTGATCTCTGGTATACTGAACACTGTTCTCCAGTATACTGAACACTGTTCTCCAGTATACTGAACACTGATCTCTGGTATACTGAACACTGTTCTCCAGTATACTGAACACTGTTCTCCAGTATACTGAACACTGATCTCTGGTATACTGAACACTGATCTCTGGTATACTTTACATTACATTATTGGCATTTGGCAGACGCTCTTATCCAGAGCGACGTACAACAAAGTGCATACCCATAACCAGGGATAAGTTCGCTGAAAGACCCTAGAGGTAAGTACAATTTCAACTGCTACCTGTACAACAAAGAGAACGACAAGGGCCTTTTTTTTTTTTCTTTTTTTTTTGAACAAACAAACAAACAAACAGAGCAAAAGTCACCAAAGTTAACTATCCAAACACTGCTTACCTAGCCAACTAAAAATACCGATACACAAAGCAAGTCACAGAGACAACAATTAAGGTTCACAGGGAGGTAGGGAGGGATGGGGAGAGGTGCTGCTTGAAGAGGTGCGTCTTCAGCTTGCGCTTGAAGGTGGGGAGAGATTCTATAGTTCTGACCTCAACGGGGAGTTCGTTCCACCACCGTGGAGCCAGAACAGACAGTAGTCGTGAGCGTGAGGTGGAGGTTCTGAGAGGGGGAGGTGCCAAGCGGCCTGTGGAGGCTGAACGAAGAGGTCTGGCAGGGGTGTAGGGTCTGATGATTTTTTGCAGATAAGCTGGGGAAGACCCTTTAACTGCTTGGAAGGCTAGCACCAATGTTTTGAATTTGATGCGAGCCATGACAGGCAGCCAGTGGAGGGAAGTAAGCAGGGGGGTAACGTGCGAGTATTTGGGAAGGTTGAAGACCAGACGAGCTGCTGCATTCTGGATGAGTTGGAGGGGTCTGATGGCGGACGCTGGGAGGCCAGCCAAGAGGGAATTGCAGTAGTCCAGGCGGGACAGAACCATCGCTTGGACCAGGAGCTGGGTCGAGTAGGGGGTGAGAAAGGGGCGGATTCTCCGTATGTTGTATAGGAAGAACCTGCAAGACCGGGTCACCGCCGCAATGTTCTCGGAAAGGGACAGTCTGCTGTCCATCACCACGCCGAGGTTCCTTGCACTGGGTGACGGCGTGAGTGTGGTATCCCCGAGAGAAATGGAGAGATCCAGATGGGGAGAGGTATTAGCAGGGATGAATATCATTTCAGTTTTACTTGGGTTGAGCTTTAGATGGTGGTTGTCCATCCAGCTCTGGATATACTGAACACCAGTATACTGAACACTGTTCTCCAGTATACTGAACACTGATCTCCGGTATACTGAACACTGCTCTCCAGTATACTGAACACTGATCTCTGGTATACTGAACACTGTTCTCCAGTATACTGAACACTGATCTCTGGTATACTGAACACTGTTCTCCAGTATACTGAACACTGTTCTCCAGTATACTGAACACTGATCTCTGGTATACTGAACACTGTTCTCCAGTATACTGAACACTGTTCTCCAGTATACTGAACACTGATCTCTGGTATACTGAACACTGTTCTCCAGTATACTGAACACTGTTCTCCAGTATACTGAACACTGTTCTCCAGTATACTGAACACTGTTCTCCAGTATACTGAACACTGTTCTCCAGTATACTGAACCTTGGGGAAGTGCTTTTCGTGCCTCGGCTGAGCAGATCAATACACGCGTGATGAAGTCTGAGAGTGCAGACACACCAGGGCATCCATCAAACCTGCTGACATGAATCCATATTTCTAATCATTTCAATCAATATTATGGTTCTGTTTACCGAAAGGTCCATGAAGAACGATGATACAATCACAGTTTAATATGTTCTACTATATACTGTATACTACTACTGCTGCTGGTACAACAACAACAAGTGATCAAAGTGATATTTAATTAAGTGGTAATCCTTTTCTGCTGTTTCACAGAAGCCAGGTCAGTCCCCTGATGGCGCAGGTATAGCAGACTGGTGCGTCTCCCCTGTTATATTCTTTATGGAGAACTGTGGGGAACTGTCTCAGAGCTGAAGCATTCGATAACATTACTGGGCTCTGAGGAACTAAAGTTTGAATAATTATCCTTTATGTGATAATATACTGCCAATCATACAGGTGACTAGAGAATAGAGCATAAAACAGATCAGATATGAAATACACTTAACAGCACCATGCCATGATTATTAATAACATAGCACCTTGACTTGGCTAATAGCAGCAGTGCTTATGGCACTATTGACTAATGGCATCAATGCTCATGTCATTTTCCACTAATTGAACCAATGCTAATGCCAATGTTGACAAATAGCACCAACGACTAATTCATTAAAGTCCTTAATGTTTTCACTGGAGCAGCAGCACCATGCAGGAGAGGTGAGCGGGGGGGAGTGTACCTCTATAACACACTCTTCTCACCTTCGTAACGCACCTGATGACGCTGGGGGTTTTTCAGCAGAAATTTGTAGGTCAGGCGTTAAACTCCAAATTTCTCTGAGGTGAGTTTTATGTGTTCCCCAATACCACTCCAGTGGTAGCAGAGCCACCAACCTCACCCCCAACACACACCAGCCATACCCCAACACACACCAACCACACCCCCAACACACACCAGCCATACCCCAACACACACCAACCTCACCCCAACACACACCAACCACACCCCCAACACACACCAGCCATACCCCAACACACACCAACCTCACCCCAACACACACCAACCATACCCCCAACACACACCAACCACACCCCCAACACACACCAACCACACCCCAACACACACCAACCACACCCCCAACACACACCAACCACACCCCCAACACACACCAACCACACCCCCAACACACACCAACCACACCCCAACACACACCAACCACACCCCAACACACACCAACCACACCCCCAACACACACCAACCACACCCCCAACACACACCAACCACACCCCAACCACACCCCAACACACACTACCCAAACCAATAGAAACATGTTGCAATCCAGTTTCATTTGCAGAAAAATATTTTTCCAGTTAAAGGTTCAGTCTAATGAGCTGCAGAATCTCCTGAAGTTTGGGCTAAAGGAGAAAAAACAAGCAGCAACTCAACAGCCTGGCGCGAAAGATAAGAAACAGCATAATTTTACCAGGAGGAATTTATTTAAAAAAAAAAAAAACAACAGCAAAGAAAAATAAAGAAAGGTGCACCCAGGACTGTATAGAGCCAACAAGGAAGAAAAGTTTTTATGTGTATTTATCTGAGGAATGTGTGCGTGAGAGCTGCAGCAGCGGGCGCCAGGGGCACTGGATATGGCAGCACAGCCGGAGTAACGCACACAGCACAGCACAGCCGGAGTAAACGCACTCTCTCCCAGCACAGCCGGAGTAAACACACAGCACAGCCGGAGTAACGCACACAGCACAGCACAGCCGGAGTAAACACACAGCACAGCCAGAGTTATGGGACCTGGCGCGGCAGGCACGCCGTTCAGATGTGCTGTAAAACCTGTACTCCTACTGTAAAACCTGTACTCCTACTGTAAAACCTGTACTCCTACTGTAAAACCTGTACTCCTACTGTAAAACCTGCACTCCTACTGTAAAACCTGTACTCCTACTGTAAAACCTGTACTCCTACTGTAAAACCTGCACTCCTACTGTAAAACCTGTACTCCTACTGTAAAACCTGCACTCCTACTGTAAAACCTGTACTCCTACTGTAAAACCTGCACTCCTACTGTAAAACCTGCACTCCCACTGTAAAACCTGTACTCCTACTGTAAAACCTGCACTCCTACTGTAAAACCTGCACTCCTACTGTAAAACCTGCAGCGCTCCTACTGTAAAACCTGCACTCCTACTGTAAAACCTGTACTCCTACTGTAAAACCTGCACTCCTACTGTAAAACCTGCACTCCTACTGTAAAACCTGCAGTGCTCCTACTGTAAAACCTGCACTCCTACTGTAAAACCTGCACTCCTACTGTAAAACCTGCAGCGCTCCTACTGTAAAACCTGCACTCCTACTGTAAAACCTCCACTCCTACTGTAAAACCTGCAGTGCTCCTACTGTAAAACCTGCACTCCTACTGTAAAACCTGCAGCGCTCCTACTGTAAAACCTGCACTCCTACTGTAAAACCTGCAGTGCTCCTACTGTAAAATCTGCACTCCTACTGTAAAACCTGCACTCCTACTGTAAAACCTGCAGCGCTCCTACTGTAAAACCTGCACTCCTACTGTAAAACCTGTACTCCTACTGTAAAACCTGTACTCCTACTGTAAAAAAACCTGCAGCACCCCCCAACCCAACCCCTCACACACTAACCCAGCCCCTCACACACTAACCCAACCGCTCACACACTACACTAACCCAACCACTCACACACTAACCCAACCACTCACACAATAACCCAGCCCCTCACACACTAACCCAGCCCCTCACACACTAACCCAACCACTCACACACTAACCCAGCCCCTCACGCACTAACCCAACCCCTCACACACTAACCCAACCACTCACACACTAACCCAACCACTCACACACTAACCCAACCACTCACACACTAACCCAGCCACACGCACACTAACCCAACCCCTCACACACTAACCCAACCCCTCACACACTAACCCAACCCCTCACACACTAACCCAACCACTCACATACTAACCCAGCCCCTCACACACTAACCCAACCACTCACACACTAACCCAACCACTCACACACTAACCCAGCCCCTCACACACTAACCCAGCCCCTCACACACTAACCCAACCACTCACACACTAACCCAACCACTCACACACTAACCCAACCACTCACATACTAACCCAGCCCCTCACACACTAACCCAACCACTCACACACTAACCTAACCACTCACACACTAACCCAACCCCTCACACACTAACTCAGCCCCTCACACACTAACCCAACCCCTCACACACTAACCCAACCACTCACACACTAACCCAGCCCCTCACACACTAACCCAACCCCTCACATACTAACCCAGCCCCTCACATACTAACCCAGCCCCTCACACACTAACCCAACCACTCACACACTAACCCAACCACTCACACACTAACCCAACCACTCACATACTAACCCAGCCCCTCACACACTAACCCAACCACTCACACACTAACCTAACCACTCACACACTAACCCAACCCCTCACACACTAACTCAGCCCCTCACACACTAACCCAACCCCTCACACACTAACCCAACCACTCACACACTAACCCAGCCCCTCACACACTAACCCAACCCCTCACATACTAACCCAGCCCCTCACATACTAACCCAGCCCCTCACACACTAACCCAACCACTTACATACTAACCCAGCCCCTCACACACTAACCCAACCACTCACACACTAACCCAGCCCCTCACACACTAACCCAACCCCTCACACACTAACCCAACCCCTCACACACTAACCCAACCACTCACACACTAACCCAGCCCCTCACACACTAACCCAGCCACTCACACACTAACCCAACCACACACACTAACCCAACCACTCACACACTAACCCAACCACTCACACACTAACCCAGCCCCTCACACACTAACCCAACCACTCACACACTAACCCAACCACACACACTAACCCAACCCCTCACACACTAACCCAACCCCTCACATACTAACCCAGCCTCTCACACCTCAACCACACCCCTCACACACTAACCCAACCCCTCACATACTAACCCAACCACACACACTAACCCAACCCCACACACACTAACCACACCCCTCACACACTAACCACAGCCCACAGGACGCACATACATTACACACACCACAGTACAGACTGCTGCACACTTAGGGCAGAGAGCTACAGTACATTGCAGACGCTACACACACAAACAGTATGTTCTACTCAGACTGTAGAGGAATATGGAGCACGTGTAGTGCGGATGGCTG
>NC_083760.1:1394694-1402194 GCF_963514075.1 Conger conger | reverse complement strand
AAATAAGCAAAAATACAATGAAACACCTCTGCACCCAGAGCTGGAAGTGTGAAGTGTGTCATTACCTCTCCATAGGGATCGCTAATGAGCCTTTATGCACTTCCCTAATGGTGTCACTGAATGTGGGGGTGAATTCAGCAATCTGTCTCAATGTTCAGTTCCATAAAGGGGTGCGTGTGTGTGTGTGTCTGTGGGGGGAGAGAGGGTACTTGTGTGCGTGTGTATGTGTATATGTGTGTATGTGTGTGTGTGTATATGTGTGTATGTGTGTCTGTACGTGTATGTGTGCATGGGGGGGTGGGGGATATTAACTCAGTAAAATTAAAATCAGCAGGAGTGAAAGATGAGGGCTAAAGAGATTAAGTGGTGCCAGACAATGGAAAGGTTATAATAAATATGAGCAGTTTCCCATTTTCACTCCGAAAATCAAGGACAGAGCTCTCATTCAGCTTTGGGTGGGATGTCAGACAACATGTCCTCTCAGATCGATGTCCACTTCTGCAGCTGATACTGACAGTTCACGCTGTCAAAACACCGGGTTTTCTGTCTTTAACGATGCCATCAGTGCTGTGCGCTGGTCCAGCTGAATCCTGTCCTCCTTCTCCTCCTCTTCCTCATCACTCCTCCTCTTCCTCATCACCCCTCCTCTTCCTCATCACTGCTGCTCTTCATCATCACTCCTCCTCTTCCTCATCACTCCTCCTCTTCCTCATCACTGCTCCTCTTCCTCATCACTCCTCCACTTCCTCAACACTCCTCCTCTTCGTCATCACTCCTCCTCTTCCTCATCACTGCTCTTCTTCCTCATCACTGCTGCTCTTCATCATCACTGCTCTTCCTCATCCTCACACAGACAGGAGGAGGGAGCTGATGACCCCTGCAGGGCTGCAGGTTCATCCCCCTGCTCAAGGGCACAGCGGCTGTGCCACACCTGGGATTCAACCAGCAGCCTCTGAGACACAGCCCAGCATGAGTAAAGCCCATCTCCTCATTCCCTGTGTGCTGCGGTTAAGAAGGGGCAGACAGAGGTCTGGCACTGGGGCCTGGAGGTGCGCTATACGCACAGGGGCAATTTACTTTACTGCGTTCCCCTGTCTCCACAACCCAAGTGTTTCCCTGTCTCCACAACCCAAGTGTTCCCCTGTCTCCACAACCCAAGTGTTCCCCTGTCTCCACAACCCAAGTGTTCCTCTGTCTCCACAACCCAAGTGCTCCCCTGTCTCCACAACCCAAGTGTTCCCCTGTCTCCACAACCCAAGTGTTCCCCTGTCTCCACAACCCAAGTGTTCCCCTGTCTCCACAACCCAAGTGTTCCCCTGTCTCCACAACCCAAGTGTTCCCCTGTCTCCACAACCCAAGTGTTCCCCTGTCTCCACAACCCAAGTGTTCCCCTGTCTCCACAACCCAAGTGTTCCTCTGTCTCCACAACCCAAGTGTTCCCCTGTCTCCACAACCCAAGTGTTCCCCTGTCTCCACAACCCAAGTGTTCCTCTGTCTCCACAACCCAAGTGTTCCCCTGTCTCCACAACCCAAGTGTTCCCCTGTCTCCACAACCCAAGTGTTCCCCTGTCTCCACAACCCAAGTGTTCCCCTGTCTCCACAACCCAAGTGTTCCCCTGTCTCCACAACCCAAGTGTTTCCCTGTCTCCACAACCCAAGTGTTTCCCTGTCTCCACAACCCAAGTGTTCCCCTGTCTCCACAACCCAAGTGTTCCCCTGTCTCCACAACCCAAGTGTTCCCCTGTCTCCACAACCCAAGTGTTCCCCTGTCTCCACAACCCAAGTGTTCAGTACAAATAAGGCACTAACTGCCAGTGCTGAACGGTAAATGTGGAAGTGTGTGTTGACATTGAATAACAGAGCAGGATATAGTTGGCTTTGGGGTATGTGGAACTATAAAGAGAGCAGTTAAATAGGTCACTGCGTTCCTCGTACAATTAAAAAAGAAGGACACACTCCTTACATTATGTGTGTGTGTGTGTGTGTGTGTTTAATTCTCTGGAGTATTTAAGAAACAAACACATGGCGTTTGAAGCTCAGAGCTCTGTGCTTTACTTCTGAAGAGTGTAAGATGTGCCCGAGACTCACACACCCCCCCCCCCCCCCCCCCCCACATTCAGACCCACAACACACACACACACACACACACACTCACACACACACACACACACACACACACACACACACACACACATTCAGACCCACAACACACACACACACACACATTCAGACCCACAACACACACACACACACACACACCCACACACACACACACACATTCAGACCTACAACACACACACACACACACACTCACACACACACACACACACACACACATCAGACCTACAACACACACACACTCACACACACACACACACACACACACACACACATTCAGACCTACAACACACACACACTCACACACACTCACACACACACACACACACACACACACACTCACACACACACACACACACCACCCCCACATTCAGACCCACAACACACACACACACACACACACATTCAGACCCACAACACACACACACACACTCACAGACACACAACACACACACATACACACACACACACACACACACACACACATTCAGACCCACAACACACACACACACACTCACAGACACACATTCAGACCCACAACACACACACACATTCAGACCCACAACACACACACACACACACACACACACATACATACAGACATTCAGACCCACAACACTCACACACACACATTCAGACCCACAACACCGCACCCAGAACCCCTGCAGTGGAGTTGCACAGCAAAGGGGGGAGGGAGAGAGAAGGAGAGGGAAAGGGAGGGAGAGAGAGGGAGGGAGAAAGGGCGGTAGAGCGGGAGGGAGGGAAAGAGAGAGGGAGGGACAGAGAGAGATAGATAGAGATGGAGGGAGAGAGGGAAAGAGAGGGAGGGAGGTAGAGAGAGCGGTAGAGAGAGAGAGGGAGAGAGGCAGGGAGAGAGGTAGAGAGAGAGGTAGAGAGAGAGAGCAATCATCATTAACCAAATATATAGCTCACTGGCCTGAGGACAGAAACCAAGGAGGTGCTGTAAAAACCTGATCCAACACTTGACCAGATTTACCATTATTCTACCTTCAATACTGCCAACAGCCCCAAACAGACATTTTTCAACACTCTGGTCAGGAACACTTTCATATCAGGAAATGAGCAGAGATCCTATTCAGAATTCTCTATGGGGATTCTTCTGTTAATTAATTTCATTTTAATTAATTTCCTGTAAAGACTGAATTAGAATGGACCACAGATCCATAGCAGCCTCCAAAATCTAATTTAAGTGATGTGTCATCTGCACACACACACACACACACACATATGCATATGCACACATGCACACACATGCACACTCAATGCATACATACACA
Organism: Conger conger; assembly: GCF_963514075.1. Taxonomy (NCBI): domain Eukaryota; kingdom Metazoa; phylum Chordata; class Actinopteri; order Anguilliformes; family Congridae; genus Conger; species Conger conger. The sequence goes on along the minus strand of NC_083760.1, from coordinate 1,398,778 downwards.
CGCACAAACATACATACACACACACACATATACACACACACACACACACACACGCACACTCGATGCATACACACACACGCACAAACACACATACACACATACATGCACAGACTCGATGCAAACACACACACACACACACACATGCACGCACACACTTGATGCACATGCACACACACACATACACACACTTGATGCATACACACACACACACACACCGTCAGCGTTATTGAAATGGGTCGGGGGTGCTGCTTGTACATGAAGTGTGAGGGAGCCTCTCACTCTGATGTGATGAGTGATGTCATCTCTGCTCTGATGTGATGAGTGATGTCATCTCTGCTCTGATGAGTGATGAGTGATGTCATCTCTGCTCTGGTGTGATGAGTGATGTCATCTCTGCTCTGATGTGATGAGTGATGTCATCTCTGCTCTGATGTGATGAGTGATGTCATCTCTCTCTGATGTGATGAGTGATGTCATCTCTGCTCTGATGTGATGAGTGATGTCATCTCTGCTCTGATGAGATGAGTGATGTCATCTCGCTCTGATGAGATGAGTGATGTCATCTCTGCTCTGATGTGATGAGTGATGTCATCTCGCTCTGATGAGATGAGTGATGTCATCGCGATGCGAGGTGGTTCCCTCACACTTCCTGTACAAGCGGACCCCCCCCAAGTATAGTGGTGACCGCGGCCCCCCAAGGAGGAAGCGGCTATTTTAGGCAGGACCCTGATGGTCTCAGACAGCGGGGTCTGAGGCATTAGCTGCCACACGCCATTAGAGTTATGGCTCACATTCATCTGCTAAAGGTTAATCGGAAAGCTTGGGAAGAGGTACTGAGAGCCGCAGAATCTCCAACTCATCAGAGCCAATGATGGACCCCCCCGCCTCCAGAATCACGCCCACAGATATGAGTCACCAGCCCGTTGTAGCATAACCCAATAACGGTACAAAACACCGGCCCAAGGTTAAAACAGGAGGGAAGAAATCAGAAACTTTCTCATGAGCCAGTGGCAGAGGCGTTCTGCAGACAGACACTCAGTACTGGGCAACAGTCAGACAGTTTGCAATAGAATCTGTTTCCGAGCGCTTTCCAGGAGCTTTAAATTCACTTAAATTCAGAGTTTCCCGTTTGAAAGAGGCCTGCAGGGCACGGCCACAGGGGGCAGTGTTGCAGTCCGCTGCGGAACCTGCCTGACCGCATTAGCAACAGAAACATCTGCTCTGGCCCCGAGGGCTGCTGGACCAGTGTAACGTCAGTTCAGATGTGGGCTCGACTGAATAGCAATTTGAAGTTACACCATAAATTAGCCTAAACCAGTTGCTCTGAATATAAAAATGTCACTTTATGCCACAAGGTTTCAGTTCATGGAATCATTTATGGTCGACATAGTCAAGCTGTAGCATAAGTATGAATTGTGCTACCGAACGAAGACACAACTTTATCAAAAAGCCATTCTGGTTTGCCAGTCGAAAAAATTAGGGATAAATAAACTCGGCAAACGAATATGGAAGTCCAAGGCGCTCCCGATGAAGCAAAAGCCTTTATTCCACCGTGGCCAAAATGAGAAAACACTGAAGCAAAGCGAGGGGACCTCACCTGGCCCTGGAGCGATCGCAGACCGGGCGTGTGGAGCGGTCTAGTGCCCCCATCATCATCCATCTCCCCCTGACCACACCGCAGAGCTGCCGGTCCATCCCACCTAACCGCTCCGTTTCACACGCCTCGCTCTGAAATGGAGTCAAAAAATGTTTTTTCTCTGGTTATTTTCTCAAAGATGGTTTATTGGTCTGAAAATAGGCACACCACCAAAATGGCCATGAAGTGAAAAAAAACCCTCCTGATACCCTTTAAGTTCAGTGTGATACCCTTTAAGTTCAGCTTGATACCCTTTAAGTTCAGCCTGATACCCTTTAAGTTCAGCCTGATACCCTTTAAGTTCAGCCTGATACCCTTTAAGTTCAGCCTGATCCCCTTTAAGTTCAGCGTGATCCCCTTTAAGTTCAGCCTGATCCCCTTTAAGTTCAGCCTGATACCCTTTAAGTTCAGCCTGATCCCCTTTAAGTTCAGCCTGATACCCTTTAAGTTCAGCCTGATACCCTTTAAGTTCAGTGTGATACCCTTTAAGTTCAGCCTGATCCCCTTTAAGTTCAGCCTGATACCCTTTAAGTTCAGCCTGATCCCCTTTAAGTTCAGCCTGATACCCTTTAAGTTCAGCGTGATACCCTTTAAGTTCAGCGTGATACCTTTAAGTTCAGCCTGATACCCTTTAAGTTCAGCCTGATACCCTTTAAGTTCAGCCTGATCCCTTTAAGTTCAGCCTGATCCCCTTTAAGTTCAGCCTGATCCCCTTTAAGTTCAGCCTGATCCCCTTTAAGTTCAGCGTGATCCCCTTTAAGTTCAGCCTGATACCCTTTAAGTTCAGCCTGATACCCTTTAAGTTCAGCGATGTAATTCTACAGGAGCGGCATTGCAATGGTACTGCAGGTCATTTCAGGCTTTATTTTTTTGTCCAATTTAAAACAAAATGTGTCTGCTCACTGCTGAGCATCATCTGTCTGCTAACTGGAAAACATAAAGACATAATGATGTGGATCATAACAGCAGCAGTGATGGTCATTCTGCGGCTTTGGGGAGGGTGGTGTGATGGTCATTCTGCGGCTTTGGGGAGGGTGGTGTGATGGTCATTCTGCGGCTTTGGGGAGGGTGGTGTGATGGTCATTCTGCGGCTTTGGGAGGGCAGTCCGCCAAGCAGTCCACAGCTCCAGGCCCGGGTCGCTGAGACGAGGGCCCCACTTCCTCTCCACTGTGAGACCAGGGGCCCCACGTATTCTCCACTGAAACCAGGGGCCTCACTTCCTCTCCACTGTGAGACCAGGGGCCCCACTTCCTCTGCACTGAAACCAGGGGCCCCACGTATTCTCCACTGAAACCAGGGGCCCCACTTCCTCTCCACTGTGAGACCAGGGGCCCCACTTCCTCTCCACAGAGACCAGGGGCCCCACTTCCTCTCTGCTGTGAGACCAGGGGCCTCGTCCTCTCCGCTGTGAGACCAGGGGCCCCATGTGGTTTGCTCATTGTCTGGTTTCTCCATGGGGGCGGAGATTGGTGCAGTCCTGGGGGTGGAGATTGGTGCAGTCCTGGGGGTGGAGATTGGTCCTGCAAGGTGAAGCTGTTGTAGGCAGTGCTTGAGCAGGGACTGCAGGTGGTTAGATATCTCTCGATGGGCAGGTGGTTAGATATCTCTCGATAGGCAGGTGGTTAGATATCGCTCGATGGGCAGGTGGTGAGATATCTCTCGATGGGCAGGTGGTTAGATATCTCTCGATGGGCAGGTGGTGAGATATCTCTCGATGGGCAGGTGGTGAGATAAAAGGTTTGAGCTCTATGAACGTATCTGACAGTGTTTCACAGTGAGATTAAAAGCCATTTCAGAGCAAATATAATACCTCTGGAGAGGATTTAGAGAGGACAGAGCTATATTTCCTTGTTGAGTGTGAGGACTCATACACAATAAATCCCTCATATTTATGGCCATGAGTGCATCAGAAAGCCCTGGGACACAAACTGATTATTTTGCGTGTGGCGGTCCATGTCTCTGGCTTATAAAAGCCACTTTGCATTCATGCAACATGAGTCATTTGTGCAATGTTTTGTCTGTTCAATTCATTTATTTTTGTAAATTATGAGATTAGCCTGTTTTTGTTTCTGTATTGATTTTTTTTGACATGAAACTAAATTTGACATGTTTGGGGAATTGGCCACAGGCGATGAACAGGCAAGGGAATGGTGAAATGTTTTAACCACAAAGCACCACCACCTAGATGTTCACATACATCTCTAACACACTCAATGCCCAGTTTACTGAAAAATATGTGTGTGTGTGCTCGAGAGTGAAAATGTTTATGCATGTATTGTGTGTATAAGTGTGTGCATAAGCTCCCAGTACAGGGCTAACAGTTAGCACAGCTGCTAGCACCGGGCTAGCACAGTTACCATATATCCAAGTACAGGGCTAGCACAGTAAGCAGAGATTCCAGCACAGAGATAGCACAGCTCCCAGCACAGAGATAGCACAGCTCCCAG
>NC_083760.1:1385964-1389494 GCF_963514075.1 Conger conger | reverse complement strand
CAACACACACACACACTCACAGACACACATTCAGACACCACACACACACACATTCAGACCCACAACACACACACACACACACATTCAGACCCACAACACACACACACACACACCCACACACACACACACACACACATTCAGACCTACAACACACACACACACACACACACACACACACACTTCAGACCTACAACACACACACACTCACACACACACACACACATCAGACCTACAACACACACACACTCACACACACTCACACACATACACACACACACACACACACTCACACACACACACACACACACCACCCCCACATTCAGACCCACAACACACACACACACACACACATTCAGACCCACAACACACACACACACACTCACAGACACACATTCAGACCCACAACACACACACATACACACACACACACACACACACACATTCAGACCCACAACACACACACACACACTCACAGACACACATTCAGACCCACAACACACACACACATTCAGACCCACAACACACACACACACACACACACACACACACACACACATACATACAGACATTCAGACCCACAACACTCACACACACACACATTCAGATCCACAACACCGCACCCAGAACCCCTGCAGTGGAGTTGCACAGCAAAGGGGGGAGGGAGAGAGAAGGAGAGGGAAAGGGAGGGAGAGAGAGGGAGGGAGAAAGGGCGGTAGAGCGGGAGGGAGGGAAAGAGAGAGGAGGGACAGAGAGAGATAGATAGAGATGAGGGAGAGAGGGAAAGAGAGGGAGGAGGTAGAGAGAGCGGTAGAGAGAGAGAGGGAGACAGGGAGGCAGAGAGAGAGGTAGAGAGAGAGGAGAGAGAGGAGAGGTAGAGAGAGAGGTAGAGAGAGAGAGCAATCATCATTAACCAAATATATAGCTCACTGGCCTGAGGACAGAAACCAAGGAGGTGCTGTAAAAACCTGATCCAACACTTGACCAGATTTACCATTATTCTACCTTCAATACTGCCAACAGCCCCAAACAGACATTTTTCAACACTCTGGTCAGGAACACTTTCATATCAGGAAATGAGCAGAGATCCTATTCAGAATTCTCTATGGGGATTCTTCTGTTAATTAATTTCATTTTAATTAATTTCCTGTAAAGACTGAATTAGAATGGACCACAGATCCATAGCAGCCTCCAAAATCTAATTTAAGTGATGTGTCACCTGCACACACACACACACACACACACACACACATATGCATATGCACACATGCACACACATGCACACTCAATGCATACATACACACGCACAAACATACATACACACACACACATATACACACACGCACACACACACATGCATATGCACACATGCACACACATGCACACTCGATGCATACACACACACGCACAAACACACATACACACATACATGCACAGACTCGATGCAAACACACACACACACACACACACACACATGCACACACACACTTGATGCACATGCACACACACACATACACACACTTGATGCATACACACACACACACACACACCGTCAGCGTTATTGAAATGGGTCGGGGGTGCTGCTTGTACATGAAGTGTGAGGGAGCCTCTCACTCTGATGTGATGAGTGATGTCATCTCTGCTCTGATGTGATGAGTGATGTCATCTCTGCTCTGATGAGTGATGAGTGATGTCATCTCTGCTCTGATGTGATGAGTGATGTCATCTCTGCTCTGATGTGATGAGTGATGTCATCTCTGCTCTGATGTGATGAGTGATGTCATCTCTCTCTGATGTGATGAGTGATGTCATCTCTGCTCTGATGTGATGAGTGATGTCATCTCTGCTCTGATGAGATGAGTGATGTCATCTCGCTCTGATGAGATGAGTGATGTCATCTCTGCTCTGATGTGATGAGTGATGTCATCTCGCTCTGATGAGATGAGTGATGTCATCTCTGCTCTGATGTGATGAGTGATGTCATCTCGCTCTGATGAGATGAGTGATGTCATCGCGATGCGAGGTGGTTCCCTCACACTTCCTGTACAAGCGGACCCCCCCCAAGTATAGTGGTGACCGCGGCCCCCCAAGGAGGAAGCGGCTATTTTAGGCAGGACCCTGATGGTCTCAGACAGCGGGGTCTGAGGCATTAGCTGCCACACGCCATTAGAGTTATGGCTCACATTCATCTGCTAAAGGTTAATCGGAAAGCTTGGGAAGAGGTACTGAGAGCCGCAGAATCTCCAACTCATCAGAGCCAATGATGGACCCCCCCGCCTCCAGAATCACGCCCACAGATATGAGTCACCAGCCCGTTGTAGCATAACCCAATAACGGTACAAAACACCGGCCCAAGGTTAAAACAGGAGGGAAGAAATCAGAAACTTTCTCATGAGCCAGTGGCAGAGGCGTTCTGCAGACAGACACTCAGTACTGGGCAACAGTCAGACAGTTTGCAATAGAATCTGTTTCCGAGCGCTTTCCAGGAGCTTTAAATTCACTTAAATTCAGAGTTTCCCGTTTGAAAGAGGCCTGCAGGGCACGGCCACAGGGGGCAGTGTTGCAGTCCGCTGCGGAACCTGCCTGACCACATTAGCAACAGAAACATCTGCTCTGGCCCCGAGGGCTGCTGGACCAGTGTAACGTCAGTTCAGATGTGGGCTCGACTGAATAGCAATTTGAAGTTACACCATAAATTAACCTAAACCAGTTGCTCTGAATATAAAAATGTCACTTTATGCCACAAGGTTTCAGTTCATGGAATCATTTATGGTCGACATAGTCAAGCTGTAGCATAAGTATGAATTGTGCTACCGAACGAAGACACAACTTTATCAAAAAGCCATTCTGGTTTGCCAGTCGAAAAAATTAGGGATAAATAAACTCGGCAAACGAATATGGAAGTCCAAAGCCTTTATTCCACCGTGGCCAAAATGAGAAAACACTGAAGCAAAGCGAGGGGACCTCACCTGGCCCTGGAGCGATCGCAGACCGGGCGTGTGGAGCGGTCTAGTGCCCCCATCATCATCCATCTCCCCCTGACCACACCGCAGAGCTGCCGGTCCATCCCACCTAACCGCTCCGTTTCACACGCCTCGCTCTGAAATGGAGTCAAAAAATGTTTTTTCTCTGGTTATTTTCTCAAAGATGGTTTATTGGTCTGAAAATAGGCACACCACCAAAATGGCCATGAAGTGAAAAAAAACCCTCCTGATACCCTTTAAGTTCAGTGTGATCCCCTTTAAGTTCAGCGTGATACCCTTTAAGTTCAGCCTGATACCCTTTAAGTTCAGCCTGATACCCTTTAAGTTCAGCCTGATACCCTTTAAGTTCAGCGAAGTAATTCTACAGGAGCGGCATTGCAATGGTACTGCAGGTCATTTCAGGCTTTATTTTTTTGTCCAATTTAAAACAAAATGTGTCTGCTCACTGCTGAGCATCATCTGTCTGCTAACTGGAAAACATAAAGACATAATGATGTGGATCATAACAGCAGCAGTGATGGTCATTCTGCGGCTTTGGGGAGGGCGGTG